>NC_059366.1:39272500-39872500 GCF_019703515.2 Myxocyprinus asiaticus
TACCACATCCTTCACGGTTTTAGCAATTAATGCTTGTTGAGTTATTAATAATAAAAAGTATATCCTTTCTTATATGCTGAGAACTTTCCTGACCCATGACTTATAAAAATATGATTCTTTTTATTTCTTAAATTATTTACCTTCTTTAACCTTATTTATGTAGCTATAAATCTGTTGTTTTATTTATTTACTTTATTTTAATTATTTATTTATTTATTTTCCTTCACCTGTACTTTTTGTCTGTATGACTCAGTGATTATATTCATACATTGTTGGATCTGTGTAATTTTGTACATCTTATTGAAAAATTGTATTGCACCTTCTGTTTTTCATTTAAAAAATCCACAGTTTTAGTAAAGTGTGGACTTTTCAGATGGTCCCTTACCACACCCTTCACAGTATTAACCTGTTTCAGCACAATGTGTGGACTTTTCAGATGACCCCTTACCCACCGTATGAAAAATATCCAACTTATGTAAATGTTAAATGTACGATCTTGAACGATTTCACCATGACGCCATCTGACCAGCTTACGGGACAAGTCCCGTAAATCGTATTAAAATATGAATTGATGCGTACTGTATCGAATCAATACAGGACGCATCAATTCATATATAAATATGGGGCGATCCCGTATTTTACGGGATGATCCCGTATTTTACAGGACAGGTGGCAACCCTACCTGGAGGTCTAATACTTTCTCATGAGCAAAGTATGGATGCGGAAAATCGTGTGTTTATTGGGAGAAATTGTAAATCGGGAGTACAGCGGGAGGAGAGGTGGAAAAATGGGAGAAACCCTGTAAAATTGGGAGTGTTGGCAGGTATGCTAACATTTTGCATGCAGGAAGGCTGGCTAACACCTTGTCCTAACCAGACGTGACACGATAAGTTTCCAGCTACAAGCAATCTGTCTGTCCACACTAGGCGTGATGCAACACTGCGATAATCATACACTAAAATTATGATAAATGATAATAAAATCAGAAAAGAACAGTCAGATGTCGGTTTATTAAACACAACTCATTTTCTCAATGAAGCTGCGTATGAACGTACTCTTTTCTACGGCAAACCCACACATATTGTACACAAGGCAAAATTATTTTATGAATCGTATCCAAATTCAGTCTGATACCATTTTTTATGTTCATGCGGTCTGGTTAGGACACTGTGTAAAAGAACCAATCTGGAGAAGACAAGAGACTGAACAAGGACCCCGTTTACACCTGGTTTTAATATGCATCTCAGATGATCCGATCACACCTGGTCAGGAGAGACACATCGCTGTTTACACCTGGTCACTTAAATGTGTCTACTGTGACCACTTGTGTTCAGATTTCGAGGGGAGGGTCCCTGATTTCATGACGACATACATCAATCACTCTGTCAGTGTGTTATTGCATGATAATAATCCACAAAAAAATCAGATAAGACAAAGACAGCATGAAAAAACTTGCGCGTTGTTTCTCCCAGATGCATCTGAAATTTAATCTAAGCACAAACACAACATTTCAAGCAGAATTCTGTTATTTTTGTGTAGTACCTGTATTAAAGGAAGTTCAGATGTTCGTACTTCTCATAAGTGTCCATCCGTGCATGTTGATTTCAGACACACTGAAGAAGATCCGTGAAGTTCTCATGCTTACTGTTTGTATATAATTATCATGTATATTATTTGTTTTTGTATACAGTCTTCTTATTTTGTGTATACTGTATATTGTATATTGTGTTGTGTAACAAGATGTGTATACTGTGTTATGTGTAAATCAGATGTTTATTGTAACTGTCATACTGCTATGTTGCTTGGAACTGCACCCAAGACTTTCACCCACTGTTGCACTTGTGTATATGGTTGAGTAACAATAAAGGGATTTGATTGTGTATGTATCCACTTTTTCAAATTTTCCGATCAGACGGTTATTTCCTTTTAAGGCCGCTTATAACTGGCAAAGTTTAAACTCTTGTTTTAGCGCAGTGGTTGATTGACAGGAGAGGGGTGGTGCTTCGCTGTTGCCAGGACGCATTCAGGATGGATTGGCGTTTACACTTCAAATGTGATGTGGTCACATGCATTTTAGACCACATTCTTATGTGTTTTTTGTGATCCAATCACAAAACATTTTAGACCCTGTATAGACTTGTATTTGGCGCTGACCACATGTGATCAGATCACCCGAAGCGCATCTTAAAACCAGGTGTAAACGGGGTTAAGGAGTTGTGTGGTATGTTCTAAGAGAAAGGGTCTTATCTTCCTAAAGTTGTAGAGTGCAATCTACATGATTGGGCTGTTTTTAAATGTGGTCTGTGAAGTTGAGCTGACTGTTGATGGTTACCCCTAGGTTTCTGACCATTTTGGATGGTGATGGTGTAGATACATCTAGCTAAATGGTAATGTTGTGATCAACATTCATTTAGAAGTTTCTTTAAAAAAAATAAAATAATAAAATATACATATATATATATATAATGATTAATTATTCTATTATTTTTATTTTATTTTTTTAGTACAATAAAATATTATGTTGCATTTTATTTATTTACATAAAGAATAGTTTTTTAGTAGTTTTGGTTAGTGTGTTTATGTTGATGCTGCCCTATTTGAGATCCTCATTGTTTTTAAGTAATATAAATACTGCACTTTTAACTTTAAATATATAATGTATTATATATATATATATATATATTATGAGTTATACAATTGAGAATATATTACATAGCTTTTTTGTACTAGTTTTCAAATGGATAACTTGACTGTAGTGTAATTAATAACTTAAGGAGATTGTAGCTTGGCAAGTTACAATTTCAGACTAGCTTCCTCAACACTGATCCAAATTGAGTCAAATTTAATCTTTTAGACCCTGTCGGACCTTGATAAATAATGTAAAGTACATTTGGCTTTGAATTGAGGACTCAAGTTATAAGAAAAGCTTTAAATGCTGATATTGTGAACTGTGTTTCAGCTGTGACCAGTGTAAAGTTATGGGCCATCGACAGACAGTGCTTCCAAACCATCATGATGAGGACGGGGCTCATCAAACATGCCGAATACATGGAGTTATTGAAAAGGTGAGCAGCTATCTCGTCATGGCAGTATGTAAGTTGTGTATGTATATATATATATATATATATATATATATATATATATATATATATATATATATATATATATATATATATATATATATATATATATATATTATGTGATCTTTCACAAGGACTGGGTAATGTTTTAAGGACCAGTCACTGAAAAACACATTTTGTTTTTCAATATTGAGGGGACAAGTCCCCCTATGATGGCCCCCCAGTTTTTATGGTGGTTATGACCCTGGTACTTCCGCCCATATGCGAAAATGTGATTTCAGCATTAGCCTTCTTAAATGAAATGATCCAGAATTGTATGGCACAAATTGCATTGTTTGCTGAGAATAACCAGTGTGTATCCAGCTCATCTTTAAATTTTTCTGCTGCTGTTTTTGCTGTAAACTGTAATTGGAGACTTTAATGGACTCTTATGATATGTTATGAATTTTTTATGTCATTTAAAATATTTATGCAAGAGCTGTTATTGATGTATGATCATCTCATGACACACAAAAGTGAAACATAGACACAGCTCACCCCTGTAAATGTTTTACGTTTACTATTGTACCACACAAAGATGCACAAATCTCATCAGGGACATATTATGGTCCCTCATGACAGCAGATCAGATGACCTCTCCTGCTGTCTCATACTAAACATGATTAATTTGGTTTATTATAAATTGCTGCTGATATTGTGCAATCTAAATAATGCCTTGGCTTTGTGTCTTATTACCTCTCTGTGTACAAATTAGCCAGAAACCTTTTCCTCTATTATGTAACAGACCAGATATGTTTAGAAGTTTTGTATTGTGGTGATTGAATGATATTATTGTTTCCATGGCAGAGAGCAGCTGGGTTTATTTCGATTTGTGATGATGATGACCAGCTGTTTCCATCGTTTCAAAGCCCTGCACTACAAGAAACCATTTTAATTTTTTTGTATTTCTTTCCAGTAAAGACATCTAGTCATACTTTAAACAAGATCAGTTTACTTGAAGCAAAATTGTGTTTAAAAAAAGACTTTTTTTCAGAGAAAATTTCATCTTGAATTAAGCTTTAAAATTTTCATACCCCTTTGACTAATTGTATTTTCTTGTTTTTGGCAAGTTAGATTTATTCTTAAAACAAGAAAAAACTATTTGGTTATGCAAGTAAAATAAACTTGATTCAAGATATGTTATATAAAGTCAACAGCTTGAAGCAATTTTCACTGGAAGATAAAAATAGTAATTAAGACTGTTTTTGTAGTGTACATGAAATTGTGGGAAAGAAAATGAGAGAGTGCTGAAAGTTTCTATGGAGTAATGACACACTAAAGTCAGTTTGAGGGAATTAACACTCTGCAGGTTCACGTTTGGCCTGTGACGAGTCCCAAATGCATTCCCCTTCTCGCCTCAATAACTTAGTCTTCTCTTTTGTGTCTATTCAATTAAAAGGATAAAATCCAAAAATATGAGGAAACAGATGAGTGCAAAACACACCAAAGACACTTCAGCTTTGGATAAAGAACTCTGCCTTCACCTGTAAACGGATTGATATTGTTTCTCTTTTTCACCATAATGATGTAATTTGTGTCTTACGGACAGTGTCCCGACATTCCGAGGTCATCCAGAGGAAATACTGAGCAAGCTGGCTGATGTCCTTGAAGAGGTAAGAGATCTGGCTGATCCTTGAGCAAACACAGACATTATTATATCAAAACGTCAACACATCTCTGATTATTCAAACTCCACAAACAGCACACCAGCTTGTTTTGATGATAGTTTATTCACTCTATGTGTTATAAACTCCTTTTAAAAGAACCACAATCAAACCTGTTTGTCTGAATATACACATTAGATATTGTTTGGCAGACTTTGAATCACAAAATGCTATCTTCTTAATTTAATAATTTAAACTAACAACACTTAACACCACAAATTTTACTGCAGATGGCATCTTACGTGTACCATGTTCTTATAGGCAACTGTTGGTTTCATGTCTGTTTATGTTAAGAAAGTCACGATCTCAACACTATACAGTTTTCAAGATGCATTGTTAAAGGTTAAGTGTGTAAATTCTATGACACTAGCAGCATCAAACCAAATGGTCCCCATCTGATGCCTTGGCTGAGGCCAGAAGTTTACTTGTCGGGCCACTCAAACAAACAGAGCAATGTTTTGAAAGCGCCAGAAAGTAACAGTGAACTTGGAAAGAAGAACGTATTTTAACATTGAACACTTTTACATGGTTAATATATATATATATATATATATATATATATATATATATATATATATATATATATATATATATATATATATATATATATATATGTATATGTATATATATATATATATATATATATATATATATATATATATATATATATATATATATATATATATATATATATATATATATATATATATATATGTTAATGTGTTCTTTCACATTTTAAGGCTTTTAAGCTCAGAAAGAGTCACAACTCATATTATTAAAGCTCCATATTTATACTGTTATCCAAAATGTTTTGTTTTGAACTTTTGTGGTAAATGCACATGGTTCAATATGTATTATGTGTTGGAGTGAATTTGAATGTCGTGGAGATATTTTTACTGCTATTTTACTGAATAACTGCTTCTCAAAGGAGAAAAATCTATGATTTAATCCCAGAATAGCATGAGAAGTTAAGCCATAGACATTGTGAATATCTTAGTTATCAGTCAGTCTGCCATTCACAGACATAAATGTCTACATACACATTCATCATAGGGGAGTCAGCGATGGATACACACAGTTCTCTGTGTTTTAAGGGTGAAAGATCATTGTTTTCCATTCTGTGTGGATTTGTTGATAATCTTGCAGTAACTGTGGTCCATCCATCCCTCTGGTCAGAGCTGTGTGCCTTAGCTAAAATATGACAATGTTTTCACAGCCTTTTTACACAGTACAAGCACAAGACCACACCACATCACAGACAACACAGACACAGCACAATGCAGAAACAAACAGCAGCAAAACAATGCAAATGAAAATGGCATTTTACAACGAATCAACACAATTTACTCCATGATCCAAAAAAACACTCATTATCACAGGACAACAAAACCCAACTCAAAAACATCACAGGACAACACAACAACAAAAAACATTACAGCTCAACACAACTCATCACAGCAAAACACAACTTAAAACATCGCAGCACAACAGAAAAACTGAAAACATCACAGCGCAACTCAACTGAAAACATCACAGCGCAACTCAACTGAAAACATCACAGCACAACTCAACACAGCACAACAGAACTCAAAACACCAAGGTACAATTCAACTCTAAACATCATAAAACAACCCAGCACAGCACAACTCAACTGAAAACATCATAGCACAACTCAACACAACACAACAGAACTCAAAACACCACAGTACAGCTCAACTCTAAACATCATAAAACAACTCAACACAGCACAGCACAACTCAACTGAAAACATCACAGCCAGGGGTGGAAAGAGTACTGAAAAATAATACTCAAGTAAAAGTACTGTTACTTCTTAAAAAATTAAGTTTGAGTAGAGTAAAAGTACCTCTCCTAAAAACTACTCAAGTAAGAGTAAAAGAGTAGCTCATTTAAAAGTACTCATGAGTAGTGAGTATTGAGTACTGAGTTGTGAAAGCTATGCCCCTTTATAATAAACTCTATGCTGCAATTTAAAAATGTAGCACACATACCGTAATTTACATTCCCTTTTATGGCTGTTTGCCAGAAAGAATTAAAAATATAGGTATTTTATAGGGGTTTGTGATTGACAACTTTTAAAATACATCACCAGGGTTGGGAGGGTTACTTTTGAAATGTATTCCACTACAGATTACAGATTACATGCTGTAAAATGTCATTTGTAACGTATTCTGTTAGATTACTCAAGGTCAGTAACGTATTCTAAATCTGGTAGATTTTTTCACTTGTTTTGACTATAAAAACTCTGCCAGTACAGTAAGACAAAATACACATGTTGAAAATTTGTTAATTTACACCCCTGATCACAGCACAATTCAACTTAAAAAACAAAGCATAACACAACACAACTCAACACAGCACAACAGAACTCAAAACACCACAGTACAACTCAACTCTAAACATCATAAAACAACTCAACACAGCACAACTCAACTTAAAACATCACAGCACAACTCAACTTAAAACATCACAGCACAACTCAACTTAAAATATCACAGCACAACTTAAGACATCACTGCACAACTCAACTGAAAACATCACAGCACAATTCAACAAAAAAAAACAAAGCATAACACAACTCAAAACATTACAGCACAACGTAAAACATCACAGCACAACAGAACATCTCAAAACATCACAGCACAACACAACTTAAAAACATCACAACACAACTCAAAAACATCACAGGACAACACAACAACTCAAAACATCAAAGGACAACACAAACATCACAGCACAACTCATCTCAAAACATCACAGCACAACTCATCTCAAAACATCACAGCACAACAGAACTCAAAACACCACAGTACAACTCAACTCTAAACATCATAAAACAACTCAACACAGCACAACTCAACTTAAAACATCACAGCACAACTCAACTGAAGGTATCACAGCACAACTCAAATGAAAACATCACAGCACAACTCAACACAACATAACAGAACTCAAAACACCAAGGTACAATTCAACTCTAAACATCATAAAACAACCCAGCACAGCACAACTCAACTGAAAACATCATAGCACAACTCAACACAACACAACAGAACTCAAAACACCACAGTACAGCTCAACTCTAAACATCATAAAACAACTCAACACAGCACAGCACAACTCAACTGAAAACATCACAGCCAGGGGTGGAAAGAGTACTGAAAAATAATACTCAAGTAAAAGTACTGTTACTTCTTAAAAAATTAAGTTTGAGTAGAGTAAAAGTACCTCTCCTAAAAACTACTCAAGTAAGAGTAAAAGAGTAGCTCATTTAAAAGTACTCATGAGTAGTGAGTATTGAGTACTGAGTTGTGAAAGCTATGCCCCTTTATAATAAACTCTATGCTGCAATTTAAAAATGTAGCTCACATACCGTAATTTACATTCCCTTTTATGGCTGTTTGCCAGAAAGAATTAAAAATATAGGTATTTTATAGGGGTTTGTGATTGACAACTTTTAAAATACATCACCAGGGTTGGGAGGGTTACTTTTGAAATGTATTCCACTACAGATTACAGATTACATGCTGTAAAATGTCATTTGTAACGTATTCTGTTAGATTACTCAAGGTCAGTAACGTATTCTAAATCTGGTAGATTTTTTCACTTGTTTTGACTATAAAAACACTGCCAGTACAGTAAGACAAAATACACATGTTAAAAATTTGTTAATTTACACCCCTGATCACAGCACAATTCAACTTAAAAAACAAAGCATAACACAACACAACTCAACACAGCACAACAGAACTCAAAACACCACAGTACAACTCAACTCTAAACATCATGAAACAACTCAACACAGCACAACTCAACTTAAAACATCACAGCACAACTCAACTTAAAACATCACAGCACAACTCAACTTAAAACATCACAGCACAACTCAACTTAAAATATCACAGCACAACTTAAAACATCACTGCACAACTCAACTGAAAACATCACAGCACAATTCAACAAAAAAAAAACAAAGCATAACACAACTCAAAACATTACAGCACAACGTAAAACATCACAGCACAACAGAACATCTCAAAACATCACAGCACAACACAACTCAAAAACATCACAGGACAACACAACAACTCAAAACATCACAGGACAACACAAACATCACAGCACAACTCATCTCAAAACATCACAGCACAACTCATCTCAAAACATCACAGCACAACAGAACTCAAAACACCACAGTACAACTCAACTCTAAACATCATAAAACAACTCAACACAGCACAACTCAACTTAAAACATCACAGCACAACTCAACTGAAGGTATCACAGCACAACTCAAATGAAAACATCACAGCACAACTCAACACAACATAACAGAACTCAAAACACCACAATACAACTCAACTCTAAACATCATAAAACAACGCAACACAGCACAACTCAACTTTAAAACATTACAGCACAACACAACTGAAAACCTACAGTAAGTGGTGACACTGTTTCCTGTTCCTGTTGCTGCTAGCGCTCATGTTTGTAGCCTGCTAGTCTGCTTAGCATTGCTTATCTTTCTATTTTCAGCGTTTAATCTCTCCCATTTTTTTTGCACACTTTTTTTTCCACTTTTATACTTTTTAACGTGATACAACTACATGCATTTTAACACGCACACCCGCCTTTCCACTTTTATCACCATAAAACTGCATGCTTTATCACACAAATTTTTTACATGGACCATTGCATTGATCTCAAACCACTGGTGATCAGGAACCACCACAACAACAAAAATTACGTGAGAGATTCACATCAATCTCAAACACTGTGAATCAAAAACCACCACCACAACAACAACAAACAATTGCGGTAAGTCATGGTATCTGCTCATATTCGTTTGTGCATTGCATGCCACATGTTTGCTATAGCTTCTTCCATCAGCAGTGAGGGATTCACATGTGATAAATGTAAGGAATTAGTCAGGCTGACAGATAAGGTTAATGTGTTAAAGCAGAGGTGCCCAAACTTTTTCCTGCATAGGGCTAAAAATCAAACTTGACTGAGAACCATTGGCCGAAAGTAAATGCTGCATTATAACAAACTAAGGGCCTGAAATTAATTTCTGAAAATTGGGGGAATTACCCCTTACACTGCTCATATGGTGGGCATTTTTTACCTTTACAAAGGTATTTTTTTTTTTCTAACCATATAAAATGAGTCCGTCATCCTTTTATGTAAAATACTTTAATTTAAACAATTAGTTCAGTTTTAAAATGGCATGTTTCAATAATTACAAAATTGCATGTTCTCTACATTGCATAATGTGCATTGTTGGTAAAAAATTTTTTTCTCATTCACGTATTTCCAAGTATTTTAGCTATTAAACTAACATAGCATACAAAACTAACACACTGACACAGAGGAGTAGATGATAGCATTTCTCCAGATTTGGAATAAGGAGCTTATTAAAAATAAATAAATAAATAAAATAACATAGCAACTCCTTCATGCCAATTGAATTAAACAATGCAAAAATAAACATTTAACAGAGAACATTAGTCAGAGATATGATTCATACACTAAAAGTGGTTAATGTTCTGTAAAATTATTATTGTATCATTAATAACACTTTATTTAACATCAAGGCTATTTAACACATCCAGATATTATTTTGGTTAATATTATTATTAATAACATTTTAGCATTTGGTAATTTTAGTGCGGGAGCTGGACACTGAACTGATGCAAAGCGTGAGAAGCGAAGTGTCCGTCTGTGTGCATTTATAGCACGAGCCTTGGCAACATCTGCACAACAGACAGCGTGAAACAAATAATGTTCAGCAATAATTCAAATGAAGATCGTGATCTATGTATTTAGAACCATATCTGATTGCAGGGGATTTTTTTTGCCCAGAGCCCCCTTTAATTTCCGACCATGGATGGAACTAGAGATGGATATGAGAAATGTAACAGGTGTTTAAGGGACTCTCTTCACCATGCAGCTGGTACATTACACAAAGCATTTTTGCTATTTCTGCCTTTCTTGCAAATGTGCTGCATTATGACAAATGAGGAAGCGCCAAGATATGATAGGTGGCTGAATTATATCGCTCCACGGCAACGTCATGCTCTTGCAATGTTGACAGCTTTGTTTATCATAAACAGAAATTATGTAGTTTTATCATGTTGCTTGCTTATGGAGACAGGGTATAATGCCATTTGCATGTTGAATTAACAGGTTTAGGTATAAAGGTATAAAGGCTTTATACATTTGTAACATCTTAAGCTCAGTAACTATGTGACAAAATGCTTCCTCACTGCGCACACTTACACTAAATTCAACAAGCTACACGTGAGAGAGAGAGAGAGCAGATTTACTTGCGCAGCTTCTGGAATTACAGTTTGATACAATATCAGGTTGATTTGAGTTGTTCTTCTGTATCTATTGGTTTACTAATTCGCAGCTGCACTGTAATGTTTATGAACGTGGAACTTGCGGGAATGATTAAAACTGTTTGCAATAGCCGCAATTCTGCGCCGAATTTCAGGCCATGCAAACTGTGTTATATTAAAATATGAAAGTTGCCCTGGTTCCCTTCCTTTATATTCCCTTTCATTATATAAAAAACATTACTCTGCAATCTGCTAAATTAATGCAATGAAAAGCTGCATCAATTGCATTTTATTTCTTCTTTTCATTTTTTCCCCTCTTGTCATATACTGCCAGGCGGGCCAAACCGTGGGCCCTGGTTTGGGTATAGAGACACACATCTGAACAGTAGTGCAGGTTAGTGAGAAAGGAAAGCTGATAGATACTGGCGTTTGGGTGACATCTCGGCAGCATAGTCATAGGGCAAAGCGACACCACTCTCCCGTTCCTGTTGGGATTTCTCCCCACTCAGTGTTACACCCAGTGATGTTATTGATGACTCTATTGTAAGGAACATGGAAATAAAGACTCCAGCCACTATTGTTGAATGCATTTCGGGTGCCAGAGCATCTGATGTCAGATCAAATTTACAAGTGCTGGCTAATGCTAAATGTAGATTTTCTAAGATTGTTATTCATGTTGCACTAACGATGTCCGGCTTCGCCAGTCGGAGATCACTTAAGATAATGTTAAAGAGGTGTGTGAACTTGCAAAAAGAATGTCAGACACTATAATATGCTCTGGCCCCCTCCCTGATCGTCGTGGTGACAAGGTTTATAGTAGATTAGTGTCATTGAATGGCTGGATGTCTGAGTGATGTCTGGAGAATAGCATTGGATTCATAGACAATTGGAAGAGTTTTTGGGGAAGACCTGACCTGCTAAAGAGAGACGGACTCCATCCCTCCAGGGAAGGTGCCACTCTCCTCTCTAGTAATACGGCTCATAGTCTTAATAGTTATATTTGACTAACTGGGGCCCAGGTCAGGAAGCAGACAAACTGGCTTATCCGAACGTCTGCTAGCTGCCTTGAAACATCACACAGGTCACATAAACTACAACACATAGAGAATGAATCACCTATATATCATATAGAGACTGTGTCTGTTCCCCGAAATACCAAACACATACCCCTCACTAAATCATTTAGAAAAAATTTGATTAAGGTCAAACTTAAAAAAATTAAAAATAAAATTGAAGATAAACATCATATAAAGATAGGGCTACTAAAGATTAGATCTTTTTCTACCAAAACACTAATTGTAAATTAAATTATTACAGATCATGGTTTGGATGTGCTCTGTTTGACTGAAACCTGGCTTAAACTGGATGAATATATTAGTTTAAATGAATCTACACCCCCAGGTTATTGTTATAAACACGAGCCTCATCTGAAAGGTGGAGGAGGAGGTGTTGATACAATTTACAGTGATATTTTTAGTGTTACTCATAGGTCTGAATATACTGTAAGTTTAATTCTTTTGAACTGATAATGCTTAATGTGACATCGTCAGAAAGAAAAAAATCTTTGTCATCTTTTGTTCTTGCAACAGTATATAGACCACCAGGGTCATATTATGATTTTCTGTCAGATATAGTGGTTGCTATGGATAGAGCTTTAATCGTTGGGGACATCAACATCCACATAGATAATGAAAATGATACACTGGGATTAGCATTTATCGATATTCTGAACTCTGTTGGGGTTAGACAAAATGTGACAGTTCCAACCCATCGCCAAAATCATACGCTAGATCTAATTTTGTCATATGGAATTGATGTTGATAATATAGAAATTCTGCCGCAGATCGATGATATCTCAGATAATTGCCTCATCTCTTGTATGATGCGCTTAGCAAAGGTAATTCAATCTACGCAGTGTTATTGTTCAGGTAGAACTATTCTTTCAACTTCGAAAGATAGCTTCACCAATAAACTTCCAGACTTGTCTCAAATACTCAGTATGCCAAAAAGTTCAGAAGAACTTGATGTTATTACAGAAAATATGGATACAGTCTTATCTAGCACTCTAGATAGTGTCACCCCCTTTGATTAAAGAAAGTTAAATAGAAAAATCTTGCACCATGGTAAAATGATCACACTCATGCTCTCAAGAGAGAAGCTCAGAAAATGGAGTGTAAGTGGAAGAATACAAAATTAAAGGTATTTCACTGTGCATGGAAGGATAGTGTCTCTAACTACAGACAGGCTCTAAAAACTGCCAGGTCTGCATATTTGATCAAACTCTTAGAAAATAACCACAATGATCCTAGGTGTTTGTTCAGTACTGTGGATAAATCGGTTAGGAATAAAACTTCTATTGAACCAGATGTTCCATCGCAGCATATTAGTAATGACTTTATGAATTTCTTTACTGATAAAATTGAAATCAGCAGAAGCAAAATTGGAATTTTGCATCTGTCTGCCACAGCACCCCAGAAGACTTAAATTATTCACTACTTCAGTTCTTCGCTGTTATAGGTCAGGAAGAGTTAACAAAAATGATCAAAACATCAAAATCAACAACATGAGTGTTAGACCCGATACCGACTAATCTCCTAAAAGAGGTATTTCCTGTAATCTCAGAACTTCTTCTTAATATTATTAACTCCTCATTATCCTTATGGCATGTCCCAAGATTCTTTAAACTGGCAGTTATCAAACCGCTTATCAAGGAACCACAGCCTGAGCCAAGCAAATAGCCTAATTATAGATTGATTTCAAATCTCCCATTTATGTCGAAAATAGTAGAAAAGGTAGGGTCCTCCCAACTATGGGCTTGAGAATGTTGACATTTGTGGACAGGCATTAGCTTGGTTTAGGTCCTATCTCTCTGACCGCTACCACTTTGTCTGTGTAAATGAGGAACTGTCAGATCAAATTAAAGTATGGAGTTCCACAGGGATCAGTTTTAGGGCCTCTGCTTTTCTCCCAATATATGCTCCCCCTGGGAGACATTATCAGGAACCATGGAATTAGTTTTCAATGTTATGGCGACGATACCCAACTTTATATTTCTTCAAATCCCGATGAAATTTCACAATTTTCCAAATTAACAAAGTGTATAAATGATATTAAAGAGAGGATGGCTAGAAATTTCCTTCTACTCAATTCTGATAAAACAGAAGTACTAATTATTGGAACAAAAACCAAAAAAATAAGATGCATCTTGATAGATGTACTGTAACGTCAACTTCTACAGCAAAAAATGTAGCTGTTATATTTGATAGCAATCTAACCTTTGAAAAACAAATTTCCAATATTTGTACAACTGCATTCTTCCACCTCAGAAATATTGCTAAGTTATGACACATGCTATCTGTTTCTGATGCTGAAAAACTAATTAATGCATTCATGACCTCAAGACTAGATTATTGTAATGCATTACTAGGTGGATGCCCTGCAAGTTTAATAAATAAACTTCAGTTGGTTCAAAATTCAGCAGCGAGAGTGCTAACTGGAACCAAGAAATACGATCATATCAGCCCCATTTTATCGGCGTTACATTGGCTACCTGTTAAGTTTCTTATTAATTATAACATTCTGTTAATTACTTACAAAGCTTTGAATGGTCTAGCTCCAAAGTACTTAAGTGATCTTCTATCACACTGTAATCCTTCACGCTCATTATGATCACAAAACTCCAGCCTGTTAACAGTACCGAGAATATCAAAATCCACAAAATGAGGGAGATCATTTTCATATTTGGCTCCTAATCTATGGAATAGTCTTCCTAGCAGTGTTCGAAACTCAGACACTCTCTCTCAGTTTAAGTCTAGACTAAAGACTTATCTATTCAGCCAGACATACACCTAATTCATCCCTCAATTCATAATTATGCTGCTTTAGTTAGTTCTGCCGGAACTAAAAATACTTCTCTTATTCTTTAACCCTGCTTTAAAGTTTATGGCATCTACGCTATTTTTATTCTATTTCTTTCCCTGTCTAAACCTCGGGATTATATCAGAGACTGCCAGATCCATCTCTGGTCCTGCCTAATGTCTGATTCTCACTGTGTCACTGAGTGATGATGACCAACTGCAGCATGTGCCAGCCAGACTTCACTTCAGTCTACTAAGACTGACTTCACAGAGTATGAATTGATGCAAACTCAAAGACATGGGATTCTTCATTAGCCACTGTCTAAAGCATGGGCTCAGGATGGAGTTCACCAAAATTACGTGCCATAAGCTTCCGTCTGGACTGCGATGCTCCTCACTGAATAATACAACACACCTCAAAAACATCACAGGACAACAGAACAATTAAAAACATAACAGGACAACACAACAACTTAAAACATCACAGCACAATAAAATTAAAAAACATCACAGGACAACAGAACAACTCAAAACATCACAGCACAACACAATTCAGAATCATCACAGGACAACACAACAATTCAAAAACATCACAGGACAACAGAACAACTCAAAACATCACAGGACAACACAACAACTTACATCACAGCACAACACAATAAAAAAAAAACATCACAGGACAACACAACAACTCAAAACATCACAGCACAACACAACTCAGAATCATCACAGGACAAAACAACAACTCAAAACATCACAGCACAACTCAACTCAAAACATCAAAGCACAACACAATTAAAAAATATCACAGGACAACACATTAACTCAAAACATCACAGGACAACAGAACAACTCAAAACATCACAGCACAACACAATTCAGAATCATCACAGGACAACACAACAATTCAAAAACATCACAGGACAACAGAACAACTCAAAACATCACAGGACAACACAACAACTTACATCACAGCACAACACAATAAAAAAAAAACATCACAGGACAACACAACAACTCAAAACATCACAGCACAACACAACTCAGAATCATCACAGGACAAAACAACAACTCAAAACATCACAGCACAACTCAACTCAAAACATCAAAGCACAACACAATTAAAAAATATCACAGGACAACACATTAACTCAAAACATCACAGGACAACAGAACAACTCAAAACATCACAGCACAACACAATTCAGAATCATCACAGGACAACACAACAATTCAAAAACATCACAGGACAACAGAACAACTCAAAACATCACAGGACAACACAACAACTTACATCACAGCACAACACAATAAAAAAAAAAACATCACAGGACAACACAACAACTCAAAACATCACAGCACAACACAACTCAGAATCATCACAGGACAAAACAACAACTCAAAACATCACAGCACAACTCAACTCAAAACATCAAAGCACAACACAATTAAAAAATATCACAGGACAACACATTAACTCAAAACATCACAGGACAACAGAACAACTCAAAACATCACAGCCCAGCACAATTCAAAAACATCACAGGACAACACAACAACTCAAATCATCACAGAGCAACACAACAACTCAAAACATCACAGGACAACACAACAATTCAAAAACATCACAGGACAACACAACAACTTAACACATCACAGCACAACAAAATTAAAAAAACATCACAGGACAACACAACAACTCAAAACATCACAGCACAACACAACAACTTAACACATCACAGCACAACAAAATTAAAAACACATCACAGGACAACACAACAACTCAAAACATCACAGCACAACACAACTCAAAATCATCACAGGACAAAACAACAACTCAAAACATCACAGGACAACAGAACAACTCAAAACATCACAGCACAACACAATTCAAAAGCATCACAGGACAAAACAACAACTCAAAACATCACAGAGCAACACAACAACTCAAAACATCACAGCACAACTCTACTTAAAACGTCACAGCACAGCATAACACAACTCAAAACATCACAGGAAAACACAACAACTCAAAATATCATAACACAATTCAAACACTTCACAGGACAAGACAACAACTCAAAACATCACAGGACGACACAATAACTCAAAACATCACAGCACAACACAACTCATCGTAGCAGCTCAAAATATCACAGCACAACTCAACTCAAAATATCACATCATAAAACATTCACAACACAAGACCCATAATATTATGTTACAGTTTTATTCATAAGTCAGTACTGTAAGTGTGTAATTTTTGCGGCACCAGCTTCACCCAACGGAATTTCAAAAAAGATCACTGCTTTCAAACAGATTTTAGAAATATCTCCCCTGTCTGCCAGTGGTCATTCAAACAGATTTTCCCGCTCCAAACTCACAATATTGGTTGAGCCAATCTTGCTGTGTCAGACTTAATGGGCCGCTCAAAGAAGCACACTAATGTTTTGATAGTCAGCTTGTTACACTCAGCTGAAATTGACCTACAAATGGCTTACTTATAGTTGACTCTCCATATTAAGCTAGAATACGAGACAGACTTAAACAAGGAAATAATTACACATGTCAATTTTAATATGTAATTATGTCAAGGAACATTCTGTAATTACACATAGTGGTTTTGCTATTATTATTTATTACATGTTTGTGTAATATGTCTAACATGGACACCATCAAATCACCAACAAATGTCCGCTGAGGAAAGCAAAATGAAATAATGCGAGTTTTGAATGCCACCGTGATTTCTGTGCCATTAAAATGACTAAACTGTCAATCACTTTTTTCTCTCCCTCAGTATAAAGTCACAGGTCAAACGTTCATCCCTTCCTTGAATAACATCGTGACATGATTTGTAAAACAAGTGTTATGAATTTGAAGGGAGTGAAGGGAGTCTCTTCAGCTAATAATTAACTTTAAATGAGGAACTGAAATTTGCTGTAGCTTTTGGAACATTAATTTTGCATATGTAATTGTGCTGGAGTGCTCTGGGGATTGACAGTCTGAACACATGGATTGAATCAGTCTTCCCTCTATTGTTTTTTTTTTTTTTTTTTTTACTTTTATTTGAAGCGACTCCATTAATTGAGCATACAATGTCATTTAAAATCCAGATATATTTGCTTCATAACTTCCCTGTGTGTATTTGGACACTTAAAATGTATTAATATCATTGCATAGGTAACAAAATATCAAGCCAAGTGGCAGGTTTTTTTTTTTTTTTTTTTTTTAAGATGGCACAAACAAACTTTTCAATTGAATAATTTCACAAAAAGAGTTTTGTTAGATTTCAAATGATAAAATAACAAATATACTGTTAAAAAATTAAGAAGTATTTTACACTTTCTGGTTGTCAAATGTTAGTAGTTCAAAGTTAATGTGATTAACTGCTCCTGTGTTACACTGTTAGGACACCTGTGTGAACTTGAGCCTTCATACATCCACTAAAATGATCTTGGGACCATCGGAAAGTAATTGCAAAAATGGCTCAGCCTCATTTGTTTGCAGATGCAACTTTGTTTGATATTTATTATGTAATGCAGTGACATTCATAAATTTTTTAATTTGACTTATGTTTCCCAATAATATTTTTGGGCCATTCTAAATGTAATTTAAGACACAGAGGAAAGCCTTTAATCCATAGTGAGGGTCAAGAGAGGAAAAATACAAAAGCATACATCACTAAGTTGTTAGCCTCCTCTTTTTTATCTAGCATAACCGGATAAGAAATCACAATATCTGTCTCAACACTAACAGACCTCACACTGCAGGAGGTGTATGTGTGTTTTGTTAGAGGACAGATTGTAGGTGATGTTGAAACAGAGTGTTTGTTTGTGTCAAAATCTGGGTGGGGTTCAGGTTCCTGGTCATATTTGATTTCATACTGATTTGTCTGGAGGTCAAGGATAGCACACAGGGGGTCAGAGAAATGTTGTATTGTCTAGCGAGCCGTGTAGAGATCTGCTGGGTCTTGACTGCAGATCCACTTGTTAATCCACATATTTGACATGCAGATCAGCTGATTAAATAAATGTGTTAATTCAGTAACCGCTCTGTTGGATTCAGTAAATGCTTCAGTAGACTAATTTAAAGGGATAGTTGACCCATAAAAAATTCATTTACTCACCCTCATCATCCCAGGGGTGGGACTTTATTTCTTCTGCTGAACCCAAACTAAAATTTGTAGAAAAATATTTCAAATCTGTTAGTCCATACAATGCAAGTGAATGGTGGCCAGAAATTTGAACCTTCAAAAATCACATAAAGAAAGCATTAAAGTATTCCATACAACTCAAGTGGTTAAATACATGTCTTCAGAAGCCATATGATTGGTGTGGGTGAGAAACAGATCTATATTTAAGTCCTTCGTTACTATAAATATCCACTTTCACTTCCACATTCTTCTTCTTTGCCACCTGGGCAGTGAGGAGAATTTATAGTAAAAAAGGACTTTAATATTGATCTTGGTGTGCTTCTCACCCACACCTATAATATTGTTCCTGAAAACATGGATTTAACCACTGGAATTGTATGGATTATTTTTATTCTGCCTTGATATGCTTTTTGGAGCTTCAAAGTTCTAGTCACCATTTGCTTGCATTGTATGTACCTACAGAGCTGAGCTATTCTTCTAAAAATATTTGTGTTCAGCAGAAGAAAGAAAGTCATAGACATCTTGGATGGCATGAGGGTGAATAAATGAAGAGAGAATTTTCAATTTTCAAATATTCCATTTACAGTTTTTCTCAATTGATTTTATGCATTTCTCTAAACTCGGGTCACTGCTCTCAATACAATTAACACAGCCATCTGAACACTTTGTAATTGTCCTAAACAGATTGTGCATTTTTCTTGATTTTCCTCATTTTCTCAAAACACTACATACAAATTTCTCTGATCTAAAATTCATGCTTTTAAAACAGTTAACACAAACAACTCTCAAATGCACATCAGGTTGTCAAATGCCTTCCTATTGATATCTGCTGTGTTAGTAATGCACACAACAAAGAAAATGCAATTTACTAAATTTTTCACACAACTGTCATGATTTGCTATCTATAAAAGAGGTCAAATATGAAAATTCAGAGCAAACAAACAATGAGGAAGAAGAAGAGGAAGAACAACACGAAGAAGAGGTGCAAAATGAGAAGAGGTAGGTAAAGGTAATGGTTAAAGGAAGAGAAAATAGGAGGAAGAAGAGATGAGAAAAGGGGAAGGTTTTCTCAACTCTTTCAGGGGTGACCACTGCATTGAAAGAGTTGAGGAAAGACCAAACGGAGATGGTGTAATGATGGTGAGCAGAGAGAAAGAGGACAGTAGGCTGGAAGAGTGAAGAACACACAGAAGAGGCTCAAATGATCTGATAGTTCCTCTAATTTATCATATTATGAATCACAGTCTCTCTGAGACACACAAAGTGTTCGGCCTAATGTGACTTCAGTCTCAACAAAAAAGAAGAGGGAGAAATGCCATTCCTCTGCATGCCAGTCAATCAGTGTCCACAATTACTGTACCATCTGTGCTTATAGTGCTGCCTTAGGTTCATACAATTTAGCAA
This sequence comes from Myxocyprinus asiaticus, assembly GCF_019703515.2. NCBI lineage: Eukaryota > Metazoa > Chordata > Actinopteri > Cypriniformes > Catostomidae > Myxocyprinus > Myxocyprinus asiaticus. The sequence continues at coordinate 39,293,057 of NC_059366.1, forward strand.
GACTGCTATTTTTTTGTTTGTTTGTTGTTTTTTTTTGTTTGTTTTTTTACAGCAAACTTCATCATCTTTCCAGAGGAAGAGCAAGAACAACTAGAAATTTAGAGGCATTTTATGAAAACAGATGGAAAAAGTTCTTTACTATGGCTTTTTATGATAAATGTGTTATTTCAATCATATAGTTGCATGTCTATAGCTGAAAATTGTATGAATTCAACAGAGAACACATCTATAGTTTTGATGTTAGTATTTAGTTTTAATAAATGCATTATCAGGAAAGAATATGTTGCATCATTATGCAGTGAAATTGAATTGTTTTGCAAAACTGTGTGTCTGTTTCGTCCGCTGTGTGAATTGTTTTGAGAGCACTGATTATAGTTTGGAGAAATGTATACAATCGACTGAGAAAAACTGTAACTAATAAATCAGAGTTTTTTTTTTTTTTTTTTTTTTTTTACATTTACAGAATGCACAGCCCGTCAAGACAATGTGTTTTCTTTGGTTAATTGTGCAGTATCCTGCTCAGTTTAACTGATTATATTAAATTCAGACTGCAAATTCACAACTTGTGGCTTACAACTCTCAATTCATCTCTCTGTCTCATTCACAGACACACTATGAGGATGGCGATTACATCATTCGACAAGGTGCAAGAGGAGACACTTTCTTCATTATCAGTAAAGGAAAAGTAAGTCTATTTGAAAAAAAGCACAAGCACTGTTTTCATGAAGACAACATGTTGATGTCTCTTTCTCTTGTTCTCACTCCTGTCCACGCTGTCTGCGCTCAGGTAACTGTGGCTCAAGAAGAATGTCCGGGTCAGGATCCAGACCATCTGCGTTCCCTGGGGAAGGGCGACTCATTTGGGGAAAAAGCCCTACAAGGGTGAGATTGTCTTCCCTTTGTTTTTTTGTTTTTGTGTGTGTGTGATTTGTTTTTAAATATTCTTAATTCAAAAACAAACAGAAAGATATTTGAAGACGCATAATGGAAGATCTTTTATTAGCTTTTATAGGATGTTGTGCCATCTTGTGGCAGCTATGAAAAGCACTCTTGGAATTGGAAAAAGTCTTGTAATATACAATGTTTAGAGTAGCTGCACTTACAGAACAACCACATGACTACACATTCAGCTTTTAACACATTACTCTCTCATGCTCTTACCACTTTACCATCAGAAATGATCAGATACATGATAATCTGTGTTACCCTGGGAGCTTTCTAGTTCTTACATTTCTCTAATTCTATTCTATCCTATTCTGTTCTATACTGTTTTTTGCTGTGTGCTATCCTAGTCTATGGAGTTCTAATCTATTCTTCTCTGTTCTAAGATTTTTTTGTTTTGCTTGTTTGTTTGTTTCCTGTCTGATTCTGTACTATTCTAGTCTAGTCTAATGAATGAATGTTATATTTATATAGCGCTTTTCTGATACTACACTCAAAGCGCTTTACACAGTGAACAAGGGACTCTCCTCAACCACCACCAGTGTGCAGCATCCACCTGGATGATGCAACGGCAGCCATAGTGCACCAGTAAACTCACTACACCCCAGCTGTTGGTGGAGAGGAGAGAGTGGACTGATACAGCCAATTAATGGATTGGGAATATTAGGAGGTCATGATGGATAAGGGCCAATGGGGGGAATATGGCCAGCATACTGGGGTTACACCCCTACTCTTTACGAGATATGCCCTGGGATTTTTAATGACCACAGAGAGTCAGGACCTCGGTATAATGTCTCATCTGAAAGACAGTGCCTTTTTACAGTATAGTGTTCCCGTCACTATACTGGGGTGATAGGACCCACACAGACCTGCTGGCCTCACTAACATCTCTTCTAGCAGCAACCTTAGTTTTCCCAGGAGGTCTCCCATCCAGTTAGTGACCACACTCTAGAGCTACAGGTTGATATGGCTGCTGCATCTCATATAGTCTGTTCTATTGTTTTGTTTTATTCTATTTAGGACTACACTAATTACACAACAAAATAAATTCATGGCAAAATATTAAATAGCAAAAGACAATATACTATATATATATATATATAGTCTGCATTCTATTCTGATCTTTTTTCTATTGTGTTCTGTCCTATTATTTTGTTTTCTATACAATTCTGCTCTGTTTCTAATATTTTTTCTATTATATTTTATTCTACTCTAGTCTTTAAAAAGAAATTAAAAAATAAATCTAGTTACAAAGCAAAATCATTTTATGACCATGTGCAAATATAAAATATTAAAAAAAATATAAAGAGCATAAGAGGACTAAAATAAATATAGTCTCCATTCTATTCTGTTCTATTCTATTGAGCTGTTTCTACTCTGTCCCTTTTTATTGTATTGTATATTTTCTGCTGTGTTCTGTTCTATTCTATTCTATTCTACGATTTTTTTTTTTTTCCTGTTCTGTCCTGTTCTATTTACGACTGCAAATATTGTGCAAATTGAATAGCAAAAGGCAAAATAAAGAAAATAAATATTTTCTGCATTCTGTTCTATTCTGTTGAGATTTGTTCTTTTCTATTCTGGTCCCCTCTGTTGTGTTCTATTCTGTTCTATTCTATTCTATTCTATCTATCCTTGTGTTGTGTTCTGTCCTATTCAGTTGTGTTCTATACTATCATTTTCTATTTCTAAGATTTGTTTCTATTCTGTTCTTTGCTATTCTTTTCTAGTCTAGTGTAGTCTAGTCTTTTATGTTCCATTCTGTTCTATTCCATTTAGGACTGCACAATTAATTTAATTACAAAGCAAAATCATTTTATGAGCTTGTGCAAATATAAAATATTAAAGAAAATATAAAGAGCATAAGAGGACTAAAATAAATATAGTCTGCATTCTATTCCGTTCTATTCTATTGAGCTGTTTCTATTCTGTCCCTTTTTATTGTATTGTATATTTTCTGCTGTGTTCTGTTCTATTCTATTGTGTTCTGTTCTATTCTATTCTACGTTTTTTTTTTTTTTCTGTTCTGTCCTGTTCTATTTATGACTGCAAATATTGTGCAAATTGAATAGCAAAAGGCAAAATAAAGAAAATAAATATTTTCTGCATTCTGTTCTATTCTGTTGAGATTTGTTTCTATTCTATTCTAGTCTAGTGTAGTCTAGTCTTTTCTGTTCCGTTCTGTTCTATTCCATTTAGGACTGCACAATTAATTTAATTACAAAGCAAAACCATTTTATGACCTTGTGCAAATATTGAAGAGGAAAAGGCAAAATGAATGAAAAAAATATATAGTCTACATTCTATTCTGTTATATTTGATTGAGTTGCTATTTTCTATTCGGTTCCTTTCTATTGTATTCTATTCTGTTTTATTTCTGCTGTGTTCTGTCCTATTCTATTGTGTTCTGTTCTTAATTTTTTTTTCTATTCTATTCTATACTATTTAGAACTACACAATTAATTATAAAACAAAATAGTTTAATGACTTTGTAAACACAGTGCTGTCAGTTGAATATTTTAATTTTTAGTTTATTTTTTTGCAATTAATCACATAGTTTTTCAAAGCTAATCGTGATTAATCACAGATTTTGAAAGTGCTGAAATTTGACGATACTTCTTTTCCTGTCAAAATGCATTTATTTCCTTCTTAAGAAAGAAAACAAAACAATATGTACCAATAATGCTTCATTAACATTTTCCAAACAAAGATTTCCACAGTATAAAGATAGAAATGCACTATAATACCAATTCAAGCAACATTAAACGTTTCCTAAGTTTAAGTTGGAGGTTGACTAATTGAAATAGCATAGGTTACGTGTTTATTGCAATGCACATTAAATCTCTTAAACTCTCATCCTTCACAATATTAATCAGCCGGCAGACTGGCTATCCGCCTGTTACAGCAATCGTAAAGCCGCATTCATGATTCAAGTCAGGGCTTCATACAACGTCTCATTCTGCGTTTACGTGATAATTAAGAAATGATGTGCTTCTGTAGTATTTAAATTGCGCCAAAAAGAGGCTGCAAAGTACTTGATTTCTGTCACAAGTCCCTTCTGGGTTTGTTTGATACAACAAATAGCATTAAAAGGGTCCTTTCTCTATCACTTGATCACTGACACAGAATCGCTGTTGTGTGTGTTGTAGTGTGTGTGTCAGTGTAATGACCCCAAGCGGACACATCGCAAAGGTTCCACCCTACTCCAACCAGTGTTTAGAACTCACGTGGAGCTGAATAAAATGTGAAATCTGTAAATGCGTTAATCACGATTAAGAAAATTTAACGTGCTACAAGTTTTTTAATTAATCACATGTGTTAAAGCATTCATTTTGACAGAGTAAATGCTAAATAGCAAAAGACTAGATAAAAAAATAAAATATAGTCTACATTCTATTCCATTGTGTTCTATCCTATTCGTTTGTGTTCTGTTCTGTTGTAAGATTTTTTTTTCTGTTCTATTCTATTCAGTTATATATATATATATATATATATATATATATATATATATATATATATATATATATATATATATATATGTATATATATATATATATATATATATATATATTCTATTCTATTTAGGACTGCACTATAAATCTAATTACAAAACAAAACAATTTTATGGTCTTGAGCAAATTTTTAAATAGCATTGCAAGGCTTAATAAAATAAAATATTGCATTCTATTCTATTCTAATATATTATATTATATTCTAGTGTCTGTGGTAAGGGGACTGTTTACCCCCGATTACCCCGGTTGTGTTTCTAGGAAACAGTGATCCTGAGAGCATGTTGATACGCTCTGGTGTATCAGGTGTCCTGGTGCTGGCAGTCTTCTGCTGTGAGTGTAATTGTGTGATATATGGAGGTGAAAAACGGGCCACGGTTTTGAAGTTCAGAACATTTTACACGGTCCATATGATTCCTAACACAATTCTTCAGGGATCAATTAAAGCTCTCCTTTAAGAGCACATGTAATGCCCTTGTATAACTCAGAAAACTGTGTCTGCGTGTGTGTGTGAGTGTGTCATGATGCTCAGAGATCAATATTAACAGCGACCAGAACTTGATCAAAGAATCTCTTGATCCCAGGATTAAATTCATGTGTGAGTGTATGTGTACATAGAAGCATTTGACACTGATTGGATCATGAACAAATGTTTGGCAGTGATGTTGGTGTCAGTTTTTCATGTCGCATTTCCTCAAGCAGGTGGATGTGTTCCAATAAAGATGCACTAACCCACAATATTTAGTCAAAAATGAAAATTGTGGACTCTTACATGGAACAAAAAGAAGAAGTTTAGCAGACTGTCCGAGCTGCTCTTTTCCAACTGTGAAAGTCGAGCTCCAAAAATAACAAAAAAACCCTAAAAGTATCATAAAAGCAGTCCAAATGACTTGTATGCTATATTTCAAATCTTTTGAAGCTATATGATACCTTTGTGTGAGGAACATTATTTGCTGAAAATCTTCCCCTCCGCTGTTACATTTATTCTTGCATATATAAAAACATGATCATAATTGGTCACAAGATACTTACCATCTAATGGCATTTGACATTGATTTCATTGACGTCAAACCTGGCAGAACATGATTTGAGCACCATGTCTGAATACACACAGGTGTGAATGAGGTTTTATAGCCACAGTGGAGAGGAAGAATTTTAGCACTTGTAATACAGTGCACGAGTAATATGGAGTTTGACAGCCCCTGTCCTCATTCATTTTCATTGAATGCACAGTAGCTGCTTGGACATTCTGCAGACATCTCATTTTGTGTTCCACAGAAGAAAAAAAGTCATACTGTTTGGAACAACATGAGAGTGAGTTAATCCCCCTCTCCTCTCCTCTCCTCTCCTCTCCTCTCCTCTCCTCTCCTCTCGTCTCCTGTCCTGTCCTGTCCTCTTCTTCCTCTCCTCTCCTCTCCTGTCCTCTCCTCTCCTCTATTCAGTAGTATTGCATTAAGCAGCTGTGACCTTTGCAGCAGTGTTATTATGTATTTGTGTTGTGACAGCTTTAGAGCCGTTAGGTTGTAAAGAATTCTCACCTCTGCATATACAAGTGTGCCTCACTGGAAATGGATCCAACAGCGTGTGTGTGTTCATTGTGCGGCACTATTTGCGATTGGACTCAGGATCATACGGCATGTGCGTGCATGTGTGTTTTGTGTCCAGCCCTCTTTGCATTCAAACAGTCAGTGTGTGAGAGCTTTTCCTCTCAACAGAACATCCGATAGTGGGGCAGATGTCACAAAGTGATTGTTGCAGCATTTGTAGAGGTGTACTGTACTGTAGCAAGTGAACACCCACAGAGCATCATGAGGTCAGAGTGCCTTTCAGACTCTGATGACTGCGACTGGGGCGACAGTGAGGAAGAGGACAATCAGGAAATTCTGAGGCATGATTAGATATTTCTTCAATCTAAATCAGCCAATTATTTTTAGGCTTTAGGTTTACTATTAATTTCATTCTTTCATTCTTATTTACTGAAATTGCTAAATGGTGATTTGTGATTTTATTAATTTGTGAAAAATTTACATTTGTGAACATATTTGTTTGTCTGTTTGTCTGTCTGTCTGTCTATCTGTCTGTATGTCTGCATGTCTGTCTGTCTATCACACCATAATAAAAAAAATATCATGTATTATATCTGTTTTTGAACAGGGAGGATATCAGAACAGCTAACTTCATTGCAGCAGAGACTGTCACCTGCCTTGTGATTGACAGAGAGTGAGTATATGTCAGATTTATTCAGTGGTATGTGTTTCGGCATAAGTTTCTGTATATAAATATATGCCGCTTGAAACATTAAAAGTTTCATTGACATTCAAGCAGAAGTAATTCAGTCTAGGTTTTACGTTTCAATGAACGTTTTTGGATTTTACACTTGTCTTTCTATTTGTGTGTGTGTGAGGGACACAGAATCTGTAGGTTAGTCATAGAAGTCAATAAATCAACTCAACCTAAATAGCTAAGGAGTCACATGTGTAAATAAGCTGGAGAGAGTGAGACAGAGGGAAAGAGAGGCAGACATGTGCCCTCCATTAGGGGAAACTCTCATTCCAGTCTGTATGACTCTCATGACACCATAAGCCATCTGTGTGTTAGCTGAAGACAGTATATTACATTTTTCGAGAATTATTCCATTTTAAATAAAATTTCACTAAACTATATTACTGACTTTCTAAATTTAGCATGTCACATAAAGTGATAATTAAGAGTCCTAAAAGTTAGAGTGATAGATCTTCAACCTAAAGGTCCTGGATAGACAAATGGAAGTGAAAAAAAAAAAAAAAAACACCCTCTCATATTTACACCCTCTTGTCTCTTTTTCTTTCTTTCTTTTTTTTTGTTTTTTTTTTTGTTTTTTTTATGTTATAAAGAGACAATTTTTGTTAAGAATTTAAGAAAAAAAAATTGCCATACAAAGACTGAAACCAGGGGTTTAGTTCACGTTTAGCCCATGTTCGTGTACAGATTCTAAAATTGTTCCTAAATTTGGGTAATACTGTCATTTTGGTGTCAGTGACGTTGACGTGCCATTTTTGAATCTGGACGCAGATTTGGGCTACACGCAGGCTTTGGTGGAACTATAGTTGTATGGCAAGAGCTGTGTAACCATTCATTAAAAATGTCTACTTTTGTGTTGTGTTAAAAAATAACAGCATACAGGTTTGGAACAATATGAGAGTGAGTAAATGACATAATTTTCATTTTGGGGTAAAATATGAATTAAGTTCTTCATTTTATGACAGTTCAGTAAGAACATTGTCACATTGTCCACTTCTCCTCAACTTCAGGAATAAACAATATTTAGATTAGCCAACTATCAGACAGTTGGTCATAAACATGGTAGCGCAGTCATACAGATAGACAGACTTTTTCTTTTTTTGCTTCAAACCTCATAGAGAAGAGTCATGGGACATCAAATGGTGCCTTTGATAAACAAACCAATTTGTCACAAAATTTGTTTTAAAAATGCTGTTTTTGCCATTCTTTCCAGCTCATACAAACACTTGATTGGAGGTCTTGAAGACGTGTCTAACAAAGGCTGTGAAGACGCAGAGGCAAAGGCAGAGTAGGTTAAATCTTTTCTGAAAACCTTTTTAAAGTGTCATATAACCAGGGTGCGAAAAGTGTCATACAACGTATCCCCCCGATTTTCTTTTATCTCCGGATGGGATACGTTGAGCTGTTTCTAGTCAGACTGAATGCATTTACCATATCCAACAGTTGATGGTGCTATTAAGTAAAGCCCTATTTGGATGTAATTAGTTTTTCTGACAAATGTTTGACTGTAGATTAATTATTACTGCGGACGTCTGTAATGTATACTTTAGATGCGCACAGGAAAAGGGATGTCTGTAGAGATCCTAGAGATGGGTGCGTAAACTCACTGCATTTACACACTGACATCACATGTAAATAACCCATCAGAAAATGCGCAAAAGGTGGCCTGGTCAGGTGTTTTCAGCTTCATTTAGTTCCCATGCAAGAGGGATTATTATCATAATGCATAAAGCAATACCATTTCAAATAGCTAAAATAATAAAAGTCCCTTTAGGTAGATATTTAATTGTTCAATGGACTTTATTAACCAAAACACTGATTCTTTTTAATATCTATGGCCCTAATGATGATATCCCAAAATTTTACAGCAACCTCTTTCTAACTCTATCAACCCTTTCTGGATTCTATGTGATGGGAGGACTTTAATTGTATGCTGGATCCAACAAAAGACCATTCATCTGACCTAGATCAATCACATAAACAGACAAGAAAGCCCCTAAATTATTTTATAGATGACTTGAACCATGTAGAAGTATGGAGACAGTTACACCCTAAAGATATCCAGTATTCCTGTTTCTCCAGAACACATCAGTCTTACTCAAGGATAGATTACTTCTTTATATTAGCAATGCTAATGTCCAATATTGCTGACTGCTTTTATGAAGCTATAGTTATATCGGATCATGCTCCTATATTATTCACTTACAAGGACCCTAGTTTATTAGGTAACCCTCCAAAATGGAGACACCACTTAAAATGGTTTCTAGATGAAAAATTTAATAAACGCGTTACACAACAGATAGAAATGTATTTTGATATTAACACAACATAAACCTCAGCTATTATCTGATGGGAAGCATTTTAATAAAAATAAGTTTTTATTTGAGGTGCTATCATAAGTGTCACAAGCAGTAAATCAAAGAGTTTCAAAAAAGAAAATAATACACTTGATTCGAAAATTAATCTCATTGAAAAGAATTTATCATATAGAAACGATTAAGCCATCCATCAAGAACTGTTGAATCTCAGAACTAAATACAACGAGCTGTCTGCCAACAAAGCAGCAGCTAGTTTAATGAAGTTAAAGCACAATTACTATGACAAAGGTGAAAAAGCTGGAAAATTGTTAGCTTGGAGAATCAAACAAATACAATCTGAAAGAACAGTGAACTCTATTGAAGATAGTGATGGCAAAATAACAGTTGACCCAGTAAAGATAAATTATACTTTTAAACACTTTTTTTGAAACTTTATACAGCTCAAAATATATAGATATTACTGCACAAACGGCTTTTTTGGATGGTCTGAACATACCCACTATCTCTGAAGAGACAAAAACATCTCTGGATTTAGATATAACAGAAGAGGAAATTTCAGAGGCTATTGATAGTTTAAAGGCAGGTTGGACACTGGGCCGGATGGCCTTAATGTAGATGTCTACAAATAATTTAAAGAAAAACTAGTCCCTCCACTTTTTAACATGTTTAAAGAATCGTTTGCAAATGGTGTACTCCCAGTCTCTCTAAGAAGTGCTCTTATTACATTACTCCCTAAACCTAATAAAATTAATCCAAGTGCGAATCATTTTGACCAATTTCATTGCTTAACACAGACGTTAAAGTATTAAGCAAAATTTTGGCAAGGATGCTGGAGGCACTTCTACCAGAAATAATAGATAGAGACCAAAACGTATTTATTAAGGGCATACAGGGTTTCCAGAATGTTAGGACAGTACTTAATATATTACATCTAAAAAAGCGGGCTTTAGATACAGCCATCTTGTCCTTAGACGCTGAAAAGGCCTTTGACAGGGTGGAATGGCCTTATTTATTAGAGGTTCTTAAAAGATTTGGATTTGGAGAATCTTTTTGTAAATGGATTAATATCCTTTACACACATCCAACGGCTGAAGTGTTGACTAATTACATAGTTTCCAAGGCTTTTAATATTCAAAGAGGCAGAAGTCAAGGGTGTCCCCTTTCACCACTTCTTTTTGTTTTGGCTACTGAGCCATTTGCCATGACAGTAAGGTCTAATAATAATATAGAAGGTATCAGATTCGGCACCTTGGACCAACAAATTTCTCTGTATGCGGATGATGTTATATTATACTTGTCAGACTTGATGAAATCAATCCCCTCACTAATACAACTTATTTCACTTTTTGGTAACTTCTCTGCTGACAAAATAAACCATTCAAAATCACGTATCCTATTATTGAATAATGATGATAAACAAAAAACAGTTGTAACACACTTCAATGTTATAGATTCTTTTACTTACTTGGGAACTAAAATTAAAGCTAACATATATCATATATCTTTGTTAAACTATCAACCCCTTTTAGACACTATTTCTAAATCTATTGATAGATGGAAAAGTTTGCCCATTTCCCTGATAGGGTGTATAAATGTAATAGAAATTAATGTATTACCTAAAATATTATATTTATTTCAAAATATTCACCTATGCCCCCAAATCTTCAAAAGCGTCTCACTGATTTTATCTGAAATAGTAAAAGATTGCTTGTCCATTTGTCTCTATTATACTTGCTTTACAACAGGGGTGGTCTCCAACTTCCTAATTTACATTGGTATTACTGGGCTGCACAGTTACAAACTATTTTGTATTATTTCACCTCTGAATGTCATCCATCTTGGATGGAAATCGAATCTCTCCTTATCATGTCAAAACTATAATAAACTTTAATCTATACCTCTATTTGGCAGATACCAAAGCCCTTAAAAAAATGCAAAGATATGGTTTCCTTTAACCCTATTTTAATAAATGCAATTAATGTCTGGTGTGAAGTACACAAGTGTCTAGGTCAGCCGAATACCCTTTCATGCTTTACTCCAATATGGGGAAATGAAAAATTCAAGCCAGCTAGTTCAGATTTAGGATTTCAATTATGGCATGACAAAGGGCTGCAAAAAATCCAGGACGTTTACAAGGATAATGATCTAATGTCTTTTACAGAGATAACACAATTTGGTATTCCTAAAAAACATTTTTTTTTTTTATTATTATTATTTTTTATTTCTTCAATTTAGGAGCTAAACTCCAAAGAAAAGTCCCTTTTTCAGGACACTGTATTTTAAAGACAGTTTTGTAAAAATCCAAATAACGTTACAAATCTTTATTGTAATGGGTTTAAACAATGTTTTCCATGCTTGTTCAATGAACCATAAACAATTAATGAACATACACCTGTGGAACGGTCGTTAAGACACTAACAGCTTACAGATGGTAGGCAATTAAGGTCACAGTTATAAAAACTTAGGACACTAAAGAGACCTTTCTTCTGACTCCAAAACACCAAAAGAAAGATGCCCAGAGTCCCTGCTCATCTGCGTGAACGTGCCTTAGGCCTGCTGCATGGAGGCATGAGGACTGCAGATGTGGCCAGGGCAATAAATTGCAATGTCCGTACTGTGAGACGCCTAAGACAGCGCTACAGGGAGACAGGAAGGACAGCTGATCATCCTCGCAGTGGCAGACCACGTGTAACAACACCTGCACAGGATCGGTACATCCGAATATCACACCTGCGGGACAGGTACAGGATGGCAACAACAACTGCCCGAGTTACACCAGGAACACACAATCCCTCCATCAGTGCTCAGACTGTCCGCAATAGGCTGAGAGAGGCTGGACTGAGGGCTTGTAGTCCTGTTGTAAGGCAGGTCCTTACCAGACATCACCGGCAACAAGGTCGCCTATCGGCACAAACCCACCTTCGCTGGACTAGACAGGACTGGCAAAAAGTGCTCTTCACTGACAAGTCGCAGTTTTGTCTCATCAGGGGTGATGGTCAGACTCGCTTTTATCATCAAAGGAATGAGCGTTACACCAAGGCCTGTGCCCTGGAGCGGGATCGATTTGGAGGTGGAGGGTCCGTCATGGTCTGGGGCAGTGTGTCACAGCATCATCGGACTGAGCTTGTTGTCATTGCAGACAGTCCCAACGCTGTGCATTACAGGGAAGACATCCTCCTCCCTCATGTGGTACCCTTCCTGCAGGCTCATCCTGACATGACCCTCCAGCATGACAATGCCACCAACCATACTGCTCGTTCTGTGCATGATTACCTTCAAGACAGGAATGTCAGTGTTCTGCCATGGCCAGCGAAGAGCCCGGATTTCAAGGGCTCAGGGTGAGGGCTAGGGCCATTCCCACCAGAAATGTCCGGTTAACTTGCAAGTGCCTTGGTGGAAGAGTGGGGTAACATCTCACAGCAAGAACTGGCAAATCTGGTGCAGTTCATGAGGAGGAGATGCACTGCAGTACTTAATGCAGCTGGTGGCCACACCAGATACTGACTGTTACTTTTACCACTTTGTTCAGGGACACATTATTCCATTTCTGTTAGTCACATGTCTGTGAAACTTGTTCAGTTTATGTCTTAGTTGTTGAATCTTTTTGTTCATATAAATATTTACACATGTTAAGTTTGCTGAAAATAAAAGCAGTTGAAAGTGAGAGGATGTTTCTTTTTTTTTTTTTTTTTGCTGAGTTTATATATCTTCTTACCAAGGAACAAAGCTTGCAAAACCATTAGGTCACCACTAGAAGATTTATTATCAAAACCTTCTCAATCTAAAGGCTTACTATCTCAGTTTTATAATATGTTAGTTTCATATTCTAAAGAAACTTCTGAATCTAAATTGATCTCCTGGAGAGAAGACCTAAATGTAGATATCTCCTTCGGTACATGGGAGGGAATATGTATGGAAGCCCAGTCACAAACTATTAACACTCAGTTGAAGTTATTACAATTCAGTTGGATTATGAGAACGTACATTACTCCAGTTGGACTAAACAAAATCGACCCGAACATTCCAGATACCTGCAGTAAATGTTCTGTTGCTAAAGGTACACTTCTACACTGCATGTGGAGCTGTCCTAAGGCAGAGTTTTGGAAAGAGGTGGCTCAATTAATTTTTCAGATGGTTTCTGTAAACCTACCTATGAATCCAGAAATTTTTATTTTGGGAATCACTCCTGAGAATGTTGTCATGGGTGGCAACACTCGTAAACTTATTGACATAAGTATACTTGAAGCAAAAGGTCTGATAGCTCTGTTTTGGAAGAAAGTGGAAAGACCATCTGTTGTGCAGTGAATTAATAATATGTCTTTTTGTTTAGCAATGGAAAAGATAACGTATGTACTGAAAGATAAAAATTTACTTTTGAAAGAGTCAGGAAACCCTTTGTATCCCTTATTTCCCATTCAGAGTCAAGGTAGCATGAATCAATAATTGAATTAAAGGTCTGTCCCCCTTATTTTCTTTTCTTTTCTTGAAAACTATTCCTTTTTCTTGTCATGGCTTATTGAATTCTCTGTGTATACAACTTATATTATTGCTCTCCATACTTTACGGCTGTCTAAATTAACCTTTCTTAAACCACAACAAGAGATGTTAGGTTCTATGATCGTTCACAGTCACCACTTTCATTGCATCTTTTTTTCATACAATTTAAGTGAATGGTTACTGAGGCTGTACGCATCAGGACAGATTGGTGTTTACACCTCAGAAATCACATATAAACAAGTGAAATTATATTTGTCAATTAACATGTCGGTGAGATGGCCCATTCCTGTTTAAGTGGGTGGTTTTTGACCAGAATAAGCTGCAATGTGGATCAGACTTCATGCTGATTATCAAATGTCTGGCTATGTGAGACTATTTCATTATTATTTAAATTAGTATACTTTATTATGACAATTAAACCCATCCAAATGAAATGTGAGTTGTTGCAATAACAATTTACCTCAAAATATTTGTATCAATAGCATTCTATTTCAGAATTACTATGTATTAGTTAGTGCAGTCAAGTATTTCTCCTTACACAAGAGTGTGTACTAAAACTCTAAAGTAGGAAAGGCTGTGAGAGCATACAGACATGTTGCATAAGAGCAGACAGTTCATTATCACAAGAAACATGATGAGAGCTAGATGCAATCAGTGTGTGGCGATGAGAAAATAATACGCTCAGAGAAATGTGAAACCTTATCACACCAGAATTCATAGAGAGAATATCACACACACACACACACAAACAAACAAACACAGAAAGAAGGATTCTGGGACAGGATAGAAACTAATTTTCCTCTTTAAAAATCCCCTATGTCTTACATCTGACAAGAGATATTAACTTTTTTTACTCTTATCTGCTCATCTGTAATGTAAATTACGGCTGATAAATAATGAAAACCTGTCAGCGTGACTGTGTGACTGTCACAGATTAAAGCTTATTAAGAGAATTCTACAGCTGTCACCTCCTGCTCTGCATCCCCTGTGATCTAAACTACAAACCTGTCACTAATAAATGAATCTCCAGCTGCCACGCTGACAGATAGAAAACACTCTAATGAGACAAAATACACCCTTAACTAGATACAGTACCAAAAACTGTTTTCCAGGGTATGTTTGTAACTTTTGTCCGTAGTTATGTCTGGCCCCGCTGTTAAAGTTTTGTTTATTACCTTTCACTATATCTTTACAGTCAGTTGTAGATCAGTGTTGTTTCTGGGCCTGCTGATTTAATCTACTAATCTACTGTTTTTAGATTAGGTATGCATTGCAAAAAAATATTGTTTTAGTATTTTTGTTTTGGTGTCCAGTAAAAATAGGTAAACACCCTTAAAGGGGCATTCAGTAGTTATCTAGCTAGCATTAGCATTGCTCTTCTTCGTGCACTTTAAGTATCAACACAACAGTGGAGTTAGAAGTCAGAATTCAAGCGAACAGACTTCTACAGTTAAGGACAGATTATTATTGTCCCTCATATCAATAATCTTTGGAGACTGTCTATATTTCACATTATTTCTAAAGACAGTTATAATCTTTATTAGAGAACTGCTTAGCGTAAAATAAACCTCAATTATCTAACGATGTCATGGTAAAGGAAAGATTAGAATTGTTTTTGATGATCAAATTTAGCATGTTCATTAATATTGTATTTGAAGAATTCGTTTTGTTTCCAAGCAAACCAAAGTCATGGTTTACGCAAAATCCACAACAATCGCTGTGCCAAGCTACTAAACGAATGAAGATGTACGCCATTTCATAGAGGTGGAGGTAGGGTGGGCCCCTCTTACTATAGCTGTGATAACAAAGAAAATACATTTACATGTGGCTTTCCGGTTGCGTTTGTAAACTGCTGAAAACTGTCCATCACTAACACGTTGACTACACATATAATTTTAAAAAGTTCAAGGGAAACTTGTAGTTTTCTGTAAATTCCACTGATACTATTTTAGAGAGTGGTCTAAACAATTAATAATTCCTTATCTGTCCAACAAAGAAGCAGCAACATCGGCATCACTACTCAGGTTTTTCTCCGTCATCAAATCTTTCCACCTTGTGTATGCCATACCGAGGTTTACTCTAGTTTTTTGCCTTTGCCGGTCTTTCTGTCTTCTTGCTTCTGACCTTTTTCGCTTCTTCGGTAGTGCAGCTACTGAACCTCCTGTTGTCTCTGCTTCTAAAGCATGATAATAAGTATGTTCCATTATGTTCTTTTCGCTCTTTGCGTCACCAAACCATACTGCGCTAAGCATAGACAAGTGTATCTACATAGGCGGCTGCCAATGAGCGCGAGGATTTTCTTCTTGGACGTTTACTGAAATACAGCGGGTTATGAGATTTCAACATGGCGTAACACATTGAAGGGGGGGACCCACACCATGTATAATAAAAACACTTTTTTATACAAAACTATTATGAGTACAGTCTTCATCTCATGTGAGTGTACACCATTCAGATCACTATTCACAAAAACACAATTCATTTGTTAATGTACATTTAAAACAAATTTAGTGAGGTATATTTAAAACACCTAAAACTAAAAAAGGAAAAACTATTTGCCAACGAAGAGAAACAAATTTTGAAATAAATATATTTTTCTTACTCCATTCACATATTTTTCTTATTTTAAGCAAAACCTCACTAGATTTTATCTGAAAACAAGACAATATTTTATGTAATTTTTCTCAAGTAAATTTTTCTTGTTTTAAGGGGGTTTAAATATCGTAACTTGAAAACGACAAATTTAATGAAGAAAAAGATTTTTTATTTATTTTATTTATTTATATTTTGCAGTGAGTAGTCTGGATGAGTGTCTTGATTTGGGAAAAGCAGTTTTATGTCTATTGAAGAAATATTTTGGGTTCAATTTAAGTGAAGGTCTCTCGACAGTATCTGTGGCTTCTGTGTCGATTGCCATATACAGTATACTGTGTGTGTGTGTGTGTGTGTGTGTGTATATATATATATATATATATATATATATATATATATATATATATATATATATATACACAGTATTCTGTTAAGCTGAACTTAAAAATGCATAAAGTGTGTTACAAGTTTCTGTAAAAGCTGTGGTGAAAGTTTCCTCCAGGTTTCAGCCACCAAAGCTTTCAGGTTATCCACACTAGAACATAGACAATCTGACATTTTGTTCTCTATTGCATCCCATAGGTGCTCTATAGGGTTTAGGTCAGGGCTCTGGGAGGGCCATTCTAGGACTGTAATTTTATTTTTATTTTATTTTTTCAAAGTATTCTTTCAATAGACGGCTGGTATGCTTTGGGTCGTTATCCTGTTGAAAGAGCCACTTCTGTGTCTTAATTTCTTCACTGATTTCGGCAAGTTTGCATCCAGAATTTCTCTTTACACTTCAGGGTTCATGATTTCATCATTGACCTCAAGCTCACTGACACCAGTGTAGGAGAAACAGCCCCAGACTCTGACGTTTCCACCTCTGTGCTTTACAGTACCCTTAGTGCAGTGTGGCTGGAATTCTTCCCCCGCCTTCACACAAAATACTCTGCCATCAGATCCATGCAGGTTCAATTTGGACTCGTCTGATAATAAGACAGTTCTCTAAAAGCTTCTGTCTTTCTGTGCATGTTATTTTCCCAGTTTTATCCTGGCTTTCTTATTCTTTAAGCTAATGAATGGTTTTCGCCGCATTACTCTCCCTGTGTACCCATACTCTTTGATACTGTTTTGATTTTATTCACAATTATACTGCCCAAACTGCTGGTTGCATTTCTGTGTCTGCTTGTGCACTTTCTGTTCACATTAAGTCCTTCATCCTTTAACTTTTTTGCAATATACCCAATTGTGGAGGATGGAAGATTTAGTTTTTTGCTTACCTGGCCAGAGCACCTATGAAAACAATGTCGTTGATGTTCTAGTGTGGATGAACTGAAAGCTTTGGTGGTTGAAACCTGGAAGAAACTTTCACTACAGGTTTTACAGAAATTTGCTGATTCTATGCCCAGACATTGTCAAGAAGATCTGCAAATGAAAGGATTGCAATCTAACACTAAAATACTTGAACTTGTAATCTTTAATGAAGCCATTATCAAGTGTCCAAATCATTTTTTGTCTTAATTTTAAACCATATATCTGTTGTTTGATCATTTAAAACATAATAAGCTTCTTTTTGTGAAATGTTTTGCTTGAAAAGTGTGCCTATGTTATCTTCCTTTACAATAAATGCAAATTGGTTTGAGGTTTTGTTCTCAAATGCAAAGGAATTCATGCATTTTTAAGTTCAGCTTAAGCGTCCAAATACTTTTTGGGGCCACTGTATATTGTGGCACAAATAAAAAAACAAATCTGTATGTTTGTGTCCCCAAAACAGTAGGAATTAGGTAGGGATGTGCCCGAAGCCGAAACCTTATTCAAAAAGGCACGAATAATGACTTCAAAACGAATAACGAATTCATCCAAATAATACAAAAAATATTAGGAAGACTGATCATCCAAGGAGCACAGGTATTACGCGATATTTTAAATTAACATAACCAAAATTACAAAGTGATGATGAGTCTGTGAAGCCAGTATTACTACAGTGTAAACCGTATGAATGGAAATGCACACGGTGTGATTTCAAGTTCATCGGATGGTCTCTGTTTCGACTCCGTTTCTGTCTCCGTTAATTGTGCACATCTCAGAAGTCTAATCTTGTCAAGAGTAACATTAACTAAGAGACAATATCATAAACATTTTACACTTCTTAAAATGCCTGTTAACACATTAACACCAACTGTTGCACACAATTCACACAAAAGGATTCATAAACCAACCTGAGCACGATGTTGAGTTCCTGACCAGAGAAGTGATGATTTTATAGCAGAGCTCATCTGTCCGTCTCTTAAAGCTGACCACATTTATATCCACCTCACCCGTTAAGGTAACTGCATGGTTTAGCCTTTATTCCCAAACGGTTTAAATGCTCCATAGATGTTTAATTAAAAATTAATTAAAAAAATTAAAAATAATTAATAATTAAATTAATTAAATTAATTAATTAATTAATTAAAGTAAATACTTGTAAATCTATTCAGAACATTCCTGCACATGCATGGAGGATTGCAGAGAAAACAAAACATGCACATTTTCCCCCACTTTTCCCTTCTAGAAATTTATAGAGGCTCACTCTTGCTATTTATTCCACTGCATTTAGCTTATTCTGCACATTTAATTTAACTAAATAATTATGCCCTCCACACTATGTTAAAATATATGCACACAAAATAAGCCTCAAGTGTAGCCTATCATAAAACTTTCTGATATAAATTGATGGTGCTTTTACCTGTTTGTAGGCTTAATAATTGTTTTCTTATTTATTTTAATATTTGTATTTGTATTTAATATTCACTGCAAAATGTGTGCTAGACATTTCACAATTGCTTGACACCTCGTGCCTCCAGAATAACATTGTTATACTTGCACACTGCACATAAACTTAAACATATACTTGCACATTGCAGACGTAAACCAAAATTCTTTTTCAGCAGATATTAGTCAAAAATACCAGGAGAAACCAAAGCTAAAAGCACATTCCACAGTTAATGTAGCCTAAATATCCAGCTTCATCTGGCGAGAAAAAATAAAGAATATATCAATAATATAATTAAATAATATTAATACTAATAATTAAATAGGCCTATCCGATGCATATTTTATATGCAGATAATGTAAGAGAGTTACATTTAAAAATTAGTTTTGAGACACTTCCTGTTTAAGCCACGCCCACATCCGGTTCTATCCAAATACAGAGACAGATACAGATAATTTTGTCATAGTAACAGATACAAATACAGGCTCGTTTGAAAGGATGCGTCCTCCGGAGGTCGCATTTGTTGGCCGCATACGTCATCGAGGCTGTCTCGTTTCATAAAACTGAGTAGGACACTTCGAATGCAGCCTTCGAATGCGACCTTCTATCACGGGAATTTGGAGAATGCATGAGGTGTATCCTTCGTGGGCACTCACAACCCACAATTCTTTGCTTCAACAGAAATGTCTAAAATGTATAATTATGTATAATTATATTAATATATAATTAAAATAAAGTATTAGACTAAAAGTACACCTGTAAAATCTGTTTTCTTTTCTCTTTACATCATTATAACTCTCCTAAAATGTACCTCATACATTCCCTTCCAGAGGGACTTTGTTCCCTTCTCACTCAAAGCGCTTGTGCTTGTTAAAGAGTGGAGTGCTGTCATAGCAACCATGTTATGTTCCGTTTCCGTTTGTCCTACGAAGGCCATCTCGTTTAAACGAGGCTTGTTTAAAGGAGGATACTCTGCCGGTATACTGCAGCCTTCAAAGGACGCATCCTATCTAGCATGCAGCCTTCGAAACGAGACACAGCCAGAGATAATGGCTTCGATGCACACCCCTAGAATCAGGACACACTTGAGGTCAAGTCCACAGTTTGCAATTTTATTAAGGCAATTTGCAAGGGACAAACATAACCAAAAAAGAAAAAGCTTCAACAAAGGTCCCAGCAGGTTGAAACAACAACAAAAATCTCAGAGTCCAAACACAACTTGGGGGAATTTGGGCAGACTTGCAGTACTTACAGCTGGTTTTCCCTTACTCAGAGTGAAGTTAATGAGAAATTCGCTACAGGTGTGTACTCTTCTGGAGGCCTGGATATTGGCGCTATCTGGTGGCCACATAATACCCATCCACCACCAGGTCCCTCCAACTGTCACAATATATAAACACAAAATGTATAGAATTATTGTTAATATTATTATTACTATATAATTTAGACTCATTCTTCAATTCAACAGAGTTTTAAAACATGCCTTTACTCTTATTTAATGAAAAGTCAGTGTGTGTGACAAGTTTGTTTCTATGCATCACAATAGCATTTAGATAAATATAGCTCCATATTGCCACCTTGTGGTCAATCAGATTAAATCTTCAGTTGAGAGCGAGTGTTGGCAGAGTCTTTTTTATTCATAATGAATTAAAGGAACTTTGAGCCTGAAGCAGCATCACACACAGTGGTGGCATTTCACAAAAACTTAGGGTATGGCAACCAAACACCAACCCAAAATTTCACTTCACAGGTGCTTCTTAAGAGTCACTATCCCTGTGTGAATGCTGAAATGTGACCGTGTAGTCTCTCGTCATTGTAATTTTTTTTATAGCTTGCCGCATAACTTTATAAATTATACATGTAATTTATCAGGCTGGGAAAGGTTTAAAATAATTCTCTTCAACAAACTAACTACACATATTTTTGTTATTATTACTGTTTGATCAGTACATTACGATCTATTATTTTTACACAATCAATGCTTTGTTCATTTCAGTGTTTCATTTACACAAATATGTTTACCGTGTTGTCAGTGGGCCTATTGCAAGTGCACAATATCAATTCCCTCTGAATTTAATTTGTAATTCAATCATGTGGCCACTTTGGTCCTGCACACAAATATGTGTCAGTAATTAATTGATTTATGCTATTTAATTATTTTATCAAACATTCTTTTTTTTTTTTCATTGATCTTTTTTATGCCTTAATTTTAAAATATATATTATTATATAGTAGATAAAAAATATGCTTATGTAGGTTAATTGATATAAGTAGGCCTTTATAATTAGGCTATATTCTATTAAAATATAAATTTAAAAAAATAATAATTATCATGGTCACATTGTATACGTCTGCATAAAGTGCATAAATGTGTAAGACATTAACTGTATTAAATTGTATGAGGTGTAGTTTTGTGATTGTCTTATAGCTGTCTGCATAATTCAGATATGTCCTTACACCAGAACACTAGATCTACGACCATTTTCATGTACTTAAATTACGATGCCTTTTGGAAAAAGCCCAAAATTGTAAGATGATTTGTACGGTCATTTCTACGATATAATTGGGCTTATAATGCTCTGGGGAAACGAGGCCGACACAGACTGAAGTGACGAGCAAACTGCATCTTAATGAGGCATATTTTTTGCCGGTTTTATCTGCATGTTAGGGTATGGCAACTGCCATACACAAATGCTGCCCCTGGTCACACACATGCTCAATCAGCAGTGGCTTGAGAGTTTGTTGTATTTATTCAAAGCAGTTTTAAAACTGAGTATTTTGTTGATTCCTGGGGCATCAATTGTCCAACAAAACAGTAAACAGTGTTAAGCATGCTGATTAAAAAAACAAAAAAAACAAAAAACACCTGTGAACAAGTGACATCATAGTACATTTCAGATTTCAGACAGCCGTGACTGTCAAATACACCAACAATGTATTCCTTTATGGGATCTTTAGTCTTAATTATGTTTGGGTTGATTGGCTTTATACGTGTAATTGAATACAGATTCAGACATTTTCACACTCATATATAATGAGCTGTTCTTTTTGTAAGAGACATAGTTATCAGATCAGTCCATTTATATGACCTTAACCCTTATCCACATCAGCATCTGAACAAAACCTGTTTCATAAATTCATTTGATGATCAGAAACATGAGATGATCTCTTTGTTATTTTATTTTGATTTGATTTTAAAGATTAATACGAAAAAAAAAACTGAAATATTAGGAAAAAAGATACAAAAAAATCGTTCTCTTTTTATGCGTTTCTTTCTTCTGCTGTAGCTTCTGTACTAGCTACTCTTGGAACTTGGCAGTGTGATACTGCAGATATTGTTGGGTGTGTTTGAAGTGCTAAATATGGTTCAGTACACTGTTCTGTTATGGTCAATTGTTACAATTGCATTCACATCCAAAGTGACTACTTGTTTCAAAATTCAGAGGGCCTGGGTAGCTCAGCAAGTAAAGACGCTGACTACCACCCCTAGAGTCGCGAGTTTGAATCCAGGGCGTGCTGAGTGACTCCAGCCAGGTCTCCTAAGCAACCAAATTGGTCTGGTTGCTAGGGAGGGTAGAGTCACATGGGGTAACCTCTTCGTGGTCGCTATAATGTGGTTCTCGCTCTCGGTGGGGCGTGTGGTGAGTTGTGTGTGGATGCCACGGAGAATAGTGTGAAGCCTCCACATGCGCTACGTCTCCACGGTAACGCGCTCAACAAGCCACGTGATAAGATGCGCAGATTGACGGTCTCAGAAGCGGAGGCAACTGAGATTGAGGCAAGTCACTATGCCACCACGAGGACTTAGAGCGCATTGGGAATTGGGCATTCCAAATTGGGGAGAAAAGGGGAGGGAAAAAAAAAGAGAGAGACCCTAATTTTGAAAAGAGCCTAACTTTCACATTGTGTGTAAATATGTTTAAGGTGGATTTTGGCTTCGCTAAGGAGATCGGCAAAATACATTTTGAAATTCAGTTGTGTGCTGTATGAACAGAAGTCAACATCTACATAAGCTTATACGTATAGTGTACATACCCCTAAATAGCATGGAGGTTATTTATTTTTGCTCTGTATCTGCAGAACATGCCAGCGTTCAACAGCCTGGATCCACATCTCTGACCCAGAAAAGATTTTCCCCTCTATCAGCCAGCCTAATCATGATTATGTGAAAGGGACTGATTAATAACTGAATTACGCTTTGTGTTTGCATGCTGGTTTTTAGGACCCTTGGAAGTGTGCATGGAAAATCATAACCTCGGTGTGACACTGTAAAGCAATTTTTGCCAAGCCAAACACAAGTTCAATCATGTCTGTGTTCACGAGATGAACTCGCTCAAGTTAGTTATTTTAAGGGGATTAGATTGCCCAGACCTGCGTCATGGGCCCTTTTAAGGGCTCTGACTGAATAAAAATACAGTTTGTAAATAGACATCAAGCAGAGTTTTATTTAGAATGTGTAACAGAACCGCTACTTCATCCTGACCTCTCTTGAACCTGCTTTAGTATGATGCAATGGAAATGTCAGTGGCGAACAAAATCAAAACACCTTTGTAAGATTATGACGAGAACTCCTCCTTGATCTTTATAGTGAATCATTTGTCACTGAGCTAAAAGAACTGACTTTCAAGCTCATATACTAAAGCCAAGGGCCACATCCAGCCCTTCAGCTTTTATTTTGTTGTCCCCCACAACATGCCTATTAATGAGTGTGTAATGCAATAACGTCTAATACAGTATCATTCTAACCGACAACGTGAATGTTAACTATCGCAAGAGCTCAACAGTCAAACCAGCGTGATATTTTACACATTAATTGATGGCGACAAAGACAAGGAAAGTGGGTGTGGATGTGGCGTCAGGTTTTAGTCGTGGAAAGATGCTCAATCGCTTAAAGGGATAGTTCACACAAAAATGAAAATTCTCTCATCATTGATTCACCCTCATGCCATCCCAGATGTGAATGACTTTCTTTCTTCTCCAGAACACAAACAAAGGTTTTTAGAAGAATATCTCAGCTTTTTAGGTCCTTTCAATGTAAGTGAATGGTGATCAGACATTTCTAGCTCCAAAAATAACATAAAGGAAACATAAAAGTAATCTATATGACTCCAGTGGTTAAATCTTCAGAAGTGATATGATAGGTGTGGGTGAGAAACAGAACAATATTTAAGTCCTTTTTTAATCTAAATCTCCACTTTCACTTTCAACTTTATCATGAAAATAATTTCACATACTTTATAAAGTTCCTTGTTTCAGGTTATTTTTCAGCCACCCCTTACCATTCAAAGACATACACTTGTTTAAATCCATACTGGTATTCACAGAGAATAAATAACTGCGGCCCTTTGCATCTGTTGCTGTTTGAATGTGACACTTTTGGCTTCTAAGGTTAATTATCTCTGTTTAATGGTGTAAAAGCTTTATGACCTAAAATGCACTTGGTGACTATAGTGGATAAAAAAAAATAAAAAAAAGTTCTTAGGATAAATTATAAGAAGTTTGTAAGAATGTGCAAGTGCAGTTCTTGAAAAATTAATTAGAAATGTTCTAATATTTTCTTAAGAACGTCTTATTTTATTTTTTTCCTTAAGAGTAAAATGACAGGCTTTGACATTGTCTGATTATAGCCTGCGTATGAGGTTACCTTGTCTAATACAACAAATTCAATACATCAACACTGGTAAATCTTAATGATAGAATCGATTTTTATCGATTAACTATTATCTACTAACCATTGCACCTTGCAATATATTTTTTATTTTTTTTATTTTATTTTATTTATTTTTTTGTAAAGTGCATGAGATGTGTTAGTTTAATGACATTCACCATCATAGGAGAATTTACTTGCTCTTAACCATTTGACAACTTTTAATTTGGCATGGAGGTAAGAAAGAGAGAAAAAAGAGGTTTTACTGTGAGTAAATTACTACAAGGAAAAAAGTTCTCCTTGGGAAGCTTGATAATTATATCACATCAGAAAGTAAGAGGCAGGCATGGTAAAGGGTGGTGGAGGACAGTCTCAGCTTTCTAATAATATAATTGTTATGTTTCTAATCAGCCCATTGCAACTTCCAACATGATAGAATGTGTCACATTTGAAACAACCCAGTAAATTCATTAAACATCTTACCTTTTGGGATTCAAGACAACTGTAAAGTTATCCTATCTTCAAGATGTTATTTACAATGATTTTAAGAAATCTTCCATTCCATTCAGTCTTCACTTATTGTTCTGCTTATGAAATGCAGGTACGAAGCAGAGAATGCCTTTTTCTCAAACCTAAACCTGTCTGACTTCAACATCATTGACACTCTTGGAGTTGGAGGATTTGGACGTGTTGAACTGGTAAATGCAAAAATATATAAAATATATAATAATATATCTATAATATAATTGTTAAATAAGTGTATTTATGTTGTTTTCTAAAGTATTATGTCAGCATAGATTAAGTCAGCTAGTATGTATTTATTTATTTGATCCTATTGTGTTAACAATAAAAGAAAGATATTATAGTCATACTCATGCAGGAATTATTACCTAATAAGCAGGCCCACACAGAACTCTGCAGAAAAGCTTTGCGTTTTTGTTAAATATTCTGGTATATGCTTTCATCTTCCAACAAGAGTGTAATACTCTCAGATCTGTTTAAAAAAGTTTTTTAAATCCATTCCACAAATAACACAAAAGTTGAAAAATGTGTGCTGATTCCATGTGGGTTTGCTTATTACTTTATTATTATTATTATTATTTTGCAAAGCTAATGACTTACATGATATATCCTTCTCTTCTTTTGTTCTCAGGTGCAGCTTAAGAGTGATGAGCTGAAGACGTTTGCGATGAAGATCCTGAAGAAGTGTCACATTGTGGACACGAGACAACAGGAGCACATTCGCTCTGAAAAACTCATCATGCAGGAGGCACACTCAGATTTTATTGTCAGGTACTTCCAGCTTCGGGCATCTAGTACATTAAACTTCATCCATTCTGACAACTGATGCCCTGTTTATGACTTAAGTCATTAACATAAAGTGTGGTGTACTGTGGGTAGTTTTTGCAGTGACATCAGGTATGTGACAATACAGTACTTTACTTTTGCCCTTGAATGTGTAAAATGGCATTTCATTTACTAACGATAGCTGCTGTAATAGTAAGAATAGATGCCAACAAGTCTTGACTGAACACTAGTGTCTGATCTAAGTATTTATCCACTGACCTACTTTACTCTGTCCCTAGCAGACAAAATACATGCAAGTCATATGCAAGTTCATTTAAGCACTGGAGCTGATTGAAAAGAACTGTGAAACTTCCGAGAAATTATGTCGCAAAAAGCCATTCAGTGTGCTTTTAAAATTGTTGTTTATATTATTTCAGAAATTTAGTCAAGTTATTAATAAAGTGTTAACATTCTAGTTTTGTTGTGGAAATGAGCAAACGCTCCACTATATCAGGGTTCAAAATGTCTTGTGTTTCTGACTGCATGCTTTTTGTTCTTTTATAGACTCTACAGGACATTTAAGGATAGTAAATACCTCTACATGCTGATGGAAGCGTGTCTGGGTGGAGAATTGTGGACAATTCTCAGAGATAAGTGAGAGCTGCCTTCATTCACTCATTATCAATATGTTTTCTCTTTTGGTTGCTGTTTGTATTTGTCAACATTAGTAAATGCATTAGTTATCATAAACTAACAATGAACAATACATTTTTTAGTTTATAAAAATACAATTGTTTATTGTGAGTTCATAATGCATTAACGTGTTAACACCTGTTAACGTGTACAACTTTTATTTTAAACGATGTATTAGTAAATGTTAAAATTAACATTAACAAATGCTGTAAAAGTATTGTTCATTGTCAGTTCATGTTAACTAATGTAGTGAACTAACGTTAAAGGGATAGTTTACCCCAAAATGAAAATTCTCTCATCATTTACTCACCCTCATGCCATCCCAGATGTGTATGACTTTCTTTCTTCTTTTCTTTCTAAAAACATACATTTTTAGAAGAATATTTCAACTCTGTAGGTCCATACAATGCAAGTGAAGGGGTGACAATTTTTTTACGCTCCAAAAAGCAAATAAAGTCATCATAAAAGTAATCCATACAACTCCAGTGTTTAAATCCATATCTACAGAACTGGTATGATAAGTATAGGTGAGAAACAGATCAATATTTAAGTCATTTTTTGCATGAAATTCTTCTCCCTGCCCAGTAGGGGGTGATATGCATGAAGAATGTAAATCACCAAAAGCAAGAGAAGAAGAATGTGAAAGTGATCTATTTCTCACCCACACCTATCATATCACTTCTGAAGATATGGATTTAACCATTGGAGTCTTGTGGATTACGTTTATGCTGATTTATGTGATTTTGGAGCTTCAAAATTTTGGCGCCCATTCACTTGCATTGTATGGACCAAAATTCTTCTAAAAATCTTCATTTGAGTTCAGCAGATGAAAGAAAGTCATACACATCTGGGATGGCATAAGGGTGAGTACATGTTGAGATCATTTTCATTTTTGGGTGAAATATTCCTTTAATGAATACAACCTTATTGTAAAGTATTACCTGTTTTGTTTTTTTCTAATCACAGGGGCAACTTTGATGATTCAACTACGCGGTTTTACACGGCATGTGTAGTGGAGGCATTTGCTTACCTGCATTCCAAAGGCATCATATACAGAGACCTCAAACCAGAGAACCTGATACTGGACCACAGAGGCTATGCCAAACTAGTGAGAACAGAAAGAGATTTCTGTGTCCTAAAGCCACCCATGTTGATACCGAGTATTCACCCTTCAGTAGTTTCAGGGGGAGCACAGCATAAAGTAGTCTCCATAAAGTATTTGGATACTGAAGATACACTTGTATTAATGAATTAAGTTCATTTAATTAGATTACAAAATATCAAACCAAGTGGCATTTATTAAGAGAGATGCTCAAGCCCACTTTTCAAGCAAAACAATAAAACCAATAGTATTACAGTTCAAAATGAAGACAAAGTATTTGGACAGTTTGTGGTTACTTAGTGGAACATGTCCATAGTTGATTTGATGAACTAGACCTGTGTTTATTCTGAGAGGACACCCGTGTCAACAAACTTGAGGGGAACTGACTTTAGACATCCACTAAAAATCTCTTTTCAATGACTAAAAAAGTGGTTAGTCCTGAGAAAATGTCTAGCATCATTTATTCGCAGATTCCACTTGCATTAAAATTCATACGTTTGGTGTCCAAATATTTTTGGGGCCACTGTAAATGCATTTATGAAATGTTAAAATAAATAGTGCCAAAGAAACATACAGTATTGTCCGGTTCACTTATAGCATGCTCAAGGTTAATTTTATTTTTACATTCACATAATTCCAAAGATACTTTGTTGTTACCACACAAAACAAGTTTTTTCTTGATTTTCTTTTTCTTCTTTTAAACTATCATCACACAGAGAAACTCAAAGTAGACCAAAAAGAGTTCAGAGTCCACTTTAAAGGCCAGGAACAATGTAAAGGCAAAGAGAACTGGATGTTGTTGTTTTTTTCTTTTTTTTTTTTTCTTCATTTTGTACAATTTTTGGTTCACTTAAAAAGGCCTGAGTTTATGGTATCACTTTAGTTTAGGGATCAGAAATTAGACAGTAATTAATGACTAATAATTGGACTTTTAAGGGACTAGTTACAGGCTAATTTTTAGGCCTTTGTTCATTGATTTCTTACCCTTGCCTAATAGCCTCTTTACAATTGTTTTTTACTAACAATGAACTTACTAGGTAAAAACAAATGATACCAATAGTTAGTAAGATGTAAAATACATCCTTTATAGGTTCTCATTACACTATGTGATTGTGCAGCTTATAAGTATAAAATAAATATAGAAGGCAGAGACTTGTGTTGCTTAGTGTAAATAGCAACAAAAAGCATCCTCTTTGCACTAAGGGCAAATAGTGTTAGATGCTATTTGCATCCCTAATTAAATACTACCATACAGTATAGGGGGATCACATGTTTATTGTGTTAATTTAGAGTCCCACAAACACCCTACACCAACCCCTACGCCTAAACTTAACATTCCTTGCTTTGTTGAAATACTATATGCATTATACATGTATTTCATACTTATAAGCCGCGCATTCACACAGAGTCCTGAGAACCTATAAAGGGTGTATTTTGCATCATACTATCTATTGACATGTTTTGTTTTTAGCTAAGAAATTCATTGTTATGACAAAAGCAAATATAAAGGTGCTATAAAGCAAGAATAAGAAATCAGCCAATAAAAGGTTAATTAAATACGTTATAATGCCAAACAAGTCCATAACTAGTCACTTACAAGTGTAATTATTAGTCAAGAATTACTGTCTAATTCCTGATCCCTAAACTAATGTGTTACCGAGTTGATTTCTTTCAAGAGACCCCAATTTTGTTGACGCTGACCACCACCCCTGAAGTCACGAGTTCAAAGCCAGGGCATGCTGAGTGACTCCATCCAGGTCTCCTAAGCAACCAAATTGGCCCGGTTGCTAGGGAGGGTAGAGTCACATGGGGTAACCTCCTCGTGGTCGCTATAATGTGTGGTTCTCGCTCTCGGTGGGGCGCGTGGTGAGTTGTGCGTGGATGCCACGGAGAATAGTGTGAAGCCTCCACACACGCTACGTCTCCGCGGTAATGCGCTCAACAAGCCACGTGATAAGATGCGCAGATTGACGGTCTCAGACATGGAGGCAACTGAGATTCGTCCTCCGCCACCCGGATTGAGGCGAGTCACTACGCCGCCACGAGGACTTAGAGCACATTAGGATTTGTCATTCCAAATTGGGGAGAAAAGTGGAGAAAATAAAAAGAGACCCCAATTTTGAAAAGAGCCTAACTTTCACATTGTGTGTAAATATGTTTAAGGTGGATTTTGGCTTTGCTAAGAAGATCGGCTTTGGGAAGAAGACGTGGACGTTTTGCGGTACTCCAGAGTATGTGGCTCCAGAGATCATCCTGAACAAAGGACATGATATCTCAGCAGATTATTGGTCCCTCGGTATACTCATGTACGAGCTACTGACCGGAAGGTAAGTCAGAGGGGTACATTACGCCATTAAACATTAGCAAGTATTACGATTGCAAATTTATATACATTCAAAGTAATTTCTTTACTTTTTTTCAACACTTTTTTCCCCTTATACTTTTCAGTCCTCCTTTTTCAGGCCCTGATCCAATGAAAACGTACAACATCATTCTAAGAGGCATTGACATGATAGAATTCCCCAAAAAAATCACCAAAAATGCTGCCAATCTCATCAAAAAGCTATGCAGGTATGTCCATCAAAACAAATGGGGAAAAAACAGACATTCTTTCTCTCTGTCGGTGGCTCTTAACAACACAGATTTATGTCATTATTCTTTGTTCTCAGAGATGCTCCCTCTGAAAGACTAGGAAACTTGAAAAACGGTGTCAAAGACATCCAAAAGCACAAGTGAGTATGAGATATGCATTAAAACATGGACATGAATAAAGAGAATCTCAGAATCATCTCATGTAGTGAATGTGTCTACAGATGGTTTGAAGGGTTTAACTGGGACGGATTGAAAAAAGGAACACTGATACCCCCCATCATCCCCAGTGTAAGTGCTTATATGTTAGACACTGATGTTAGGCCAGAAACATACTCTACAAAATTACACACACATTGTAAGCATGATGTTCAGGATGTTACAAGCTAACATTTTCTGCCCTGTTTTTTTCCATCATGCAGGTAACATCATCTACGGACACCAGTAACTTTGACAGCTTTCCAGAGGACAATGAAGATCCACCACCTGATGATAACTCAGGCTGGGATATAGACTTCTAAAAAGACTTAAACACACGTATGAACACACATGCACAGACACTCAACACTGCTCACATGGGACTTTTGCCTGGGATAGACTTGCTTCTCTTGCGAGTGCTGCACTACTGTATGGACTTGAGGAGAAATTAAGGAAGAAGCCGGAGTGAAAAATGATTTTTGTTCACCATGAAATGAAGTTCTCATGGAGTGACTAAACTGACTATAGAGATGCAGAGTCAAAAAAATGAATCTTGTTTGTGTGTATGTGTGTGTTTGTGTGTGTGTGTGTGTGCTCACCTTTGACCCAGATAACCACCTTTACTGTGAGGTAACTGACGAGGCAGTCCATTTAGGGAAAAGGTTGTGACCTCAGTGCTTTGTCTTCTCCCTGATTGGCTGCAAACTCCTTATTCACCAATCCCTGTGCAGACTACTCTTACAAAGACTATGTATGTGAAAACAACACTGTATGTCAAAGCTACGTGTCGAGGGAGTCCAGACAGACCTGAATGTTACTCTTAAAGTAATACTCATTCATTATAGCACATGTACATAGTAGCATAGTATCACTACCCCAAAAACACACACGTATGCTGACATTCATGTCATGTATCAGTTAATCTTTCACATGTATCATAATCTGTCAATCATAAAATCCTTATGGCTCAGTTTCACGCAAAAGCCTGGTGCACTCTGAAGAATGAGCAGAAAACAAAGCAAAAAACGCACAGAGTGAATCGGAGATCATTTCATTGTATGATCATAACATACCACCAGGCTTGTGCACCAGGCTTAAAATCATCTCTGCAAACATACACAGGCATCTTTAGACACATTATCTCACCTCTTTTTGCCACTAATTTATTGTCCAGTATGATGGCCATTACGGTTTATGATATTCTGAGACCTGCACTGGTTTTCTCAAATTGTAATCTCAAATTCATAGCTCCGTTAATAGTGAACTGTATTTATTGTCCCATATGCATTTACAATCAGGAGGAAGTGACTGTTTTAAACCACTGTGAATGGCCAGATTTTAAAAAGGAACAGGGCAGAGTCAAAACAGGAACAGAACTGGGATTGGTTTGCCTTTTATGGCCATCTCTGAAACTCGTATGCTCTAAGGACTAATCTGAATGCAGGTACAATGTAATAATTTCTCCAGAGATTCAGCTGTATCAGATCATGAACAGTATTAGTGCCTTAAATCATTGGCATTCTGAAACACTCCTCATGCTGCATGTCAGTATATGACCCCTTCAGCCTGCTGCTATCCATCAGACGCTCTCTTTCCTTTTTTTACACAATAAAAGTGTTTTAGACACTCCCAGTGTCCTCGCATGATGTTTGAAATGCTCATTGTGTGAAATTTAAAGAAATACAAAAATCTGTCATATACAAACTCATTTGACTTTTCTTCTTTAAACACAAAACATGAAGTTTGGATTTATATAGTATTTATATAAGTTGTATTTCTCATTTTGGAGCTTAACAGCCTGTACCCATTCACCTTATTATATTGAAGAGGGGCCAGGATATTCTTCTAAAAAAAAAATCACCTTATGTGTTCCACAGAAGAAAGTTAAAGGGTTTGGAACGACATGAGGGTGAGTAAATTACTTAAAAGGCGTATAGCTGCAGTGACTTTAAATGGGATGTTTGCATGTGTGTGCAGGGATGCTACCATTGTGTGCACCTTAATGGCTGCTTTAAAAAATGTTAATGCTTTTTTCATCATGATCAGTAGAGGGCACCAGTTCATCACTGAATTTCAGCGCTGTGACACCTGAATACTAAGAATTTATATGAACCAACAATGCGCACTTGAACTGACAGTTATTGAAACTATGGAAAAGGTTTCAATTTATTCTGATTTCGGGTTTCATTTTATTTCAGACTATTATGTACCTGTTTAATAAAACTGTAATTAGGGTACTTAATGTTTACTATAAGGCTATTATTAAATGAATAAAGAACAGCATAAATATTAACAAATCTCCAAAGCTGAACAAAATAGATATTTAAAGTAGGTTTGTGGGTCATTTCACATTTGTTCAATTATCATAACAAGTATGCCATTAGCGCAGTTAATTGAGATTAAGTAGAATAAACTTTATGACTGTTTTACCCAATAGCCTACTTTTCCTCACATAGAAGATGCACTTAATTTCGGTGAAGTAAGAACTTATTTTACTTTTATTACACTAAGTTGGATAAGCACATGAAACATGAATGCACGTATTTGTCTGATGTGCTAACCGACAAGTTGTTAGATTGAAGCTCAGGACATAGTTAACAAGGGGCTGCTGACAGGTACTGTCGTGTATAATGATACCCTTATATTCCACTTTAATAGATTTGCGTTTCTGAGGGGGCACGACGGTAATTACGCACAACTATTGCGAAAGATGTGACGACGCAATCCCTATTATAATGAGAGCGTGACTTATGAATATTCAATAGGCTATGCAACAGGATGTTACCAAGCATCGTCAGTATGAGTATAGAATGGAAAGAATTGTGGCATTTCTTTTATCTAACAAAATAGTTAAAGTATCGCAAAGGGATTTATAACTGTTACCTAGTAAATTATAGATTAGCAAAGTTAATTTGTTCCGTTTGTCATCAAACATGACCATCTGTTTTGGATTGAATTTTTAAACTAAAAAAGAGAGAATACCTTAATTCTCTATTTGTCAAAATCTTTGAAGTTAGACCCTTTTTTTTATTATTAATAATTTACTATTTTTTCCAAGCAAAATTAGCACCTGTGAATCAAAAAAAAGAAAACAGCTTTTTAAAAATAAATAAATAAATAAATAAAAGAATATTGAGTCACTATATATATATATATATATATATATATATATATATATATATATATATATATATTTTTTTTTTTTTTTTTTTTGTTTTTGAAGTAGTGACTCAATATTCTTTTATTTATTTATTTATTTTTAAAAAGCTGTTTTCTTCGAACATTTTTTAAGTAGTGACTCAATATTCTATGTATGTATATATATATATATATATATATATATATATATATATATATATATATATATATATATACTCATTTTGTGTCTACTGTTTTTTTTTTGTTTTTTTTATTTTTTTTGTGGGGGGGGGGGTCGTAAATATGGGCTAGACGTATGTCTTTGATCGTTGTGTCGCGTTTTTAGACGCAGTATCAGGTTAAAAAGCATTTCGTTTTGTATTTTTTTTTTTTTTTTTTCGTTGATTATATATTAAGAATATAATTATATATTAAAAAGCGGCGTCAGCGTGACCAAATTAATATTAATTAGCAGGGGATGCTGTGCGCCAAGCAGAACTATTCCACACGCCTTTAAACGGCGCGTGTCTGCGCAGTCGATGGCAGGGAGAAGGTGGAGAGCGTCGTGATGCACTCATTTAAAAGTTATTTAAAAGGGGCGGGAACATACAAACCGTCCCGCATGTATAAAACTCATGTGTCCCAACGCAAACTCTTGGAGACACGTGAAGTGCTCTGGACTTTAATCATTCACTCAACAACTTGGACTGCTAAACATAATGTCAGAGAAGAACATGAGAATGGTCTACTTACTCACTGTTGCGACTGTTTATCTCGCTGTTTGCGGAGGAAACACTGCAGATGCTCAAGCAGGACCAGTGTTACGGAACTCCATCAGGCATGTGCCCGCCGCATCCAGCCCGAGTGATGCGGTCAGCGTGAGTCCGCGCATCACCCGCACCGGAGACAGCGACGCTCCGGCGGTACGTGTGCTCATCACTGGATGCGTTGACTCAAAGAGGATCTAGACTATGAGGATACAACTGTTTGCAATTAGACTTTGTGTTTTATTGAGCTCATTTGAAAAGCTCGTTATATTAATAATAATAATAATTATATATATATATATATATATATATATATATATATATATATATATATATATATATATATATATATATATATATATTTTTTTTTTTTTTTGTGTGTGTGTGTGTGTGTGTGTGTGTACATATATGCAATATGCATCCCGTGAAGCACTTTGTAAACATTGGTTTTAAAAGGCGCACTTTGAATGAAATTTATAATTATTATATATTCGTCCACAGTCACCACACTGCGCCGTTGATGCTGAGTGCAAGTTCGGTGAATTTTGTAACGGCTCTCGGGGAGTTTGTCATACCTGCCGCAGGCGGAGGAAGCGCTGCGTCCGCAACGGGATGTGCTGCGCTGGAAACCAATGCATTAACGGTACAAACCACCTAATGCTTATTATATTTTGAGGGCTGAAATAATTTTACTGCTGCTGCAGTTTGCATAAAGTTAAACTTTTCACATGCATCTTGTTCCTTTCTTAGGCGTGTGTCAGTCTGCTGATACAGATGGTATTGGAAGGGTAAATGCCACCCAGCAGGTTGGCAAAACGGATGCTCCTACTATGGCTGTCACACGTGGACAAAACATCACAACAGTGCCGCATCCTAGAAGAAACACCATCCAAACAAAATCACAGCAGCCAGTGAAAGGTGATTGTGATTCTCTCCTCTCCTGGTCTGGTCTAGTCTTTTCTGGTCTCTTCTCGTTTCTTCTATTCTTGTGTAATCTGGTTTTGTCATGTCTGGTCTTTTCTCATCTAGTCTTGTCTCTTCTCTTCTAATCTGGTCTAGTTTCATCTGGTCTCTTCTCTTCTATTTTGGTGTAATCTGATTTTGCCTTG
The DNA here is from genome assembly GCF_019703515.2 of Myxocyprinus asiaticus. Lineage (NCBI taxonomy): Eukaryota > Metazoa > Chordata > Actinopteri > Cypriniformes > Catostomidae > Myxocyprinus > Myxocyprinus asiaticus. The sequence goes on from NC_059366.1 coordinate 39,328,462, forward strand.
TCTGGTCTCATCTCTTCTCATCTGGTCTCTTCTATTCTAATCTGTTCACATCGTCTTGTCTGGTTTCTTCTCTTCTGGTCTAGTCTTGTCTGATCTCTTCTCTTCTAATCTGGTCTAGTCTCATCTGGTCTCCTCTTTTCTTCTGGTCTCATCTGGTCTAGTCTCATGTGGTCTCTTCTCTCTTCTTCTATTCTGGTGTATTCTGGTTTTGCCTTGTCTGTTCTCTTCTCATCTGGTCTTGTCTGGTCTCTTCTAATCCGGTCTCATCTGGTCTATTCTTGTCTGGTCTCTTTTCTTCTCTTCTGGTCTATTCTGTTCTAGTCTAGTCTTGTCTGGTCTCTTCTCTTCTCATCTGGTCTCTTTTATTCTCTTCTGGTCTATTCTGGTGTAGTCTTGTCTGGTCTCTTCTAATCTGGTCTCATCTGGTCTAGTGTTGTCTTGTCTCTTTACTTCTGGTTTATTCTGTTCAAGTCTTGTCTGGCCTCTTCTCTTTTAATCTGGTCTCATCTGGTCTCTTCTCTTCTGGTCTATTCTGGTGTAGTCTTGTCTGGTCTCTTCTCGTCTGGTCTGGTCTCTATCTCTTTTCTTCTGGTCTATTCTGATCTAGTCTTGTCTGGTCTCTTTTCTTTTCTCTTCTGGTCTCTTCTCTCGTCTGGTATAATCTGGTCTAGTCTCATCTGGCCTCTTCTCTTCTCTATCTGAAATAAAAATCAATTGCAGTGATCCACCTTACAAAGGACATTTTTCATCTCATCTCATCTCATTTCTTCTCAACCTCTTTTCTTTTCCTATATCTTTTCATCTTGGTCTCCTGTTTCCTCATCTCATCTTGTCTTCCTCATCTCTAATGCTCTCTTCACGTCTCTTTACTTAATTTCTTGTATCTTCTGTTCTTTTCTTGCCTCTCCTCGTCTCTTCACTTCTCATCATGTCTCTTCTTTTCTCACATTAACTTTACCAGGAAGTTAATTGCCAAAAAACCACAACTTCTTGTTGCTGTTATAAATGACATCCAATCTTTACAGCACAGAACTAATGTACATCAATTTGATATAAACCTTATCTCTCGCAGGTGGCGAGGGCGAGACGTGTTTAAGGTCCTCGGACTGTTTGGACGGGCTGTGCTGTGCCCGGCACTTCTGGTCACGGATCTGTAAACCTGTGCTGACAGAGGGGCAGATGTGCACACGCCACCGGCGGAAAGGGGCTCACGGTCTGGAAATCTTCCAGCGCTGTGACTGCGGGGCTGGTCTGGCCTGCCGAGGCCAGAGAGAGAGAGCTGGAGCAGAAAGCCGAAACCTCCATACCTGCCAACCGCGCTGACGCTGCATAACTGCTTTCACAACACACGCATGCATGCAGACACACATGCTGTGTGGAGACAAAGGAAAACTGACTCCACGGAAGGATGCACCATTAAAAGGACTGATCACATTTCCTGGACGGATGCAGAGAAACTGCACCGTATGGATGTTTCTATAGTACACTCTGCTATTAAGACTTTTTTCCTGGGTCATCACAAAAGGCAGAATGCTTTTGTTTCCCTTTATAAGGAACTTCTTATTCTTCTTGCAGTAAATTACTGTATTGTAAATACGTAGTCAGATATTGCACTTAACACTGAGCATATGGATTCTATAAAAATAGCATTTTATGATTCACACACTTCCATATTGTAAATATGCAAGCCATATGGTTTAGATTGTGTTATCAGTACTCTTTTTATTTCAAGGAAATTGTAAAAAATATTTGTGTTATTAAAATATATTAATGTAATAATAATAAATGATGAACACTCTATGTTTTCTCGATGGATTCTTCTGATCCATACTGCCACAGCTGCAACCTAAAATACACTTCACTCTCTTTAGTCTAATGACAGTTCATAATATTCAGCAAGTTTACAGTAGCTTCCAGCAGCATCCAAAGAGAAAATAAACTAAACATGGGGAAAGTAATCACTGACTGAGCAAAAATCTGCTGTATATTGAGTTGTAGCGTTCCTCATATGAACGTCACTTTTGATAAAAGCAATTGCTAGATTAATGAATGCACATGTAAAGGCAAAGTAGAGGCGTATAGCTCAAGTAAAAAACAAGATATGTTTTGAGTTGTGTTGTCTTCCTGCATTGTTGTACACTGTACAGTTTATTTTACAATCTAATCGACAACAGCATACCTCAGTTTTTACAAAACACTGCAAAACAGCAAGTTGCTGTTGATTAACACAAAAAATATTCAGACTCGTACCTTAGTTTGTAAAATCAGCTACAAGAAAAAGTGCACACAGAAATGCATTTACAATGGAGGTCTATGAGCCAACCATTGTAAGCTTGCACAGTAAACTACAGTAGGTGATGTAGACTGTAAAGTTTTCTAAAATCATTGTTTGCTTCATCCCAAAGACTTCCACAGCACTGGAAGTACATAGTTGTCCATGCTTTATTCTTTGAGTTTGATGTGCAGTCATGCAGTGCACAGAAAAAATCGTGATTTTATAATGCATGTGGAACATGAGGACATAACAGCGAGGTCAGGTGTCTGCCGAGCTGTGGACAGCGTGCATTTTTGTCCTACTGAAAAACAAGCTGAGCGGTGACAACACTGCTTTTAAAATAAAAGCCTCCTACTGCACCACAACCCCCCGATGTACTTGCCTGGTTTTTGACCCCTGGCGTAAGTTATCATGGCAAATAAACAAGTTCAGAGCTCTTCTTAAAGAGATGTAATCCTCCGAGTAGCCATATCCCTGTCTACAGAAAAACACCTGACCACATGAAAGACTGAATGGGTCCAAAGAGCAGGGAAGTACAAAGCCGACAGGAGGATATCAAACGAGTAGAATCCCAAGGAACTACAAGAGGATCAGCTACAAATCCTATGGTGTGTATGGCTAACTTGTAATTAGTTCTGCAGTCAGGCCTGAAGTGCAGATTAATCATAAAGATATCTGAACCTTTCATTACTTTATTATGTAGCCTGTTTGGCACGCAGGTAGCATGTATAGTTTAGTAAAAAAAAAAAAAAAAAAAAGAGTTCTGGATCCACTAAGCAATTGCATTTGAGGTTACCAATATTTATGATTTGTGCAGCCTGTATTTGCAGTTAAACTGCACCTGAATATATTCCATCGATATTAGGCCATGTAGTATGGATGCCAGATCTCACACACACACAAAAAAGGAAATTAATTGGAATTAATTTGAAATTAATTAATAGGAAAGTAATTCTGACTTTATCTCTCATAAATGTTAGTTTATATCTTGTAATTAAAGAAATAGTTAGAATTGACCCTTCGCTAAGCTCCACCTCCCTTGGTTACGGTCACTCGCACTGACAAGCCTTGCAGATCTCCCCATAGGAAAGAATGGGAGATTTCTCTGAACGGTTCAGTTTTTGGCAAAATATTCCCATAAACGGAATGGATAATAATATTATGTGGGCTGGAATGAAGAGTGACATTGTAAAGCATATTTATCTGATGTATTTGTAAAATAAATTGCTAAATTACACAGTAATTTGATTGAAAACTGTGCAGACTGTAAATCAGAACTGAGGCAAAAGATCATCACAGTCACATAAAAAGAGAGAAGTGTCACTTGATCACTTCACCTCATAACATCAGTTTAAGTGAAAAGAACTGCTTATAATGTCTCATAACACACTCATTTTGATGCTGTGAACTCTTTAATTACTATCACCTTTACTCAGACCTGAATCAATAAGTAAATGAATTAATGTTAAGTTGTTAGCTTTAATTGACTTTGGAGGAAATGTAGGTGTCCTCGCTGGTGTTATAAATGCTCATTTGGGAATGAGGAGTGACACACTTTAAGCCATAGCATGCTCTTCTTAATATTTGTTTAAAGATTTTTTTAAAAAAAAGAAAGAAAAAACACTGTGTGTTTCCTCTCTAGATACCACATGTCACTATTACAAGTGACCCAGTGTAACTGATTCTACTCTATCTGCTCCAAGTGTGATTTGAACTGGGGTCTCCAGCATGGGAAGCAGGTGCGCTAACAAGGAGGCTACAGCCTTTAGCAGCAATTGTTAGTGTGCTACTTGAGGCCAGGGGAGTGAGGTTTACTCACTGCTCAGCTACCTACCAGCTGGCTACTGTTACACTAGCAACAATGTTTAGCTACCTACACTCACCCCCCTAAACCTCACTCCCAATCAGGTAATGGCACCACTGTAACCGGTCCTACTCAACCCACTCCTGCTCAGCATCTCCGGCATGGGAGGTGGGCGTGCCAACGAGGAGGCTAAAGGCTACAGCCTCTAGCATCAATTTCTAGTGCGCCTCTTGAGGCCAGGGGAGTGAGGTTTACACACTGCTCAGCTACCTTCCAGCTGGCAACCGTTACAGTAGCAACAACGTTTTAATTATTATTTTTTTTTTGTGGATCATTTCGATAAAATCCTGCTTAAAACTACTCAAACACACATTATTCCCGTAGGATCTCATTGTAAAAAGGCAAACGCTTGTCAGAGAAATGGCGGCAGGGCAACATATGCTAAGACAGGATTGGTCAGAAACACTTTTAAGCCGGGGCTTAGTGAAGGGTCAATTGTGAAATATAAATGATAAATTATGAGTAAAGTTGCGATTGCAAAATATAAAGACGAAATTGTGAGAAATAAAGTTGAAACTGCAAGAAATTACGTTGAAATTGCAAGAAATAAAGTGGCATTTCCGTGACATAAAGTTGCAATTATGAGAAATAAAGTTACAATTGCAACAAATAAAGTCACAAATGTCAGAATTACCTTTATTTATTTTTTTCTCCATGGTGGGATCAAGACACCATTATTAAGGGAGTTGATGGAAGACATATCTAAAATACAGTAGCCCCCAAAATAATTTAGACACTTAAAGGAATAATTTATCCCCCCCCCCCAACCCAAAAAAAATTATGTGATCATGTACCCACCTTCATGTGGTTCCATAACCATTGTTTTCATAAGTGCACTACTCTTTTCTATACAATGAATGTGAATGGTGATTTATACTCTCAAGCTCCAAATAGGGCAAAAAAGGCACCATGAAATTCATAGGACAGATTTGTGTGAGGAACAAACTGAAATTTAAGTTGTTATTCACTGAAAATCTTTCCCTCTGTCATAGCTCTCAAATCTCATTCAAGCTTGCGTACATTCAAACATGGCATGTCAACACCCGTCATGCCAGTTTTGAAGTCAAACCAAATGAAATGTCACATTCACTTTTATTGTATGTAAGAGCAACTTGAACTTTCTCAACATCTAATGCTAAACATGCTAAAAATCAATTTTTTTAATTCCACAGAAGAAAGAAAATAATATGTGTTCAGAACGATCTTAAGGTGAGTAAATGATGACAGAATTGACATTTTTAGGTGAACTATTTCTTTAAAAGGGAACATTTAAAAAAATTACACACAAATAACACAGAATGACATGTACACATACACACATACTTGGCCAACTCGACTGAAATGAAACTGAATGCATTTCTGCGGTTTTGTTTGGACTTGTTTCTGAATAATTTTCTCATTTGGCTTCGATAGGAGGTGAGTAACTTTGACAGCGCACAAGGAGAACAGCTCAGAAAACCAAAGCTTGTTCTTAGAGTGTACGTGCAATCATGATTTGTGTGTGCATGAGTGTGTGTGGTGTGTGTGTGTGTGAAGGCCATCTCCTCCTCTAGTCTCCGTGTGCACAGTTAAAATAGTCAGTTTTCTTGAGCCCTCGAATCTGTGACGCCTGACATCATTAAACAGATCTGCCTGTCTGTAATTTTCAGCCACAGTGTCTGTCACCAGAGAGAAAGAGAGACAGACAGAGGGAAAGAGAGACAGAAGGGTCAACTGATGGATAGAAGGGTTACGTTTTAACGAAAGAGTAGAAAATTCAATCATCCTCCTAATGAAGAGTCTTGTTTTGACATTTGGCAGTTTCTGGATAGAGGTAAATAGAACTGATCTGTGTATAGTGGCCACATAAAGTATTTGGACACTTAAGTGACATAAATATTTATGAATTCCACTACATTTAATAACAAGATATCAAACTAATCGGTATATGCAAACAAATGATGCTAGAGCCTACCTTAGAACTACTTTTCTGAGCCATTTTAGCAAATACTTTTAACTAACTACTGCAAAGGTCATTTTTAGTGAATGTGAAGTCAGTTCCGCTTCACATAGATGTCCTAGCAGAGTAACCATGGATGTATTTTATACAGCCTTGGTTAAATCATTCCATGGATACTGCACCTTCATGTTTGTTTATTTATTATTTGTTGTGCTTTTTGTATCCATTGCTTTTGTAGTATATTTGTACTTTTGTTTATTTAATATTTCTTATTACTTTTAAATATGTTTTGTCTTTACATACTGTAAATATCTATAACATTGCATTTGACTTTAACTTAAACTTTTAATATACTTCTACTATATATTACAATTTAATGCATTTAATACAATTATCCTGTTGTACCTCTAAAGACAATAAAGACCTTGACCTGCAGTTCATCACACGGACATGGTCAACAAGGTTCTACTAATTTTGACAACCAGAAAGATCCTGATCTTATTATGTGACTGTGCTGACATTTTTTGCAACATTATATTGCGTGGTTTCTTAAATGTATCGTGGCAGTTTCGAGGTTAAATGTTCACTGAGTGGCACTCAAAGTGAGTTAGCTCCCAAACACAACCTTCCTCCCTACCCTAAACTTTAAACCTAAATCTAACTGATAGTCTCATAAAAGCAAATTTGAGATGAAACACTCATTTGTTGTAGCAATCACGTCATTTTGTGGCAATTCTACCACACTTTCGGCGCATGTGTCGACTCGAATGCTCATCAGAACTCTTACCCCAGTCCTTTGAATCACAATTTGATCACACTCAAACAGCTTTTAAATGTAGTTGGTTATGTAATGCAAAAATCTAAAATCATGTGCTATAGTAAGTGTTTAGTTGTCATAATATAGCATTGTGAGAGCAACAGCGCAAAAGGTAAGTGTTTATGAACTGATAATCTGCCCTTTTTGTCATGATTTGTATGAAATGGATTAAAAGTCATTGTTGTTTTAGCGCCTCTGGTGTTCATTTCACCAGGAAACTGCCACAATACATACAATGAGCCACGTAAAAATCATTTATCAAAGAATGTAGGTATATTAACGCAATTCTATGTGACCACAAAATGTTCAAAATCTAGAGAGCTTGACAGACAGACAGCGATTGGGTTCAATATCACACACATATTAAGCCTACCAGAGTCCAACAGCTGAATTAAAGGAATATTCTGGGTTCAATACAAGTTAAGTTCAATCGACAGAATTTGTGGCATAGTATTGATTACCACAAAAATACATTTTGACTTGCCCCTCTGGGTTAAATAAAAAAATCTGGGTTACAGTGAGGCACTTACAATGAAAGTGAATGGGGGCCAATGTTTGAACGTTAAAATTATCACTGTTTCAAAAGTATAGCCACAAGACATAAACAATATGCCTGTAATCATGGGTTTAGTGTGATAAAATCACTTACTAACCTTTTCTGTGTAAAGTTATAGCCAATTTTACAACATTGTTGCCATGATGATGTAATGTCAATAAACCTTAATATGACTGTAAAAATTACAATTTAAACAACTTTACAGCTCAAATAATACACAAGTGTTAACAGAAGAATGAATGCAAGTGCTTTTATTAAATTATAAGCTTCATATTTCTGCATTTAAACCCTCCAAAAATTGGCCCCCTTGAAATTGATTAAAAGTGATTTATTTAATCCAAGAGTGAAAGTGTCCAATATCAACGGTTACTGAAATTAAGCGAGTAGTATTCAGCTGGTCATGTGATTCTAAAATGGCAGCCCCTATGAGGTGCCCCTGCCCCATGTAGAATAAAACAGCTTTTATAAGGTTACTGATATGACTAGAGTCCTCATCTCTTGTGAGTGCTCATGATTTTATACATTACAATTCAATTCTTGAGGAGTTAAACTTTTTTAATGGGGAACAATTTACTGAGTGCACCTTTAAGTCTGCATTGCAGTTAATTTTGTAACTTCACGTGTTAAATTGGAAATCTGATGTTGCATATTTTATATCCTTTATATTTTTATGTGCCATATTTCCTTTAGAAAGTCGCAAGTGTTTTGCATGAACACACTCTGTGTGACAGTTGCTGTGAGCAATATTTCAGCAGCAGTGGGTTCTGGGGTTTGGGGCAGTCTAGAAACCGTGTTTACGCTGAACTGCTCGTTATTGGGCTGACCACAAACCTCTGCTGCCCACAGGCATGTGTGTGTGAGTGTGTGTATAAGTGTGTTTGTGGTGATGGTTGAGGTGGGAGTGAACTACTCTAAAATACGGCAGAACTTCAGCACTGAGCCAAAGCAAAGATCTCACTGCCAGATACATCATATTCAAGATTTGCGCGACAACAATTATCTCATTCATCTACGTGGGACAAGTTTTTCTTAAGTGTTGGGGCGCAATACAGAATTGTGTCACCTCTCTGACTGTGAAACATGGGCGGGGTGTTTTTTTGTCTGTGTACAAAGCTTCAGCCTGCTTTGAAGAGAAATTACAAAGATGATGGTTGATTCTAGAGATAATGTGGCAACAAACCTCTCATATATCTCGGAATAATTGATTCACTGTTGATTTCTTTGGCACAGGTGTACAGCAATTCAATCCTAATTCAAAGAGTCTTTGTTAATCTGCCGTTGTGATTGGTTGTACCACACAAACAATGTTCGACAGAAGAAGTGGGCCTTGTTCTTGGTGGGAACGTACATTAGACACATCAAAGCAGCTTCTCACCTGGCACAAGTCCGTTTATACAGAGCTTATCAAAATAGTCTTAGAACGGGTGTCATTCTTACACCCAACAGATCTGTTCTTAAACAATACACTCCATTCATCTTTGTGCCACGGTCTCCCTGATGGTCAGAGGAAGGTAAATGAAGGCAGTTGCGTAAAAAGAGATTGGCACTTACTAATTAAACCCCTTTCATTCCAAAGCTAGCTGAACTTCCTTATCAAAACAAATCATTAAAAAGACTTTTGTTCTGAGTGAATAGTAAACAGCCTCAGGACTGCTCATATTTCACAAGGGAACTATGAAAGATTGTTTTGCTCAGAGGCTGCTCTTTCATGACTCAGGAGGCCTAATGGTGTTCCCTGTTATGTTTTATTTAAATATCAACTTTTCTCAGATGTGTCTGTCCCCTTAAAGTCTTTTGGAGACATACAAATAGACATACAGTATACTAAGAGTATAGAGCTATAAAATGAATGTGAATAGCACAGCTCATATACTGTAATTTAGTATTGGAAGAATATGATGAGAAATCTCTGACTTTTGATTGTGGTGAACTTTTGGGTGAACTATCCTTTAATTTGCCATTTGCCTATTATTTGATCTTGTTGGTGTTTAGGAGAAAAATGTGCTATTAAAGAGATTTGTGATTTTGTTTGAATGCACTCGTTATTTTAAGTTTGTTATCAACCTTTACAAACCCAGGGAGAACCCATCCAGACACTCATACTGAGTCAGACTTCCCAAGGACCCCAGTTACAAAAAAAAAAGCACCATATTTTCTCTGTAAAATTTTATACAATCTTTCATTATTAACTGAAAGTTGATATTATTGCCATAATAAATGTTATTGCCTTCTGTAATGGCAGGGTGATTCTCACAAAAGCTGTCAAGAAAAATTCCTGGTCCTATTTTACTCTCAATTCAAAAGAAACAAATAAGTAGACAACGATGCCTATTTTAGGGAGATTACGATTTTTTACACTGTGACATTACTTTCATGATAGTTACGCACATTTTACCCCCAGACCCCAGTGCTCATGGCCGGAATGCAAAAAAGGTTTCATGAGAATCACCCGCCTGCCAGATCATTAATGTACCTCATTTAGAATCCATTTATGAAATACAAAGGGTATCCATACATGTTTATACTGTATAGATCACTGCTTGAAAACCTCAGTTGTAAGCAGGGACTGAAAACAAAATGTTTTTCATTTCGGTTCGTTCTGAGCAAAAACAAATTCTTTCCAAAAGGTTACCGGTTAGAACAAAATAAAAGAACAGTTAATAACAATCTTTTTAAATGGCAATACTCTGTGCTAAGGGGTGGGTGAAATACCTGTTGCAGTCTAAATCTCACAAGAGAAACAAGCAACATGGTCTGGAAAAACAAGCACAAAATAAGCAATTTGCCTCATCAAAATAAGCTAAAAGCTATTTTTTTTTTATTTATCAGCATAGAAATCATAACAAGCAAACAGCTGATTAACAGTTAAGTATAATTTTAATTAAAAAATCAATTTAAATCAAAACCCAGCAGCCTCAGATCTATATTAATGCATGACATCTAACAATAATTCAGTAACAGAAATATACTTTTACCTCTAATAATGTTTTTCTTGTGTCTGGATTAGCCATGCATGTACAGTTTTTTATAGTAATTATACATAGCTGTAAAAAATGTCTTCATTCACAGAATGCAACATCCACAACTGGCAATTAAGAGATGTGTGTTGCAACAGTTTCCTTCAGAATCAAAGCATGTTTCATTTTTTCAGGCAACATGGGCAACGTGGTGTAGTTGCAGAATATTTACTGTGATAAACCCTTTGGCCTTTGGTTTCACGAAAAAATTATTGGAACGAAATTAACCGGTTATAACCGGTTACCAGCAACGTTTTCACCCCGGAACAATTGAAAATCACTTTGTTCCCATTTTCGGTTACATTCTGCAAAAAAACTGCATTCATTTTTGGTTTTCGTTCCTTGAACCATTTTTAGTCCCTGATTGTAAGTCATTATTATATGTTTTTCTTAACTCACCCACCACGCTGTGTAGTTTTCATGGTGGAATGTCTGTCTGGAGAGGCGTCTCTCTGACATCAGACTGTCATGTGGCATCCAGGAGGCAAACAGACAGACAGCCAGCAGAGCTCTCACTGAGACGACAGTCTTTTGGTTTGATCCATGCCGGTGTCCCTGTATGATGCATTCAAGCACACAGACTCATACACACAAAAACAGACTAATGCATTCTTAATGTAATGTGCCATAAAACAAAACAGCACTTTCTCCCATGGATATCTGTGAATTAAGGATTTTGGACATTTTCCACTCAAGCAGGAGATTTGATGTACAGTTGGACCTAAAAAGTATTTGGACACATAAGGTGCACTTAAAAATGTATGAATGTCATTGCTTTAGATACAAACCAAGTGGCATTTATTTTAAAGAACGGTCATGGAAAACTTGATTGAGGAATTTTAAAATAGGGATTTCCAGGCCTGGAAAAGTCATGTAAATTTTTTATTGTGAATATAATTTGTGCTATGCTCTAAAACATTTCACTGGCTAGAAAATGCTCTTTGTGTGTATCTAATATTATTATTATTATTATTATGGACCCAGCAGCGATGAATTTTAGTTTTTCCCCCAATCCCGGTTTTTCTGTTCATCAGAGAGTGGCACGGATCGAGAAGCTCTATAGGTTACGGCTGGAGGATAAGTCTGTGTGGGGGTATGCTTTTGAGTTTTTGGCGCTGTCCTCGGATCTGTGATACAGTCAGGCCTAACTGATTGAGCATTTTAGGGAGGGCCTTAATGAGCCCATTAGGTCCTGTGTTCCAGAGGAGGGTAATGATGGAGACTTTCTCAAGACTATCAGACTGGCCATGAAATGGGAGGTGGTCGTTTAAGCCTGTGTCTCGGGAGGTTTCCAGTCTTCATCCCAGTCCGAGAACAACCTCATTCCCCCACCTGAGGCAGACATCTCATCCTTTTCCTCCAAGTCCCGGAGAAGGAGGAGAGAGTAGCCTAACCTGTCAGTTGAGCTTGCTGCAGCCTTCCCGCCCGTTCCCGCTTATGACCACCAGGAGGCGGTGGCCGTTCCCCTGTCGCCGTCAGCGGCCTTGGTCATGGAGGCCATTCCCTTGTCGCCGCCAGTGCACACAGCCATGGAGGCTGTTCCCCTGATGCCGCCAGCGCCCACGGAGGCCGTTCCCCTGTCGCCTCCAGTGCCCATGGCCAAGGAGGCCATTTCCCTGTCGCCTTCAGTGCCCACGGTCATGGAGGCCGTTCCCCTGTCGCCACCAGCGCCCACAGACACGGAGGCCGCTCCCCTGTTGCCACCTCTGCTCACGGCCACGGAGGCCGTTCCCCTGTCGTCAGTTGAGCTTGCTGCAGTCTTCCCGCCCGTACCCGCTTATGACCACCAGGAGGTGGTGGCCATTCCCCTGTCATCGACAGTACCCATGGCCACAGAGGCCGTTCTCCTGTCACCGTCAGCGGCCACGGAGGCTGTTTCCCTGATGCTGCCAGCGCCCAAGGAGGCCATTCCCCTGTCGCCGCCAGCGCACACAGCCACTGAGGCTGTTCCCCTGTTGCTGCCACGGCCATGGAGGCCGTTCCCCTGTTGCCTCCAGCACCCATGGCCACAGAGGCCGTTTCCCTGTCACCGCCAGCAGCAACGGAGGCCTTTCCCCTGTCGCCTCCAGCGCCCACGACCAAGGAGGCCATTCCCCTGTCACCTCCAGCGCCCACGGTCATGGAGGCCGTTCCCCTGTCGCCACCAGTGCCCACGGACACGGAGGCCGCTCCCCTGTCACCACCTCTGCTCACGGCCATGGAGGCCGTTCCCCTGTCGCCCCCAGCAGCCATGGAGACCATTCCCCTGTCACCACCTCTGCTCACGGCCACGGAGGCCATTCCCCTGTTGTCCCCAGCAGCCACGGAGACCATTCCCCTGCTGCCTCCAGCATCCACTGAGGCCGTTCCCCTGCCGCCACCAGTGCCCATGGCTACTGAGGCCGTTCCCCTGTCGCCGCCTGTGCTCATGGCCACGGAGGCCATCCCCTTGTCGCAGCCATCACTCACAGCCACTGAGGCCGTTTCCCTTTTGCCACCAGCAGCTACGGCCACTGAGGCTGTTCCCCTGTAGCCGACCTGTGCTCACAGCCATGGAGGCTGTTCCCCTGTCGCCGCCTGCGCTTATGGCCACGGAGGCCATTCCCCTGCCCCTGTAAATGCTCACGGCCACAGAGGCCGTTACCTTACCCTGTCAGCGCTCACGGCCATGGAGGCCATTCCCCTGCCCCGTCAGTGCTCACAGCCACAGAGGCCATTACCCTGCCCATGTCAGGTCATTCCCCAGTCAGTGCCAGCGCTCTCGACCACAGCGGTTGCCGCACAGCCTGTCCAGTTCCCTTTGGCTTTTGACAAGTCTGTCCAGTTCCCTGTGGTCATCAAGGCTGTCCTCGCTCCTGTCCTGGATCCATTTGTCCTCGCTCCTGTCCTGGAGCCATCTATCCTCGCTCCCATCCTGGAGCCGTCTATCCTTGCTCCTGTCTTGGAGCCGCCTGTCCTCACTCCTGTCCTGGAGCTGCCTGTCCAGTTCCCTGAGCCTGTCCAGTTCCCTGTGGCTGTCGACGAGCCTGTTCAAGCCCCCATGTCCAGTCAAGTCTTCTCATCCAGTCAAGCTGTTACAACAAGACAAGTTGCAACGCCAAGTCCAGTCACCACTCTTTGTCAAGTCGCTACACCAAGCCAAACCACCATGCCTAGTCAAACTGCCATACCTAGTCAAGCAGACATGCCAAGTCGTGCCAACAAGTCGTCACTGCCACGTCAAGTCATCTCGAGTAGTCTAGCAGCTAAGCCAATTCCAGCAGCCAAGCCAAGTCCAGCAGCCAAGCACAGTACAGCTGCCAAATCCTGCCAAGCTGCTATATCCTTTTCCATCCTGCTGGCATTGCTCTGGTTTGACCTGCTGGCTCCTCCCTAGTCCATCTCGCTGGCGCTATCCTGGTCTGTCCTGTTGGTGTATCCCTGGTCTGTCCCGTTGGTGCTACCCTGGTCCAGCCCTTTGGCACCACTCTGGTCCAACCTGTCGGCTCCTTCCTGGTCCATCCTGCTGGCATCACTCTGGTCTGACTCGCCAGGGGTACTGTCATGATCCTGCATTTTTGGTCTTGTTTTATACTTGTTTTGGCAGGATTGTGACAGTTTCCTTTGCCTATCTCTCAGGCTGTCCCATGCGCTGTTGTTCTCCTCTCTCCCTTGTGTTTCTCACAGGTGCTGAAACTACCGTGCCACCTGCTATCTTCAGGTGAGTCTTGTGCATGGCCTATGGTTGTGTTTGCTACTTTATTCCCTGCAACAATCTGGCCACTGTTTACCAAAATAATAAAACAATAGTCTGGAGTGGCTGCCAGAATAAACAGAACAAATGTAGAGCTCCTGGGGTCCATGGCTGCCAGGCCTACTGTATTAGCACACTTTCACATTTGTTTTGGCCAAGAACAGGGCATTGAAAGTAGATGGAGATCAGGGGCTGTCAAGCTCCAAAATGCACCAAAAATCAAAAAGCAAAAACAACAACAACAACAACAACAAAAAAAAACATATATATATATATATATATATATATATATATATATATATATATATATATATATATATATATATAAGGTAGTCCATATGACTTGTACACTATATTCCAAGTCTTATAAGGTCCTTTTGTACAGTAGCTTATGAGGAACAGACTGATATTTGATAAGTCATTATTCACTGAATATCCAGCCATGATCAACCTTCTCTTTCATTGCATGGAAAAGAGCAGGTTGGACATTCTGTTATAAACATCTCATTTTGTGTTCCACTGAAGAAATTAAGTCATACAGATTTGGAACAACATGGTGTAAATAATGACTGAATTTTCATTTATGGGTGGACTATTCCTTTAACTTTAAATAATAGCAGGGTGGAAATTCTGAAGATGAAATATATATATTTTTTCTTCTTGAGAATAAGGCAGCAGAAATAAGTTTAAACTGTCTTTTAACTGAGACGACGTGGAAGCAATGGCATAGCCACGGGTGTGCAACTGCCACCCAAAATGTAAGCTTGCACACGTTAAACCAATTATTTTTTTTTTTTTACACTTTACTGTTTGCATCATGTCAGATGTGGTATTATCCTTTATTTATACTGGCTTAATAATTAGCATAACAACAGTATTATTTTTTTTATTTTTTTTTTTACTATGAACCAAACCTCCCTGTACTCCATAAATACAAAGAATGTTCAAAAAAGGTTTTGTATTTTTTCCACAATTTAGTTTTAAACCAATTAATGTAACAAAAACCTGTATTTTTTTATTATTATTATTTTTCTGTATTGTGCAAATTGTACCATCATATATATTTGTGTCTATAGTATATTTTGGAAAATAATGATGAATCATTCCAACACTTTTTTTTTTCTTTTCTTTTTGACGAATTATTAAGCCTCATATATTTTATATATTAATAGGGCATCTTACTTCATTTATTTATTTATTTGTTTATTTTTTCAGTCATTTAAACTACACATAGCTTAAAAATATATATATAGCCAAAAGGAAATTGAAGCAATGGTTGTTACTGGTCAATTTATTATATTTCACTTAATTGTGCTTTATATCTTGCACCCCCAGTTTTCTCTTGGCACACACAAAGTCTTGTTTCTGGCTATGCCACTGCGTTGAAGGCACTGTTTGAAGCCTTTGTGTCAGTATAAAAGACTTTTGTTTTTATTTTTATCAGACAAGCATCAGTGAGTGGCACTCATTTGGAGAAATAGCTTCCTTAATTGAAGGCATCCTAACCTATAAAAAGCTTCATAATTGAGCGATTTGGAACACTATTCATAGACACTAGACGGCAACTCTGTGTGCCACAGAAATAGAGCTCCTCATGTGAAGTGCACAGGAGACCCAACTAAAAATGGATTTGGATGTTAGCATGTTGGTAAGCTAATAATGCATAATCTAAGGGTTTTCTGTTGGGTAAAAGATCTAATCTAAGTTTCAATTAGAACCTAGCAGCTTATTTGGTTTTGGAGCAGAGCTAGTGTGTGTGTGTGTGTGTGTGTGTGTGTGTGTATCAGCATCATGCTGCTTACATCCAGAAAGAAGGGAATCGAGGGCTAAACTGATTTAAATTACAGTGCTTTCCCTCCAGAGCTGTATACTCTGTTTCTGACATAAAACATATACATAAATCTGAAATGACATACATGGTTTATTCTTGTTTAAATATGTATCATTTTGGCAGTTACGGAAATATGTGAAAAATTCACATTCGATCCAAAACTTCATACAAACGTATAACTGAGCAAGAAATGAAAACAGATGATTATGGAAGCTATCTGTCCTCATATTACATATGTACGGATCAATAGCTTCCAGCACAAAAGGCATCTGTCACTAGATAGATTAGAATGGCAAAATTCAAACAAACCCCTAACCCTAAAGGCAATGATATACTTGGGCCACACTTAACATGTCCGTCTCACGTACGGTTGAGCGCTTCACTATTTTGAAGTATACTCTCGTGCCCTTATAGATGGCTATTTAAAATATATATTTTCAACAATGTACAAGAAAACATTAAAATACTTCTCCTTGCTCTCTCTCTACAATTACTTTTTTTTTTTTTTTGTCTGGTAGAGAAAAAAAATAAAAAAGGACAGGGAATGAATAAACCACATGTATGAGATTGTCCACCATGTTTTCTCGATTTCACAGCGCAGCTAATCCCAGATTGGTCAACGGATGCCTACATCAGAGTGTGCTGCAGCAAAAATTGAAATGTTCTCAACATTTGGTCACACGATGATGGAGCTTCACTATCGGAAACCCTTGCGTTTTCCCTTTCCATCCTTCCAACGCACCATCCTCATTGAGATCAATGCATTTTCAGCGTTCTCTGATGCAGCATAAACTCTAGTGTGTAGGTGCCCTAAGACTGTTTGTGATACTCCTTTTTACAGTCTACATGAGGCGCATGTGCCTATGCGGACTGTCCATGTGTCTAGAAAAACTGGGCTGCACATGGCACGCATACTGTGCTGATGATGAAATTTGTGTCAACGAAAGTATAGTCAGCCTGAACTCATGACATTTACGTGACCATGATGACATTTTTGCAAATCAAAATGTATTTACTGTATAACATGTTTGGCTGCAGTTTTCCAGTGAAATGTCCAGCTGGCAGTGCCAAAAGCAATTGAAATGATGACGTAATCAGATGAGGTTTTAAGGTGAATTTTAGATGGATGTTTTAATGATTAAAACATACCTCCCTAACCTAAAACTTTAGCCTAAACCTAACCAATAGTGTTTTCAAATATAAATGAGATGTTAAAAACCCAACAAACGCCTAAACCTAACTGTTAGTGTATTAAACTGCAGAAGTGAAATGAAAAACAAATATTCTGAAGCAACCATATCATTTCATGTCACTTCTAAGACACTGACAGCTTGCGCTGTTGACTGGTCTTGAACCACGGTCCTCCGAATCCAAAGTCCAACGCTCTATAATGTAAACTACTGTGCAAGCTAATCTTATTGGAATAAGTGTATATATGTACTGTAGGTGGGTCTGTAATACAAGCATTAAAATGTATCATTTTTCAAATGATGTGTTAGAGTAAAAGTGTGTCGATATCATAACATAGCAGAGTCTCAGTAATAGAGAGAAATAAGTATTTATAAAGTCATTATCAGCCATTGAAGTCATGATTTCAGTAAAAGGGAAGAAAACACACAGATGTTATAGCACCTCTAGTGTTGATTTCACCTGGACACTGCAAGGAATTGTACCTGCAAACACGTACAGTATAACAAGTTTTACAAAAATGTATATACGTTATCACTGTGAGACCAGGTTGCAGCATACTTTAGATTTAGGTATTAAACATGGGTTTGTAACTTGTCCTGCACTGGTGTGCTATTACATTTCAAGTGATCGGATGCTAGGAGTTTTGCCTGGTGGACAATAAAACTGGCAAAAAAGGAGAGAACTGAGCCATTTCTAGAGACCAGAATATTACGGAAACTTGGCGGTGGGCTCTTTTGACTTTGGAGTCGAGACAGTAGGCAACCACCCAAAACACCTTTGTAACTGCATAGCAATGCACTAACAACCATTCAGAACATCTTAGTAACTGCACAGCAACACCCATGCAACCACACACAACACCTTATCATTGTGGCGGTGAGTTTTGCACAGGTAAGGTCCACTCAGATTTTCTTTATCAACCTGCAGTTTAAAAGTCAATTGGTTACGGTCTCTCTATGTTTGACTCTACATATTAAGCTGGAATAGGACATATTTTAACATTGAAAATATCCTTCCTAACCTGACAGGCTGCCATTTGTTAAGTACACTTTGTGTCGATGGGTTGAGTTTAATTAGTTAAATGTCACTTGCCACTTGTCATCACATTTAATCTCTTTATGACATCATAATGATCAGCACCATTTCTCAAAATTAGCTTTTTATTTAGTTGAAAACAAGTCTGAACAGCGAGGAGAAATGACAGGCACAAACTGGCTTTGATCTCAGTGAGGAGCTGATTGGGTTTCTTTCTCTCATCCACGGGTGAAGTGAGAGTTTAAATCAAATAATTTATCTGCAGAAAGGCCTTCACGGTCTCATCACGGCGTAAAAACATTTGTTCATTGACACCTGCTTCAGAAATACCTAGCTAATATGGCAGCCATCTTTGGAATGCTCCTGGGAAGGCTGGGCAGCTATTTTCTATGTAAACACGTGGCATAAAAGTACAGCTCTAATCTACTTGACTGGGGAAAGACCGAAATCTCCAAAACTGTTGGTCAAGATTACGATCAAAGAACATATTTCAACTCAACAGTAAAATCTCACAACAATGGGATTGTAAATTGTGCTTCTTTAGCTCAGATCATGCTAAAAAAAGCTATTTTTCAGGCTGGTTCAGCTAATGCGCATGCTCGTTCTCGAGATGACTGACAGGTGATGTCTGTATCTAAAAGGCTCTTTTACCTCTAAGGCAGGACTTCCTTTTCAACATCCATTGGGCACTCCAATTTCTCCCATTCATTTTAATATCCGTCTCTGCTAAACTGTATGCTGTTATGCAGTACAGTACTTTCATGTTCCCATCATATCAGTCTTAAAGATTAATTTTGTCATTTTGTAATTCATAACATTGAATTGAAAAGGTAATTTTGTAATTTGTGTGCTTCTAGTGGCAGTAAGGACTGTTTTCAAACAGGTTTTCAGAAACTCTTCCCTTGTCTTCCATTGGCTGATCAAACAGGTAGTCGCAGTTCAACGTTTTTCCACTTTGTTTTTTTGGTCACCATTGGAAATCACACTAGCTTGTTTTATTACAATATTACAAATAATTGAACATAGGTAATTTTCTTGCCACTGCATAAATCATCAAGTTAGAATTAATAGTCTAAGTGTCTGAGCATAAACAAAGCATGTTTCTTGGTCTGGTGTACGGTTTTAGTGAAATACTTCCATTATAATACAAAATTAATTATAGTTTTTAACAAGTAACAGAGTTCAAAAGGTACAGCATAACAGGATTGACCCACAAATATGACTTCCCAGAAAGTACAGTTGGATGTTTTTTTTTTTTTGTTGTTTTTTTTTTTTTTTGTGAAAGCTGGTCCCAGTCAAGATGGGACCATGTAAAAAATGCAGAAATGTGGCTGAAAATCCTTTGAGAAAATTCCTGGAGATTCAGGAGCACCAGCTGTTGTCTGACTGGTTCTTAGAACTGAAAGTGACAATGTGATGAATAAAAGTTTAATGCTGTGTGGAGGTCTCGTGTTAATGCGGAGGTCTGTGTGTGTCCCTACATGTTGAGGTTTTGCTGTCTGTGTGTGTTCTGTCACCCTGGGTGGTTGAATTCTATATCTTTCGTGACACGTTAAGTGTGGCCCATACATTCAGAGAGTGACAAAACACACAAATCAGTGCAGATTGCCTGCAATTTGGCTGATGTATAGAACCTAAATATGATTTTCATACTGACATTCACTACTGGGCTATTATCTTTCTCACTTTATAACTCCATATGGATAATTTTTTCAGTCTGTTTGAAAGTTATGGAGCGGAAAATTCATACTGAGCAACCTTTAAAAAAAAAAAAATAAGCCACTCTTTATAAAATACTCAAAAAATAATTGCAAGATATTAATTATCAAATTACAATATATCAAATTAAAATTTACTTACTGTACAAATTTCTGTTTTGTTACTTGGCAATGAGTTAATTGCTAAAAATCCTCTTTTCATAACCAATCGGTCAAATTTTTATTCCTTTTATTGCAATATGCTTTTTATTATTATTATTATTATTATTATTATCATTATTATTATTAACCAGTGCGAAGACTGCAAGAATAAATGAACATTTTTTTGTTTGATTGTACATCAGTTGTACACTTCATATAAGCATTATGGATATAATAGAGTGCACTGTATGAAAGTGTTCACTAAGAATTTGGACAATGCTACAAAATAACGCCTCATATAGTGCACTAAATAGGGAACAGGGAGCGATTTCAGACACAGCAGACAGCATTTTCAAACCAGGGTGGATGGTGAAATAATTTATCCACTTCTTAAGAAGAAATTATTAAATTTGGTAATAGTACTGTATGTATACTGTATATTTTATAAATGTGATTTGTAGGGGGTGTTCACAACAAATGTGCATTTGTGTCCACTTTCCCTGTTTTGAACTGTTTTACTATATAAACATAAGATAGATGGACATCTTTGACTGTTGCACCACTTCTTGCTGGTTTTATTAGCATCTTGTGCAGGAAAAAGTTAAAACGAACTTCAACTTTGAAGAAATGCACATCGAGACACCTGCGTTCCCTTCAGTTTATTGTTATGCGATTAGCTTTTTTTAAGCGCAAGAACGTGATCAGTCTGAATAACCCTTATAATGTCTTACAAGTAATCTAATACTGTATGTGCCTTGAAATCAAAATACACATTTTTAATACTTAAACACAAATTTTTTGTCATTTGTTTATATTTCAAAAAATAAATAAATAACATGTTAGTTTATACAGTGATGAATTTACTCATTTTCATCAGTGGGGCCTTATTGTTTAGAGTTGTCGTGAAAAGCTCTCTTGATCTGAAAGAGCGCTCATGACACGCTGCTGTCCGTGATTACCATACCACAACAGTGCCATTGTAGATCTGTGCTGCAATTTGCATTCCTTCCTGATAAAGTGATGATCACTGGACAGAGAGAAGCTGGCCTCAAAGGAAGTGACCTCAGGGCCTGATGGCATCTCCTGATTAGAGGGAAACTTGCTGCATAATGTTTTAATTCACATCTGAGTGCCCTCTCTTTACACTGCCAATTTCTCTCTTCCTGCTCTTGCACTCTCTCCATCTCTTCAATCCTTCACTTATTCTCGCCCACTGTCCCTCTGTCTGCATACTTGAAATCCTTTTTTAATCTTCCCTCATCCCTCCCTTCCTCTGTTTCTTTATCTCTCTCTCTCTTCCCTCACTTTGTAGTGCTCCTGGCATCCTTATCATGAATTGTTCATGTCTTTGTGATGAAAGGAACTGCCTTCATTTCCACAGGAATGCGCCCCCTCTCAGTGTCCATATGGAAACACTTGCCAGACAGATTGGTTCTGTTCTTTGCTCTTCCCTAGAGCATCAGACACGACTGATCACTTAATACATGTCCAGAATAGAGTGATGTCAGAAAAGAGGGAGCAATGAGCCAAGAGAAGAAGCATTCAACAGTGTTGCATTAAAATAACCCAAAATGAAGGTACAAAGTGGCATGCCGGCACATTGACACGCAATTTCTCACTAAAATAAGCTATAACTGTTAATCATGTTGATTTATTTTTTACTTACAGAGACCTCAAAAAGTTTTTAGACACTTAAGTCACTCTTGAGTTTTTCCACACAAAAATTTAAATTATGTCATAATTTACTCACCCTCATGTCATTCCAAACTTGTATGACTTTCTTCTGTGTAATAGGTGAATTATTTTATAATATCTAGGCCACTTTTTTCTACATAATGATATCGAAAGAGAACTGGGTCTGTAAAGCTCCTAAATTACACAAAAGTTACAATTAAAGCAGTCCAAGTGACTTAAATGCCATTTTCAAAGTTTTCTGAAGCCATATGTCAGCTTTGAGTGAAAAACAGATTTTCCAGTAATTATTCACTGAAAATATTCCCCTTCATATCAAATATGATGCCATTATGCTGTCATCAATACATAGATACACATGTGGCCTTTGGTGTTATTGTTATCATTGGTGTCAAATGGTATCAATGCACCATTTTTGCAGTCAATACGACTTCTGAAGTCCATTTCAGAACTTCGGTGGAGGGGAAAATTATCAGTGAATGACGACTTAAATTTTGGCCTGTTCCACACACAACGCAATCATATGGCTTCAGTAGACTTGGAATATAGCACACAAGTTGTATGTAAGTTACAGTAAATTTGATGAACTACAACTGTGGTTACTCTGCTAGTACTACTGTGTGATAGGTTTGAGAATTATGTTGGCATTTGTGGACAGGCATTAGCTTGGTTTAGGTCCTATTTATCTGACTGCTACCACTTTGTGTAAACTGTCAGATCACATTAAAGTTAAGTATGGAGTGCAACAGGAATCAGTTTTAGGGCCTCTGCTTTTCTCATTATATATGTTTCCCCTGGGAGACATTATCAAGAACCATGGAATTAGTTTTCACTGTTATGCCAGCGATATCCAGGGGCAGATCTAGAAATGTTTCGTGGAGTGGCAAGGGGGTGGCATGCAGACAATGAGGGGTGGCAACAACAAAGCAAATGCCCATGCATAGTTCTTATGGATCAAGGTACCAAGCTTCATTGCAAAAAGTACTAGTTCATTAATTGGAGTCACTATCAAATTATAAATATCCATGAATTTGCAATACAACTGCATTTATACAACACATACAGTTGAAGTCAGAAGTTTACATACACTTAGGTTGAAGTCATTAAAACAATTTTTTTAACCACTATAGCAAACTAAGCATTTAAGCAAACTATAGTTTTGGCAAGTCGTTTAGGACAAAACAACAATTGTTTACAGACAGATTGTTTCACTTTTAATTGACTATATCACAATTCCAGTGGGTCAGAAGTTTACAAACACTAAGTTAACTGTGCCTTTAAGCAGATTGGGAAATTCCAGAAAATTATGTCAAGCCTTTAGACAATTAGCTTCTGACAGGAGGTGTACTGAATTGGAGGTGTACCTGTGGATGTATTTTAAGGCCTACCTTCAAACACAGTGCCTCTTTTCTTGATATCATGGGAAAATCA
This sequence comes from Myxocyprinus asiaticus, assembly GCF_019703515.2. NCBI lineage: Eukaryota > Metazoa > Chordata > Actinopteri > Cypriniformes > Catostomidae > Myxocyprinus > Myxocyprinus asiaticus. The sequence continues at coordinate 39,351,681 of NC_059366.1, forward strand.
AAAGAAATCAGCCAAATCTCCACAAGTCTGGTTCATCCTTAGGAGCAATTTCCAAATGCCTGAAGGTACCACGTTCATCTCTACAAACAATAGTATGTAAGTATAAACACCATGGGACCACGCAGCCATCATTCCACTCTGGAAGGAGACACATTCTGACTCCTAGAGATGAACGTAGTTTGGTGCGCAAAGTGCAAACCAATACCAGAACAACAGCAAAGGACCATGTGAAGATGCTGGAGGAAACAGGTAGACAAGTATCTATATCCACAGTTAAACGAGTCCTATATCAAAATAACCTGAAAGGCTGCTCAGCAAGGAAGAAGCAAGTGCTCCAAAACTGCTATAAAAAAAGCCAGACTACAGTTTGCAAGTGCACATGTTGTGGAGGTGCTTTGCTGCAGGAGGGACTGGTGCACTTCCCAAATTAGATGGCATCATGAAGAAGGAAAATTATGTGGATATATTGAAGCATCATCTCAAGATATCAGCCAGGAAGTTAAAGCTTGGTCGCAAATGGGTCTTCCAAATGGACAATGACCCCAAGCATACCTCCAAAGTTGTGGCAAAATGGCTTAAGGACAACAAAGTGAAGGTATTGGAGTAACCATCACAAAGCTCTGACCTCAATCTGATAGAAAATTTGTGGGCAGAACTGAAAAAACATGTGCGAGCAAGGAGGCCTACAAACTTGACTCAGTTACTCCAGTTCTGTTAGGATGAAAGGGCCAAAATTCCAGCAACTTATTGTGAGAAGCTTGTGGAAGGCTACCCAAAACGTTTTACCCAAGTTAAACAATTTAAAGGCAATGCTACCAAATACTAACAAAGTGTATGTAAACTTCTATCCCACTGGGAATGTGATGAAAGAAATAAAAGCTGAAATAAATAATTCTCTCTACTATTATTCTGACATTTCACATTCTTGAAATAAAGTAGTGATCCTAACTGACCTAAGACAGGGAATATTTTCTACGATTAAATGTCAGGAATTGTGAAAAACTGAGTTTAAATGTATTTGGCTAAGGTGTATGTAAACGTCTGACAACTGTAGTAACCATTTTGCTACTGATTTGCCAACATTTAAAAAACAACAACTCCAGTGTACCAAGACATTGTCTATTAAATACATCAACAAATTCTAAATGTTCCTTAGCTTGACAAAAAACTGGAAATCTGGAATAAACCACATTATGCTGGCCAAATTGTTTTATTTTGTTAAGTGTACCCATGGATAAAGAGTGCATGCATACCCAGTGTTATTCTGCTAATAAAATCCTGTAGGCCTGTCAACTTTGTAACAGCTGGAATAAGCCATTTGAAAGGGAACATTAACACAAAGTTAGTTCTAAATAAAAATAAACTCTAGGAAAACTGTACTTTGGGTGGCAGTGCTGGGAAACTCATGAATATTCATTATTTTATGCACAATAAAAGATTCTTTTAAATCACCTATTTTCATAAACAGTCATTCTTAATGACCGATTCAAGCGCTCAAATAGATATTTCACATAATATGGTAATTTAATTTCTACATCTGCCACTATCAGTCTTGGGATTTTGTTAGTCAGTAGATGAACACATAGATCAGCAATTAAATCAAGAGCATGACTGATTGGTCTAGTGGTTACTTTTTGCATCTAGTTTTTAGAGGTTCTGGTTTCTAATTCACCCAAATATAACTTTTTATTGTAATAAACCAAGATTGCATCTGTATGTCAGTGGATGGGTGTTACAATGCAAAATGCAATAAAAGATGTGGGGAGACGAGAGTAGCGGAAACACAGACACATTTATTGACAGTTCTGTATTTGAAAAAACAGCTAACTCCGAAATTCAGACAGCGACAACCACAAACTCTTCATTCCAGCAGCAGGAATCTGCGCTAGAGCATTGGTGACCAAGATGGCACAGCTCACGAACACCCGTCTCCCATCGCACAACCCAGCCAAGGAACACTCAGTTTACATAGGAAGTAAACACACTGCGCACTGATGCTCCCCATTAACAATCACCTCACTTGGTTATCCCACACCTGAGAGCGATTAACAGAGAGGGAGAGAAAGACAAAACACATGCTCTACATACACACAAACAATACGGCCGAGAAGGCCATCACAATGGGGGACATATTTTGCTTTTCTATTTCCCGGAAAAGAGCGCGAGCTGCAGAAAAAACTGCCATCCACTTGCCACTACCATCCACCCCAATGGGGGATGGAGGAGCCCGGCAGCCTGAGAGCGGAGGAACGGCCGCCAACTGCGAGGGGAGGAGGGGCTCTCTAACCGACCGCCTGGAGCGTTCAGGGCCTCTGCCAGGGGACGGAGGAGACCACTTCCGTCCATCGAAAATGTTGCGGGGCATTTTGTCTGCCAGGGGCCGGAGGACTACCTCCGATCCGCCCGGGGAGGCATGGCTGTCGTCCACTAGAGGGTGGAAGAGTGGCCGAGGACCAGGCCATGGCGTATCAGAGAACCGGCGAGTAAGTTTTGTTTTTTCTCTCTCCTCTCTCTCTCTCTCCCTCTGCCGCTCCGCGTTGGCCTTTCCCTCTCTTTTTAAAATATTATTATATTAAGTTGGTATCATCGGCCATTACGGCGTGTATGTACCATGTTTTTTATTGTTGTTTCCCTCCCCTTGTCACCCTCCTAGTTCCTGACCTGCTGGCAGAAGGGACCGGAAGGGCACGCCTCCCCCCCAGGGAGAGGGGGGGATATACGTCATCCTGGGGGCTCCCTGGCCTAAGAGAATGAGGGAGGAATGTGGCAGGGCAGAAGGCAGGGCCAGGTCGTGAATCTGCACACCTGGTCCCTAATTAGGCTGAATAAGCCTGAGAGGGATAAGGCCGACCGGAGAGGGCAGTGCGACAGAGAGAGAGTTACGGACAGCTGTCAGACACCTGTGTGTGTGTGTGTGTGTGTGTTTGTCCTTTTGGTTAAGTTTATCATTAAATATTATTTATATTGTTAAGCCGGTTCTCACCTCCTCCTTTCCATTGAGCTGTGTTACAAACACATTCCAGCGCCGGATCACCAATCAAAACAGATCAAATGAAATAGAAATTCCTACTCAAGAACTGGAGGAGATGTTTCATCTGGATTATACATATACCTGACGAAAGCTATTTCAGAAAGTGCTGAGGACACATCTCAACTGACGGCAATATATTGAATAATCATTCAGTGAAGACTTGAAAAAAAAACGGAGAAATTAACTCTTACCTCTTTTTTCTCCATGTATTTGTCCATATTGTCATGTTGTTGTGGTTGAGAAAAAAAGTTAAAAAAACCTAAGCCCGCGAGTACCCAAACACTGCACATGCGCTGCAGCAGCAAGTACGCGATTGGCTGCTGATGTAACCAATCACACCACTGGCCGCTTCTTTAACCTAACACGCAATTGACCACTGATATACTTTCATGTGATTGGCTACCACTGAAATCAATCACACGATCAGTCTGTGTAGTAATTTGTGCATCCGGTGAGGGTTGAGGCAGTTCGACATGAATAAACCCCTATACAATGTCAGCATCTTACATTTATATTTTATATATTTGTATACTTATACTGGGGTGGCAGATGGGGTGGCAATGCCTTTTCTTAGGGTGGCATTTGCCACCGTATGCCACCCCGGTAGATCCGTCCCTGACGATACCCAATTTTATATTTCTTGGAAATCCAATTAATTTTCACAATTTTCCAAATTAGCAGAGTGTATAAATGATAACAAAGTTTGGATGACTAGATATTTCCTTCTACTCGATTCCGACAAAACAGAGGTTCTACTGTAATTATTGGAACAAAACCCCTAAAAAATACATAAATATAATTTGACTCTTGATGGATGTACTTTTACGTCATCTTCTAAAGCAAAAATGTAGCTGTTATATTTGATAGCAATCTAACCTTTGAAAAGCAAATTTCCAATGTTTGTATAACAGCATTCATCCACCTCAGAAATATTGCAAAGTTATGACATGCTATCTGTTTCTGATGCTGAGAAACTATTTAATGCGTTCATGACCTCAAGACTAGATTATTGTAATGCAATACTGGGAGGATCTACAGGTTAATAAATAAACTTCAATTGGTTCAAAATGCAGCAGCTAGAGTGCTGACTAGAACCAAGAAATATGATCATATTAGCCCCATTTTATCATCATTACGTTAGCTACCTAAGTTTCATATTAATTTTAAAATTCTGTTGAATACTTACAAAGCTTTGAATGGTCTAGCTACAAAGTACTTAAGTGACCTTCTATCACACTATAATCCATCATGTTCACTACGATCGCAAAACTCCGGCCTGTTAACAAAATCGAGAATATCAAAATCCACAAAAGAAGGGAGATAATTTTCCTATTTGGTTCCTAAACTGTGGAATAGTCTTCCTAGAAGTGTCCGGGACTCACACACTCTCTCAGTTTAAGTCTAGACTAAAGACTTATCTATTCAGCAAGACATACACCTAGTTTATTAACTCATAGTTATGCTGCTTAAGTTAGTGATGCCAGAACCAGAAACACTTTATTCTAAAGTGTTATACTAAAACTCTGCTTCAAAGTGAATGGCATCTATGCTAATATTATTCTATTTATTTTCCTGTCTCAATCTGGGGATGTAAATACCATAGCCTGCCAGATCCAGCTTCGGTCCTACTTATTGTTCAACTCCCACTGCTACGTGTCACTGAGTGATGATGACCAACTGCAGCCTGCACCAGCCTGACTTCACTTCAGTCTACTATGATGGACTTCACAGATGATGAACTGATGCAAACTCTAAGACATCGGATTCTTCATGAGCCACTGTCTGAAGCTTCACCAAATTATGGAGTTCACCTAAATAATCAGACTGTGATGCCCCTCACTGACTGATGCCTGTATTATCTTGGCCTAAGAATAGATTACAATCTTAAAATAGAATACATAGACAATGAATTAACTGCCAACAAATGTATTCATCAGCCAAATATCAAAGGACAATGCATCTACAGTACATGTATTTCCACAGTTAATTCGGGATCACTTCAAAGATTTTATCACCTTATAACTTAATTTCATATACAATTATTTTGTTTAAACTTTGGCCCCCAACACTCACTTACTTACTAATTTAAACTATGACTTGTTCTACACATACAGTAAATAATATTGGCATTATATTCACACAGTTTAGCCAGATGTGTACTGGCCCCCAAAGTGAGCCTTAATTATCCCATGGTTTTTTTTTTCTCCTTTAACCAACATCTTATGGAGTTTTTTTATTCCTTGTCAAAGTCGCATTTGGCTGGCTTACTGAGGGTCTAAATACAAATATTATTTAACTAAGGCACAATCAACCATCACATTTTTATCAAAAAGCACAATGACAGACATAATTGGCTTTATTTTTTGTTATAGCATAATTTCCTGTACAGCTGCTTTGGAATTAAATTTGTTGTGAAAAGCACTATACAAATAAAAATTACTTGACTTGAACCTGAAGGCAAACTACTTTTCCATTTTTAGTGGATGTATAAAGTCAGTTCTGAGAAAAGGTCTAGCACCATTTGCTTATGTTTATATGTTTACATATTATGTTTATATTTTGTTATCCAAAGCAGTTACATTCATACAGTACATTTTTAAAAGTGGCTTAAGTACTTTATGGGGCCACCGTACTTCATGCCCCATCGAAATAGTTTTCGCATATGCTATAATGGACATAATAATCTGGGAGTTCAGAGGTGTGAAAAGCTGTGGTTTTTTCCTGTAATTGCCCAGTATGAATACAATAATGAATGTAATATGAATATTATAATGTTGCTGTTTTGTGCAAAAAGAGGATTTAAAAGTAATTTTTCACAACACATCAGTAAAAAAAAATCAGGAAGTAGTGGCTGGTATCACATATCAAGATAACTAGTGTCCGTCGCATATGAAAATGTAATATACTACAAAACATAATTTTCCTATCAGTATTTTTGTCTGGTTCTCCAGTACTAATGTCTAAAAATTATTAGGATAAACAGGATAACAGTATAAACTTGAGCTATTAAGACTTCAGAATTTTAAGAGAATGTTTTGAATTAAGTTTATTTCACTTACTCCACTTGGCAAATAGTATTTTCCTGTTTTAAGCATAAATCTAACAACATTTAATGAGTTACTTTTATATTTAAAACAACAAGAAGAAAAAAATCAATGGGGTAAGAAGGATAAACTTAATTCAAGACATGCAGTATTCTACAACCCCAATTCTGAAAAAAGTTGGGACAGTATGGAAAATGCTAATAAAATCAAAAAGCAGTGTAACACGCTACAAAAAAAAGATGGGACAGTTGAGTGTTTACCACTGTGTAACATCACCATTTCTTCTTATAACACTTAAGCGTTTGGGAACTGAAGACACAAGTTTGTTAAGTTGAGCATCCAGAATTTTCCCCCATTCATCCATTATGCAAGTCTTCAGCTGCACAATTGTACAGGGCATTCGTTGCCGTATTTTTCCTTCAAAATGTGCCACACATTCTCTATTGGAGACAGGTCAGGACTGCAGGAAGACCAGTCTAGCACCCGCACTCTCTGCTTACACTGCCATGCACTTGTAATACAGGCATTATGTGGTTTGGCATTGTCCTGCTGGATAACCACATCTGAAAGTCCCTCAGACATCTCTACAACAGTCATTCGTCTGTAATGGATATGATATCATATCATATCATGTCATGTCATGTCATGTCACGTCACGTCACGTCATTCTTGTGTTTTCCCCCTAAGAGACTCTTAATTTGAAGTTTTTCCTCTGTTATGTCTGTCTTCCTGTTCCATTGCCCTAATTGTATCACAGGTGTTCCTCATTGTCTTGTTAGCCCTTGTGTGTATTCACAATATTCTCAGCGAGTCCACTGTATTTCGCAAGGTGGGCATGATTTCCAGTTGGCTAGCATAAGTGCGTTTTGTGTGTCGCCGGTCACTGCTTGCTTGTGTGTCATGCGGTTAGATTCTTGCTTTTTTGTTGTAAGATGTCTTAAAAATTTCCCAGACAATGTGTGCAGTCAATGGTTATCCTAATAATCAAGCGAAACTGATGTTTTGTCTAAAACAGCAATGTTATGATCAGAAACCACTTGCAAAGCAAAGCACTCCTGTCCCAGATGCTGCTTCTTCCATCGGCTGCCTACAGAAGGACTGACTTATGATAGACATCCAGAAATGGAGCACAATTCATTACATAAATGATAGCATTATTGTGGTAACAGGTGTATGTACATATGCTGAAAGTTCATTAGAAATGTTGAGAGTTTGTTCATTTCTATTTAGCATCTTTTATGAATGTTTCTCTTCAATGCCATCAGAAATGGCATCATTACTGAGTATAAAAAGGAAAAGTGTTTTTCCTGAACAGTCTGTGAGTAGAGATGTTTTCAACTGTTTTCATGCTGTGATGCTAATTGGATAATTCTACAGTGAAAGACCATAATTATTAGATGAGACATGTACAGTAGTGAGATGTTTTATCATGTTTGAAATTAACTGTATTATGATTTTACTCTGCCCTGCATTTTTCCTGCCTGAAATTCTCTTTCTTTTGAGTGTCTTTGCAGAATGTGCATGTCTCCCTTAAAGGAATAGTTCACCCAAAAATGAAAATTTGCTGATAGTTTACACACCCTCACTCCATTTTTTTGTACATTCAGGCCTCCTCCTCCACGTGACGCATGACCTTACCAGTGAGCTTATGTCATCCCTCTTATGAGCGTGCGACTCAGAGATGTCCGTAAGTGAACATTTGTAGTTAAAAAGTATATAAGTTTTGTTTTGTTTCTAAAAATAATCAATCATTTGGGTTTAGAATAACTTTGTGTCGACTGGAGTCGTGTGGATTATTTTGATGCACCTTAAATATGCATTTTTGACAGTCAAAAAATGGAGTACATTCACTTGCATTGTTTAAAGGAGGAGGCCTGAAATGAAATCCTAAAAATCTTAAATTCTGTTTTTGATGAAGAAAGAAACTCAGATACTTCTTGGAAGGCCTGAGGGTGAGTAAATTATCAGCAATTTTTCATTTTTGGGTGAACTATTCCTTTAAGGGGGAAAAGGTGATTTGGAAAACAGTGTGGACATTAATTCAGTATCAATTACATTTATTTGTACAGTGCTTTTAATAATACTTACTGTTTTATAGTTGCTTTACAGAGAAAATTTAACTTTTGTGTACAATGTTTATAATGAATGTCCAAATAAATGTTTATTTGTATTGCATGTAGTTCTTTTTGTACTGTACAGTTTATTGTGTGGCTGCCAAGACATCGTTATTACCTTCACAAGAACAATAAATTCAATCTACCAACAGGATCAGTTGTTCAGTTAACACTAAAATATTTTATGTAGGTTATAGCATTTCGATACGGAGATATTGTATGTTAACTAACAATTATAAAGCTAGATTGAGCTTACTATACATTCATCTCCCACAAAATAATTATATTTGATCCGAAAAACGGCAGCATGACAATATCATCTCTGAGCCCTGTAATACACGAGCAACCTGCTGTCTGGACCTCTCCTGTATCTGCAGTTAGTACATAATCACGGTACAACAAACTCTCCAGGTTCTGACTAGACTCAATATATGTTTTAAAATAAACATAATTGTCTACAGTTCTCAAAACATGTCCAACTTTACAGCTGTGAAGGCGCTTATAGGCTACATAGCTTTTCAGGTTAGTCTGCTCAGGTTCTTCCATTGATGGATAAAGAAAAATAACTAAAATGCTTCTATTTGCTATATTTGGCCATCATCCTCAAACCCATAATCATTAACAGATAGGTGGGGAAGAACAATATCTCCTCGCTATAACTCCGATAATTTGTTCTCAAGTTTCTGTCATTTTTAATGCTGCGTTAATACACAACATAACGACTGTTTACGCTTAATTGGAAGTTCCGCCCTTCAAAGCGTCATGGGACTCGGGAATATTGTGGATATATGCCCTATTGTTCCTTGGTCGGTTCTTGTTTGTATGTAGTGCGTTAGTAGCCAGCATACTGCTCTTGTGTTTGTTACTTTCTTCGAATGATTCCTTCATTGTTGTATCCCCTTATTTTGTTTAAATTAAAGTTCTGCGTTTGGATCCTCCCTCTCGCCTCATCACTACACAAACCCTGACATATCATGCCATGGGCTCAGGAATACTTCGGTAAACCTTTGTCAGTCAGCACCGTTCGCCACTGCATCCACAGATGCAAGTTAAGGCTTTACTATGCAAAGCAGAAGCCTTACATCAGTGGTTCCCAACACTGTTCCTGGAGGCCCCAACTACACTGCACATTTTGTATATCTCCCTTATCTGACACACCCAATTCAGGTCATGGAGTCTTTACTAATGAGCTAATGAGTTGAATCAGGTGTGTTTGATTAGGGAGATATCCAAAATGCGCAGTGTTGTGGGGCCTCCAGGAACAGGGTTTGGAACCATTGCCTTACATCAACACTGTCCAGAAGTGCTGCTGACTTCTCTGGATTCGGTCTCATCTGGTGATGATACACATTGATAAACACTTGACTGTCTCAACTTGTTTTTGGAGCATTTTTTTGGAGTGTCTATTAAAAAAAAAAAAAAAAAAAAAAATACTAAACCATCAAATAATGTGTTGTTGTAGTCCTTTAAATATATCACAAGGTAAACAGTATTTACAAATCACCTTTTTTGGATTTTATTAGCATTTTCTACACTGTCCCAGTAGTTCATCCAAAAATGAAAATTCTTTCATTCACTTATTTCAAACTGATATTACTTTTTTCTTCCACTGATATCAAAAGAAGATCTAAATTTGAATGTTAGCCTCAGTCACCATTAACTTTAATTGCATATTTTGTATGTAAAAAGTATGCAATTAAAGTGAATGGTGACTGAGGCATTTCCTTTTGTGTTCCAGCAAAGAAAGTCTTTTGGGTTTGGAACAACATGAGGTTGAGTAAATGATGACAGAATTTTCATTTTTTGGCATTTCAGCTATGTCTTAAAAGATGTTTACATATTTGTACATGAAAACAAGACAAAAATATTGATAAACATTTGTTTTAGGCAATAAAAAATAATGATCGCCACAGATGTTTTCTCGTGACCATTTCACAGACTTTAGTAGTGAGCTGCACTCGCATCATTGCCTGTTTACAGATGTCACACGTTTAGACAAACATGTTTACATGCGCCTTAACCTTTCCAAGAGCAGCAAACATTTCTGCAGTCCTGCTTAGGATCTCTCCAGACCACTACAGGCTGCCTCGGTTCAACTCTAATTGTTTGGGTCTGAATACCAGGGCAGTATTTTTTTACCGAACACTTAGTTGTTAGTTATCCAAGAAAGCCACAAAGCAGCTTTCTGAAATAATGCTAAATGCCAGCACTCCAGCTTTGTTTTTTCTCTCTCTGCATGTAATTTACAGACGACTTGATGCACTTCAAATGTGTTGCCTTGACCCCATATGGTGTGTGTGCTGTGTAAACTGGCATTATGAAAACTGCAAAGTCAATGTTTTCACTCTGGGCTTGGAATCAGCATTTCTGGAAATCAGAATGTGACCTGCCCTCGCTTGTTTGCTCCCCTCTCATTTTCACACACCAATTACCAGGATAATTTCGAGCATACCAGTGCTATGTGGACCTTTCCCAGAACCGCACTCTGGAACGCGTGTACAAATGTGGCAACACAGCGAGGCATTTATCGGACATATTTAGTATTTGTACTTTCACTTAGAGTGGAATGCTGAGAAGAATAAATTAATGTGTAATGCATTTATTAGAAACAAATTAGCCATTTGATGAAACCAGTGCCTTTTCCAGTTTTCCAATTTTATATACCACGTCACACAAAAAACGTGTTTAAGTGTTAATACATTTAATTGTGACATCTCATGTTAAATGAATGAAATATTTAATATATGTTGGTATTTGTTGATGCCTTCAGAAAGGTAACAGGGTTGTACAGTTTGACGTTTAAAAAACTTTAAGGTTGTGACACTAAAACAGGCTTCTACAAATATCCACTATTTACTATTGAATTATCAGTTTACTATAAAAAATTATGGAAACAGGGTAGACATTTAAGATCATCATCTACTGACAAACAGAACAAACACAGAGTGATAAATAGATGAGACTTAAATTTGTCTTTGAAGAATTCAGTTTCTGAAAGGATGATATCATAGCAACATTTTATTTTAATTTTAAATTGAATAGTCCATTACTTAAAGGAGGAAAAAAAAAATATGATGTTAACAGGGTTGATGCATAACCTTAAGCCTTAATATTTGTCAACTAAAATCTAAAAATATATAGGAGAGTTGTCACATTTTTAGTACAGTGAATATTTATCAGACATATATTATAAGACAATTATATTCATTAAATATATTCATTAAGACAATTTCTGTATAACTACACACACTGAAATCTTTGCTAAAAAAGATACAGTTATTTGAACACACAATGACCTGTTGTGACAACTTGCCCCAATAGTAGACATTTTATTCATTTAGTGGTGATAAAAGTTGCTAATGCTTAAAAATGTCAATAGTAAGAGGATGTGGCATTTGTGAAGACAAAATATATTTTTCTCTTTCTCTCTCTTTGAAAATGAGGCAGCAGAAATAAGTTTACATCGTGACTTTCAAGTGTCTTTTATCTGAGGTGATGTGCAAGACACTGTTTGAAGCCTCTGTGTCAGAAAAAAATAACTTCTGTTTTTCTCCTTATCAGGGAGGATATGAAACAAGCAGCGAGCGGCACTCATTTGGAGAAATAGCATCCTTGATCTGGAATTCAATGTGCATGTGTGCGTGTCCAAGTCAGAGAGAAAAAGTGAGCGAGACCAACATTTTTCCCTCTCTCCTGATAGCCAGTAAAGCATATCTTTTTCAATTTTAACAATAAACAGAACATCACATAAGAGAAGGGGAAATTTTTTTTTTGAATTAGTGTATATGGATAGAGTGTTTAAAATTTTATTAGAAATATTAAGTTATATACGGCACTGGATGCCCGACATTAACCTCAGCTGCAATTGTTAGAATTTACTTGTCAATATTTGCCCACTGGATTTTTAGGGACATTTTACCGTTATGAGGGCATTTATGTTTTCATTGATCTATGTCAAATACTTCATTGTCTATAAAATTAAACCAACATCAAATGCACAAGATATCAGAACAAAATAAACATTCTACTAGAATTTATTTTAAATAACTGGCCAGTCCCATTGTTAGATCATAAAGCACTCTATTGTCTACCATTACAGTAGACTTTGATATAAGCATCGGTGCATATTCATATACAGGCCTAAAGTAGAACAGGCTATTATGAAATACAACCCCAATTCCCAAAAAGTTGGGACAGTATGGAAATTGTTAATAAAAATAAAAGGAGTGATTTGTAAATTATTTTCACCCTGTGCTATATTTAAAGCATTAAAATGACAGACTATTTGATGTTTTACCTTGTGAATTGATTTATATATATATGTACATTTATTTCAAATTAAATGATTGCAACATGCTTCAAAATAGTTGGGACAGGGGCAATTTAACAATGTGACGAGTTGAAATAACAAGGTGATGTGAAACAGGAGATGTTAAACAGGTGAGGCAATCATGTAACGGTATAAAGTATAAGGAGCATCCAAAAAAAGCCTAGTCCTTCAAGAGCAAGGATGGGTCGAGGCTCGCCAATTTGGCAACAGATGCATCAGCAAATAATCCAGCACTTTGAGAACAATATTCCCCAAAGAAAAATTGGAAGGTTTCGGGGCATTTAACCCTCTATAGTGCACAATATAGTTAAAAGATTCAAGGAATCCAGTAAAATCTTGGTGCATAAAGGGTAAGGCCGAAAGCCACTTCTGAATGCATGTGATCTCCGATTCCCTCAGACATCACTGTCTTAAAATCAGTCATTCGTCTGTAATGGATTTCATGACAGGGGCTCAGGAATATGGTAAACCTTTGTCTGTCAACACCATTCAATGCATCCACAGATGCAAGTTAAGGTTTTACTTTGCTAAGCAGAAGCCCTACAGCAACACCGCCCTGAAGCACCGGCAACTTCTCTGAGCTCCGTCTCATCTGAGATGGAAAGTAGAAGAGTGGAATCGTGTTTTGTGGTCCACAAAAGTCCACATTTGAAATCGTTTAAAAAAAAACAGCCATTATGTTCTCCGGGTCAAAGAGGGAAAGGACCATCCAAGCTATTATCAGCGTCAGGTCCAAAAGCCAGTCTCTGTCATGGTATGGGGTATGTCACTGATCACTTCATGGGTAACCTGCACATCTTTGAGGGCACCATTAATGCAGAAAGATATGTACACATTTTGGAACAACATATGCTGCCATACAGATGCCATCTTTTCCAGGGACCCACAGCATTTTCCAGCAGGACAACATCAAACCACATACTGCCCGGATTACAATAGAGAATGTGTGGCGCATTATAAAGTGCAAAATACAGCAATGAAGGCCTGCATAATGGATGAATAGGGGAAACTTCTGCTTGCTAAACTTAAACTTGTGTCATTTTACATACTGTCCCAACCTTTTTGGAATTATGGTTGTATATTTAAATCAGAGGAATCCACGACTGGTGGGGCTTTTGTTCGCCTCCACATTCTAAATATCTGGAGCATTTTTGTCACATTCAGTGGCATTTTGCCTTAACTCTGTCAACCAACACACAGCACTGTTTACATGTTAACCATACCCAAATATAAAAAAAGATCTGACATCATACACTTCTCACATCGTAAATTAAACCCGTACCATTCAGTTAAACCCGTACTGATGACAGCTGAAATAATTTCAACAAACCCGACGCCTGAGAAATAACCACCACCATGGTCTCAAACATTCTAACACATCAGTCACTCATTATAATGTAAAGTGGAGCTGGATGACTTAGTGGGAAGAGCACAGCACTGTGAAACATGCAAAAAGACTTTGGCTAAAATTCTTTGGCTCAGACATTTGTTTAATGGAATAGTTCACCCAAAACTTGATCAACTCACTTTTTGCAATGGCCAGTTCAAATCTGCCAACTACGGCATTGGCAGCTCATCTATAAATTCAAAGCTCATGGGTTCTTGAGTGTCTCATGACCAAATGTCATGACATCAAACCTGTGCCGAAGTCACCATATTTGATTTTGGGTGCTGCAAACAAGAGTTGATCAATGATTTGATTTGAGAGTAAATAACATCTTAAATCTTGGTCTGTTCCTAACACATAGTGACTGTATTGCTTCAGAAGACTTGGAAAATAGTACATGAGTCATACAGACTTCATTTACTGTGGTTTTATGGTTTGTGTTTTTTTTTTTTTTTTTTTGCTTGACAGCCCCAAGTCACCATTCACCTTAATTTTATGCCAAAAAGCACTGTGAAGATTTTTACCATTTTTCCAATTTTGTTCCATGGAGAAAGACATGGAGGTATGGAGCAAGATGAGTGTGAATAACTGATGGCAGAATTTTAATTTATGGGTGAACTATCACTTTAAATCCACAGCTGTTGCATTTCTCAGAGAGGATCTTGCCATTCTGCTCCATTTTACCTCAACTTCACAGTAGGGTCAGGAAAAGAATTCTGCTCATATCCTAATAGTTTATATGTATAGTATGTGAATATGAAACACAACCTTAAATTCCTTGGAGCACTGCCTTGAGTTAAATAAGACAAACCGTAGCTACTCACAAACATAGTGGTTATACAGATGTTGTTGAGGACATTATTTCAATTGTATTTACTTTTTTGATAAGAGCAGATTTCAATCTCATTTGCAGTGTGGGCAATAGAGATCTTAAAATATCAAAATTGCCATACTGACATTTCCTGAACCCCTACCTTATAATATTGATATTACAGTAAATGTTTTGTTTTACCAGTGACTCACTCAAATACTTACCAGCAGTAATAACATACTGAGTTTTTTTTATTCACTGCACAAAGTCATTAACAACAGTCGCCCAAAGATAAAACACAATGAATGAGTACATTTTTGAAATTCTGTTGTATCTTAAAGGTGCACTCAGGTTAGTTTTTGTTCATGTCTTCTTGGACTTACACTGACACCTAATGATTAGATGTCTTCATCTAATGCTATTTAATATGTTTTAAAATTAATTTCTTTAGAGGTATAACTTTTTAGAATGAGGAAAAAAATAATGAGTGCACCTTTAACACAAAACCAAAACAAAATTCTGAATGGGGGAACATAATGTAAGCAGCAGGTCTGGCAAACAATTAACCATTTTACAACTTTTACAAATTGTATAATTGCAATAATGTAATGTTATAACCTTAAATAGACAATAACATATATTGACAATTTTTTTTAAAATTTTTTTAAATTTTTTTTACATTTGCAAAACGATATTACACACATTGCAACAGTTCAGAGCTGAAATGTCCAATGAGTGGTGCTGAAAGCAAGTTACATTTTCTCCCAAACAGATATGGGTTTTTAAGGTTATTGCTTTATTTAGTTTTACTGTAAATCCAAAAACCTACCTTCCTATCCTAAACCTTAAACTTAAACCTAACCGATAATGTCATAAAAAAAAAAAAAAAAAAAAAAAAAAAAAATGCAATTGCTGCAGTCATTTTGTGGTGACACTTTATGACACTCTCGGCTCACGTGACGAATTGTGTGCTCTTTTTACAACTCGTACTCCAGTCCTTTGCATCACAGATGTTTAAACAAGCTACTAAGCAATTTGAATCAGGGACTGAAAACATTCCAAGGAACGAAAACAGAAAAAGAACATTTGTTTTTTGCAGAACATAAACGAAAATGGGAAAACGGGAAATCTCTTTCAAACGTTGAGTCAAAACGTTACTTTT
This sequence comes from Myxocyprinus asiaticus, assembly GCF_019703515.2. Taxonomy (NCBI): domain Eukaryota; kingdom Metazoa; phylum Chordata; class Actinopteri; order Cypriniformes; family Catostomidae; genus Myxocyprinus; species Myxocyprinus asiaticus. The sequence goes on from NC_059366.1 coordinate 39,367,560, forward strand.
GGTGTGGAAGTGACTTTCACTTTCACATTCAGTCACAAAATGGTTGGGGCTGTCAAAGGTGGAGATTTAAAGTAAAATAGGTCTCAAAAATTGATCTGTTTCTCAGCCACACTGCAATCCTGGCCTTGGTAAAACAGAAATTTGACATATAATTTCACAAGAGCGATAATATTCTGCAACAGTTTTTAAGAGAGCAGGAAAACAGACTTTATGTTGAGTTTTAGAGAGAAACACACTCACACACATACACACAGCATGATTTCCATATTTCTCTGGAGGATGTGATTGTTAGCGGGGCATTGCTCTCCTGGTGCAGTGTACTGTAATTACACACATTCTATTAAAGGCCAGTGCTGTCTCCTCTAAGGCAAAGGCACATGCAGGAGATGTAGTCATTACTGTGGCTCAGGCCCCGCTCGCACATGGCCAGTAATACTTTGTAATGACAGAGCCTGGCAGTTATTTTAAGTTTTATTTCAATCCTGCCCTTTTGACCCTGTGGGATCACACATGTTTCACCATGGTGACTATTAAAACCGACAGCCCAAGGGAGGCCACAGCAGACCCTATCCCATCATACACTTCAATCAGTGTTACTGATTGGCCCACTGATGGACTGTTTGACTCAGGATAAACATCCCATCATATTCATATTCAACTGAAGTGACTCATTTGCACCAAATGGATTTTGGATTGATCTGTTAGCAGAGGGCTTATACGGAAGAGCATTCCCAAGTGAGATCTCTTTAATATCTCAATTGTTTCTCCAAGAAAACAGAGCAAATGTAGTCTTTTGCTGAAGTCCCCTGCTTCTCAGATCTCAGCTGTTTCTCAAACTGTGCTCAGATTCGCCAAGAAACTATTGTTTGCTCTCAAATATGTCTCATCAAATATTACAATAGCAAATTATCTGGGCCATGCTGTCATATACATTTTATATACTCTATACGTGTACTGTTGTACAATAAATTGTACTGCATTGTATTTAGCACTTTATTGTATAGTGTACAGTATTTTTGTAGTGTTTTGTATATTGTTCTGTTGTGATTTGTGTTGTATAATGTATACTTTATTGTATTTTGTATTGTCTTACACATATTACTGTACATTTGCTAATGTGCACTGTCACACATTATCCCTTGTTGCATTGCTGAACCTAGAACTTCCACTGGCCTAGCTGTGTGACCATAATAGCTTCTATTCTATTCTACTCTATACTATTCTGTCAACAATTACTTCATTTCTGTCTATTTTAATTTCTCATAAAACAATTTATGGAGAAACATCCAAGGCAAAGTTGATACTTGAATGAAGCATAACTGAGAACTGAGTTTCAAGAGCTACAAAAGAGCAACCTTTGAGCAATTACATTTTCCCTTAGGTGCATAAATCAGGGAAATCCCATGATGTCAGGAATGTTTATCTTTTCAGTTCTAATTTTTGTGAACTGATGCATTAACTTCATTAACAGCATGTGGTTCTGATTTTAATCTTCAATACTCTTTCCAGTTAAAACATCACTGAAAACAACATTTGCACTTTAAAGAGAATCTGATAACAGCTTATTACACTGGAGTGGCATATACAAGAAAAGTGTTTTTACTATTATTATTATTATTATTATTATTATTTTTGGGTCACATTACCAGAGAACAATACTGTTTCACAATGCTCAGGGGAAAATCACACACAAATCCCTAAAGTAACCTCAAACAAATCAAACTTTATTGCTCAGAGGTTGCTCTTTTATAGCTCATGAGAATTCATGGAGTTCTCAGTTGTGTTTCTTTGAAGTATTAACATAAAAGTAATTTTTATAGCATAGGCCAGAAAATTTTGTCTTGGGAGAATTTGATGAGAAATGTTTGAGTTCATATTACAATCCTGGGCTTTTGATTGCAGGCTTTAGTTTCTTGGCATATCGGAGGAGAACATTTTTAAAAGAGACATGTAAGATTAGTGGTTTCTTTTGTTCAGAAGACAAATCTGTGAAGCAGGACACAATAAGCAAATGTTTTTTCCCCCAGTTTAATCTATTTGTTATTTAGGAGAAACAATTCAGTCACTAAAGAGACCCGTTTTTATTCCTCTTTCATACGGGGAGCCATGATTAGTGACTCTGGAATACTGGTCTGTTGTCATGTTCTCATGAATTCTCCAAACTAACCTGCCTCAAAACTGACACTTGACAACAGACACTACATGCATCATCTGCAACCATAATCTATCCTGCCAGTTCTGCACTGTGTGACTCTAACTTTCTCTTTGAAAAGTCAATGGTCATTTCCTGTCACACACGGGTCCCCTAACCAGTGCATGTTGAAAGCAGCCATGACCCTTGGCAAATGACTGAAACTCTCTCACACACAAAGCAACATCAGTGCCGTCTGTGATGTGTCCAGCAACTAGAACAACCTGATCTTTGTCCTAGATATTAAGCAAGCAGGACCTCTGAGCATCCTCAACAAACACAGATTTTTATTGGTGGTGCTACAGTAAGTTTTTCACTTTAGCACGCAATTCTACGGACATGAATGATGCCTCAGATCGTGGTAGTTGCTGAGAGAGATGTGCTGCTACTTGCTTTTGGTCTGGCAAATAACAAAATGGGTGAAAAAAGACTTACATTTAAGGAGGGACCTGAGCTACACCTAGGGACCTAGGGCTGTGTTACAGAAACATCTCACCTCTTGAATCCTATCTTATCTGTTTGGCAACCATAGAAATTTCAGTTAGGATCTATATGTTCTATTCAACTCGTCAGATCTTAAGACTCAAGCTAAACATTTCTGTAATACGGACCAAGAATATAATTCGTGGGGGTCATTCTTTCAGAGAGTTGTGCTCTTTTGACTACGGCCAGTAAGCATCCATCTAGCAACCACCCAGAGCACCCTAGCAACCACATAGCAACACCCTAGCAACTTCCCAGAACACTCTAGCAACAAGCTAGAAACCGCTCTGTACACCTTTAAAAAGTTTTGATTACAAATTACTGATCAAGACGTGTTTGAATAAGCACGTTTAGCTTGAGTCTTAAGATCTGACGAGTTGAATAGAACATATAGATCCTAACTGAAATTTCTATGGTTGCCAAACAGATAAGATAGGATTCAAGAGGTGAGATGTTTCTGTAACACAGCCCTAGTCTGTGCAATTCGAATAATCTGTGCAATTCGTGCAATAATGGAATACAAATGCTTTTTTGACCCCTAAACGGAACTTCAATAAAAGAAGGATTTGAGAAAACCTCACAGTTTGGGAAACGATGGAAGGCAGGAGTGATTTGCGATCTGGAAAAGTTAAAAGACACTTCATCAGAGCGATAATGAAAGAGCGAGCAGCCAGACTCACACCACAATCCACAGAGAGCTTGTGATAATAGATTTCACATGTCTCTCTCTCTCTTTCTCTCTCTTTCTGTTAAGCTGCCTGCAGCTAATTTGTTGTCATATTAGTGGCCTTGCATAACTGAGGGTGTAATTGAAAGGGAATCAGTAATTGCTTCTTTGAGATCAAATCACACACACACACACACACACACACACACACACACACACACACACAATAAAAATAGAATGTAATGTACAAATGATAGTTTATGCACTGAGAAAAGGCTTGTTTTTTGGGATATTCACTAGACATCCTAACAAAACAGGCTGTTTCTGAATGGAATACTAGACTGAATACTGCATACAGATCATGCTTTTTTAAATAGTATGTGAAACTAGCAGATTATGCATGCCTTAAAGGTGCACTCAGTATTTTTTTTTTTTTTTCCTCATTTAAAAAGTTTTACTTCTAAAGAAATGAATAGTAATATTGAAACATATGAAATCATGACCACTCACATGAGAAGAGGACTCCAGTCATATCAGTAACCTTATAAAAGCTCTTTTATTCTACATGGGGCAGGGGCGCCCTCATGGGGGCAGCCATGTTAGCATCACATGACCAGCTGAATAGTACTTGCTTAATCTCAGTAACTGCCCTGTTACTGGACACTTTCATTCATGGATTAAATTAATCCTGGTTTACTGTGCATAGTGAATTTCTATAATGGCATTGGTAATTGAAAACTACTGTGTTTGAATGAGGCCACTATGTCAACGTAAGCCAATGTAAGCCACTTCGACATACTTCAAAAAATTACTGAGTGCACCTTTAAATAGTATGCAACACTGTTGTCATGCAGTGGCTCTATTAAAACATTGCTCTGTTTGTTTGAACATTCCAACCAGCTCGACCCAGCAACAGTGGCACAACTAATGCCATGAGTTTGGGGCAGGACTGTGTTTAAACCAATGGCACAAGTGGCGCAGACTGACTGTTGCATGCAGTGACAGGCACTCGACAAAACATACACACACACTCTGAAGGAGTTTAAGCCTTTCTCCAGACATCTTCATAATGTTATTTTTACTGGCTGAGAGATCATTTAGGGGACGCTTAACTCAGTCGTAAAGACGCAAGCAGTGGCGGCAGTCCTGCAGCAAAGAGAAATCGCCACAGCGGAAACTCTCCCCTCAGTCTGTGTGGCATCACAGGGCCTCCAGACAGACCCTTCGGCACCATCCGCATCACAGAGAGACAGAGAGAAAGAGAGAGAGAGAGAGAGAGAGAGAGAGAGAAAGAGAGAAAGAGAGACTTCCCCAAAGGAAGTCAAGACATTTGGGTGTTAAAACTATTGCTTTTGGAAATAAGTGGGTTCTAATTGGCATAACATCGTTTTGGGAAACTGACATTTCCTGTGATGTGACATGCTACAGTATATGCATTTAAACAGCAAAGTTTATGACCTCTTATCACATAGCTCTCTGGAAAACTTGATTCTGATATTTCAAAATAATGACTGTGTCACTGTATAACTTACCATGCATCCGGGCAATCTACATTTCTTATCTGTGCTCATGTTATGTCTCTCGTTTCAAGTAAGCTAATAAAAATATTTTAAACTCAAATCTATATTTTATATCCATATATTTATTTATTTGGGAAGCAGACGTGTAATGAGCAGTATAATCTACAGTCAGCTGGTCATTATTGCAAAATAAACCCCTTCAGGGCTGTGTTAATCTCATCAATGAAATTATTGACGAAAATGTTTGATTTTGTCAGTGATAAGACGAAACCAAAAAGATGCATCATGATGATAATTAAACTTTTTAATTAAAATATGATGAGAAAAAATAATACTGCAAGAAACGAAAAGTGCACAAACAGGAGAAACATCTGTTTTTAGAAGAAGACACTTAAGAAACAATTTATTCATCTAATATAATAATCCATTATTTTGGGTATTTCTCTGCTTGAGCTGTGTGACCAGAAAAAAATAAACACCGGAAAAATTAACCGCTTTACAAACAGGTTAATTTCCTCACTTAAACGCATCCTGTTTATACATGAGATTAATCACTAAAACTACAACATAAGTCATATTAAAAAATGTAATCTTAACAAACAATGAAGAGAATGAACAGATGAACTTGAACTAAGTTACGTGCTAGTCAGAAAGCATAATTAGCGTTGGTAAATGAACTGTTTTTATAAAAAATCATCTGGCTAAAACACAGAAAATTAATAATCTCTAAAGCACAGAAAATTTCAGAATACAATAAGTTGAAGAGTAGCTAATACTTAAGTATATTAATTATATACTATTATTTCAGGAGCTCAGGTTTTTAAAACAGTTTTATCTTTAACAGGGTTGGGGAGTAATGGAATACATGTAACTGGAATACGTATTTAAAATACAAAATATAAGTAACTGTATTCCACTACAGTTACAATTTAATTCATTGGTAATTAGAATACAGTTACATTCAAAAAGTATTTAGATTACTGAAGAGATTATTTTGCATTTTATTGTCATTTGTTTCATTTAATATTTAGTCCTTTCAGTTGGAAAACATTTATACATATAAATGATGCGATCCAAAGTGCATTTGAACAGCGGTGAAACACTTTGTTATGATGAGTTACATTCATACGAACAGACAGAGAAGTAAGTTTGAAGTTAGTTTGGAGAAGAAGAAATAGAAATAAACCTTGTGTAAATTGTCAGCTTTACGCTAAGATAAAATGCTATTTCTAGACATTTTACATGCACATGTTACCAGACACGATCATATTTTTTTAATCAAGAAAATTCACGTTGGATCATAATTTCTTTTTTTCAAGTAAGACCTTTGATATTTTTGTATTGTTTTCTAAAAATATCTAAAAATCCTTAAAATGAGATACATTTGATTGATCTTTTTTTAGAAACAACACTGCATAAGATATTTAGGTTTTTCAGAGAATGTATTTTTAGACGTGTATTTTGTCTTACTGAGCTGGCAGAGTTTTTATTGTCAAAACAAATGAAAAAATCTACCAGTGCTGAAGAAGTAATCCAAAGTATTTAGAATATGTTACTGACCTTGAGTAATCTAACAGAATACGTTACAAATTACATTTTACAGCATGTATTCTGTAATCTATAGTGGAATACATTTCAAAAGTAACCCTCCCAACCCTGATCTTTAATATGTTTAATACAAATTTAAAGCAATAAATGTTTATACATTTTTCTAAATGTTTTGTTACAGTTTGACACATTTTTGTCATTGTGCAAATTCTTTTTTCATCAATTTTATTGTCATTGCCTAAACTTTTAGTGCCATTTTAGAATAAAACTGACTAAAATGTATGAATATTACATGTTGAAATAAATATTTACTAAATTTAAAGGACATTTTCTTCAAAAGACTAAAACTATGACTAAAACAACAACAACAGAAAAGAAAAAGGTATGAAAATCGCCACTGCTTCAGGGTGATGCAAGATCCATCCTCCTGATTACCCTGTCTGGGTTTATTTGTGATAATAACTGGCTGACTGCACATTATCAATTACATATTAATTCACAGACTTTATGGAATATTTGTACTTTAAAAAAATGCATTTGTCACACCACAGTGCCATTTAAAATGAACTACCTAATGCAGAAAGGAGATCCAAAAAAGGTGATATGGGATTGTGCTAGAGGCACCAAGAGAGAACAAGTCATGGTATAATTCATAAACTGGAGATGTCACAGTTCCTGTGGCTGGTTGACTGGTCAACAGCATGATGGTAAGACAAACCCTTTTTCAACATTAGTTTCCTTTTGTAATTTCCTGTGCTCTCCCCTTCCCAAACGTATGAAGTATGCAGGTGACTCAGAGGAAAACAGGAGCATTATCATCCAAGCAATGTCTGGAATCCATGCAGTGTTACTCAACATGTACACATACACACACACACACATGTTGGTGTAGCTATCATTATGAGGACTCTCCATAGACATAATGATTTTTATACTGTACAAACTATAGATTCTATCCCCTAACCCTAACCCTACCCCTAAACCTAATCCTTACAAAAAACTTTCTGCATTTTTACATTTTCAATAAAACATCATTTAGTATGTTTTTTTAAGCGATTTGAATTATAGGGACACTAGAAATGTCCTCATAAACCACATTTATAGCATAATATCCCAGTTTATAACCCCAAAAAAAAGTCCTTGTAAACCACTTAAACCTCATCCCCCCCCCCCCCCCCCCAACACACACACACACACACACACACACACACACATAAAAGAAGTCAGATTAATGTCAGATTGTTCAAACTCTGACCAATGACAAATGAATGTCACATGACATAATCAGACTCTTGCTTGTCGTCCGGAAACAGGTGACCTCATCCCGCTGAGATACTGGAGCCATGGAAATTAATGGGCTGCCATTTGTTTGCATGTGTTTGTGTGTTTGAAATTGGACTGAGGTCATTGGCGGGTCTTGTCGAGAGTGGTGCTCAGAAGTCAAAGGTCAGGATGAAAGGTCTGTCTGTCAGACAGGACGAGAGTGTGCTCTAAATGAAGAACATACGTCACATCTTTGGTGACTTATAATATGTATTGGGCTACTGTCAGCTGAGCAGAGCTGCTGTTCAAGAGATTTTGGGTCAGAAATGTGCTCTCATGAGACTCTTAACAGAGTGTTTGTGTGTGTGTGTGTTTGTGTGTGTGTGTGTGTGTGTGTGTGTGTGTGTGTGTGTGTGTGTGTGTGTGTGTGTGTGTGTGTGTGTGATAGAGAGGGTTAATAAGCAGTTCTGTTTCTTGTGTCTCCATGTCTCTCCATTGTGGCATCAGATGAATTCAGACTATCAGTATAAACCCTTCACCTTACATTTCCAATAGAAAAATCCCTTATAACATCTCTTGAATTTCTCAATTGCTCCTTTTAGATAGCAATGGAACTAAATGATGGAGAATCTTTGCTTCTGAAAAATCTAGATATTCAGAAGAGATCTGCAATCAAAAGTCAAACATCTCTAATCGAATTCTTCCAGCACTAAGGGTTGCCTATCTAAAAGTTCATAAGATCTAACCAGCTCAACAAGATTTTCATTAGAATCAATAGAAGTTAAGCTCAATCAACAGCATTTGTAAAATAATGTTGATTACCACAAAAAATATATTCCGTCCTTTTCTTTAAAAAAAAAAAAAAGCAAATATCAAGGTTACAATGAGGCACTTACAATGGAAGTGAATGGGGCCAATTTTCAGAGGGTTTAAAAGCAGAAATGGTTAAAACTCATGTATTATGTGAGCTGTAAAGTTGTTTATATCAGCATTTTTACAGTCATTTTTAGGTTTTAGTGTTTGTTGACATCATCAAGGTAATGAAGTTGTAAGATGGGCTATAACTTTACACAGAAAAGGTTAGAAAGTGATTTTATCACAATAAAGTCATGTTAACATGCATATTGTTTGTGTCTTGTGGCTATACTTTTGAAATTGTATTTTAATATTTACAAATTGGCCCCATTCACTTCCATTGTAATTGCCTTACTGGAGCCCAGGTTTTTTTTTAAAGAAAAGGAGGGGCAAGTCCAATTAATTTTGTAAATATTTTCAACTCACCCCTCATTTATTGAAAAATCACTGTTACAGTTAGGCACTTACAATGGAAGTGAATGGGGCCAGTCCGTAAACATTAATATACACAGTGTTTCAAAAGTATAGCCACAAAACATAAACTTTATACACTTTAACATGACTCTAGTGTGATAAAATCTCTTTTCTACATGATTTTAATGTGATAGAATTGCATCAATGTTGCGTCGTCATGGCAATGAAGTTGTAATATTGGATATAACTTTGCACTGATCACACTAAAATCATGTTAACGCATATGCTTACGTCTTGTGGCTATACTTTTGAAGCTGTGTGTATTTTAACGTTTATGCACTGGCCCTTTCACTTCCATTGTAAGAGCCAGATTGGAACTGTGATATTTTTTTTTTAATAAACAAGAGACGAGTTATAAATATTTTTTTGTGGTAGTCAGTATTGTGCCACAAAAGTTGTCGATTGAGTTAATTTGTATTGAACCAGCAAAATTCCTTTAAACTGTTGTTTTGCCCTGACAATAGTTGTAGAAGACTGTAACTGTAGAAGAAGACGTCTAACGTCTGCTCCAGCTGCTCATGTGGCAATGTTGAGAATGCAACGTGTTCTTTTGTTGCATTATGGATTGCACTCTAAAACACTCTGGAATGCAAAAACATGTTAAACTGAGCTTGCATAGCTACTTCTAGTGTTCAAGTACTTGCGTAGAGTTGCCTATGTTTTGGGCCAAAGGTTGCCGATCTCTCTGCTTTTACTCTTACAAAAATGTAATCTATTTTTTTTTTTCTCTTAGGAATTTTAGAAAAAATAACTATGTTGATACAGCAGTGAAACATAAATGAGAACTCGAGCGATGAAAAAGCAACCTCGGAGAAATACAAATTTCCTCTTTGCACTACAAAACAGGTTAATTACACATCATTATACATCTTATAAGAGGTATAGAGCAGACAGACAGAAACATGAATGAGAACAACAGCAGGTATAAAAAAAAAAAAACATCAAAGCCACGAGAAAAGAAAAAAGAACTAGAGAGAGAAAGAGCAGGAAAGAGAAATGGATAAAGCCAAAAACTAAAACAGTCAACACGTCACGCCACATAAGACTTCAAAGACTCTGGTCAGGCAGAGGAAGAGAGAGATGGAGAGAATGACGGGAAGAGGGGAAGAGACAGATAAATGAAGAGAAAGAGAGACAACTGCAGTCTACAGGTAATGCCACACACATCAAAGACTGTCAAATTACAGCTTCATTCCCAATGACGCCACAGAGCGGCCACAACCCAAGACTCCTCACAGTGCTGCAGAACAACATGCAGAGGCAAACACACACACACACACACACACACACACACACACACACACTTTGTTCTAAAAAAAGATAATCAAGTTAATCTAAAATACCCTTAAGTATGCAGTAGTCCTTTAATTTTATGATTGCTCTTACTGAACATCATGTGTCATGACTTGGAGAAACAAGAATGTACCACAACCTAGCTGTGGTTAAAAAAAACAAACAAACAAAAAAAAAGTATTATCGTTTTACTGTACCTAAATAATGTTATTTTTTAAATTGTTTATTCCAATTATTATTAGTAGTAGTTACGGTAACTTTGGTGTCTTTTCTCATATTGCTGTTGCCTTCATTGTGAACAATTACTCTTCTTTGCATTGTGCCTTGATTGCCTCAAGTGGCTTATACGTTTTTTCTAAGACATCTCTGAACTTTCCAGCATTTATTTTTTCAGCGATGCTTCACATAACTCTCTTTTTCTCTGTTTTCTCAGAAATACAAGAAAATATGCAACTGGACGCTACTGTCCTAGTAGCATCTCTGTGGAGTACCATCTTTGATTTATCTGTGCTAAGAGCCGTGTTAAACTGGACTGAACTCTCTCTCAGGATAAGTGAATGCAGACTCACAGTTCTGCTCAGAGCGCTGATGGAAACTTCAGCTTGTGTTAATAAATATCTGTGTCCACAATTTTAGGGGGAGACATAATGTTTGAATCACTTAAATGTTTTTTAAAAGTGGATCTGTTGTGCATGCAGTACATTTTTAGTCAGAATAGTCAGTATGAGTGATAATAGGACCTGTCGAGTCTACAACTCTATAAAAACGGCTCAACTTTCCACCCACCACAAATTGGCCTCACACTGCGTCAAGATTTAGCGTCTCCGTTTAAATAATCAAAACCAGATCCAAAATCCTTCTCAGTCCCTCACTCTGCAAGTTGTGAAAAGTGTCAGTATGGAAAATAGCTCTAGTCATTGCATCATAAATGAGTAACCATTTAATAATGATCCAATTAATTAGTGGGCATGATTTCTTTCTCTGAAAATTTCATCAGCTGGGAAAATCTGATAAGACAGCTTTGACTGCGGCACTCTGAGGGTTGGAATCACCAATCATGGTTGATTAAAATCAACAAATAATGTTCAATTTAGTGACAGCTGAGAACAAAAATCATGTCTTATGTTATCAGGGATGAATAGAGACTAAAAAGTGACCCTTGCAGCTCAAACATTCAGCTCACCCCAGGTCATTTGGTCGTATCTTTTGTCACTTGCTAAAGCATAGGTTCACACTGGTATATTTTGTTAGGATGTTTCTGATGTAACATGGTCATAGGTATCAAATGATGCCTTTGTTTTGCTTAAAGTCAACAAGAAATCCAAGCTGATAAAATCAACCTGTCCCTCACCCTACCAATTTGTATTTATTTATTTATTTTTAATCCTGTTTTATTTCGAAATATGTCACAATTTGGAAGTAAAATGGGTTGTGAACAACACTTCATGTTGACTTTAACTGTTACCTTCATCTAGATGTGTCAATCAGGTAATTCCATGTCTGTAAGAACTTCTGTGGGATGTTCTTCTTAAGAACTTAATAATGTCAGGTAGAACTCAAGAATTCACTGGTAGAGTAGGGCATCTTTTTCTATTGGCAAGAAAACAGAAATGATTAAATATTGCCAGTGATTCTGAAGCTTTACTGCACCATCTTTGGACTTCTTATGAGGACTTCTTGTAAATTCATGCTTACTACATTTCATGTTTCTGTCTTTTCACATACACTTGATGTCCAGTAGTTCTCGTAGTTGTGTCACCCACTGATCTATAAGACAAAAGATCGAGAGACATAAATCTGGTGACTCTGGTGATCAGAAGCAGTTCAATGCAGTTTAACCAGTTATTCTTGCAAGTTTAAGTAAATCGCAGGTCAGCTCTTCAGTAGATACAATCCTCCCAACAAACAAGACTTCATTTAGAATCTCCACATTTTACATTTATGGTGTCATCTTTTACATTTTCCAAACATTCAAGCAGCAATTGAAGGCTGCAGGTGCATTCGTCAGAGGCACTTATCCATTCTTATAAAACCCATGGTTGTAAATAGGCATGGGATTACTCTCACTATATTTGAAACTCTGATGATATGCTTTTCCTTGGTCCAATAACTAGAATCATCATGAGTTGCAGCCACCCAAAGATTAAGCTTCAGTTCAGCTCTCTGTAATCGATACAGAAGCTTTAGCTGTGTATTGCATCAATAATAGTTTTCCCTGCTAAATAAATATAGGTAGATGCAACAGACAATTTTTTTTTTTTTTTTTTTCAATTGTATGCCAGCCCACAGAAAATGCTCAGTGCTCTAAATGGCCAATGAACTTCTGGGATCTGAAGATGGTGTTACATAGTGCAACTTTGGGAACTGATGGAGAATAAAAACGTAAGCCAACCACCTAATTTGTTCTAAGAGTCCACATATTCCTACATATCATCACAGTTCAAGAAACACTCAGATAAACGGTCTGATTATATAAGAAATTAAATAATTCCAGGTCTAATATTACTGAAAACATAAAATCAAAATTGAAAGTAAAAAAAAAAAGTCTTTGAAACAACTTTTCTTTTAAGCTGACATCATAAATCTCTCTTACTTTTTAACCCATTCTTTCTAACCACCTTTCTCCATTCTAGTTTTCCCATTTTTGATCCAATCAGTTCCAATGTATAACATTTAGCCCTACGGTCAGGTATAACCAGGGTCACTGTTCTTTTTTTTTTAACATTGATGGATAATTTCAAATGCTGTCCTTCATTTTGACAGATAAAAAAAAGAAAAAAACGTGTGTGAGAGACGTCTCTCTCTCACACACACACTTGTGTGTGTGTGCCCTGTTTATTGCCTGGTAGTATTAAGATGTGTATTAAACGATCACCATTAACACCTGGTAATATATGTCTCTTTTGATCAGTTGTGTTTGGATTTCGAGGAGAGAGTCTCTGAAATAATGACTGCATACATCAGTCATTACGTTAGTGTTACTGCATGATTAGTGTGTTACTTTATTATAATAAAATGCAAAAAAGTAAAATAACAAAATGAAAGCATGAAAAAAGTGGTGCATCGTTTCTGCCAATTACCTGCATTTAATCTAAGCGCAGATGTTTAGAGCAGAATTGTCAGTTATTTTAGAGGACTATCTGCGTTAGAAGCTTCAGAGATGTGTATGCTTCTCATCTTTGACACTTTATTTTGATATCAGGCACAATGAAAAAGTTCAGTGAACTTGTGCATGTAGTATGTATGCACATTTTCAAATATTCAGATTGGATGTTTATTACCTTTAAAAGCCGCATGTAAAATGAATGGTCTGTTTCAATCGGGAAAATTTCAGATTACTAAAGTAAACTGGGTTGCAAACTCATTTCACGTTGACTTAATAGCACTTAAGTCCTTGAGGACTGATAGTGAAAGCTGCCATACTGATTAACGAAGTGTGCAAACACAGTGGAGTCACTTCACCAGTTCAAAAGCTAGATACTGTCTGAGATGATTGTAAGACACTGAGAAAAAGCATTCCAGTATCACTGAAGAATTCCAGCAATCTGAGACAACTCTTTGGATAAAAAAACCCGCCGCGACACATATCCCACAGTCAGACACGACCCACATGGTTACAAGTCGGGACTCTGCAGGGAGAGACAGACAGTCGCATGCACAGAGACAGACAGAAGAGCATGCAGACAGGTTGACAAGCCTCAATGGGTCATGAGAGAGGTTGAGGAGGAGATGCTGGGAGGATAAGAGTTTAAAATGATGGCATTTTTTCATGTATCATGTGGACGCCAGCTGTGTAACAATTATCACACATAGTTACAGCACATACATCCTGTACATGAATCACAGGCTACAATCTGATCGAACAGTTAGAGCAGTAAAATTTCTAGTCCAGTAAGACTTCTGATATAATTTTCTGCTGAGAGCTTAAAACCATTGAAATTCAGTTTTGTATGATAAACAACTTTGGTACTGTGTTGAGTTGTCATGTGATGTCCAATGTAAATCTGGGTACAGAGGCAAAACCAGTTGAGAACTATTGCTTTAGTGTACATCATAGATCAATTAAAGAACAAATATATACATCTATGGGTAATTTTAAAGACATCCAATTCTTCTTTGATGATCCTAGCAATTTCAAAATTTGAAATAAAATTATCAGTTCAGACTGGCAGTGCATTCATGCTGATACAATTGTGTTTACAAGTGTGTTGTAGCTCTTTCTTTTTTCTTTTCTTTTTTTCTTTTTTTTCTTTTTTATTATTATTTATTTATTTCCCAAAGTGGTTTGAAATCTACTAATCCACAAATTCTTGTATTCTTACAAGTGTTGCTCAACGACCCTTCATCCCTAAACACACACACATAAACATACTACAGCGCGGGCAGACGAAAACCGTTATTATGCCATCATGGCAGTAAATAATATTTTGTAAACATTGCCGTCCTGCACTGTAGCCCCTGTTCCCCCTCTAGTGGCCAAACAGATGCAGTAAACTACATATACAGGTGGTGTTTCCAGGTCAGATCATATTTTTGGATTCGTTAAGAAAAAAAAAAAAAAAAAAAGATTTTGTCATCGTTTACTAACCCTCATGTTGTTCCAAACCCATATGACTTCCTTTCCTTATTCTTCATTTTTGGGTAAACCCTAAGCTTAAAGGAATATTACAGGTTCAATACAAGTTAAGCTTAATTAACAGCATTTGTGAAATTGGCCAATTTTTGCAGGGTTTAAAGGGATAGTTCACCCAAAAATGAAAATTCTCTCATCATTTACTCACCCTCATGCCATCCCAGATGTGAATGATTTTATTTCTTCAGCAGGACAAAAACAAAGATTTTTAGAAAAATATCTCAACTCTATAGGTCTATACAATATAAGTGAAAGAAAATCACATAAAGGAAACATCAAAGTAATACATATGACTCCAGTGTTTAAATTCATATCTTCAAAAGCAATATAATAGGTGTGGGTGAGAAACATCAAAATGTAAGTCCTTTTTTAACTCTAAATCTCCAATTTCACTTTTACATCTGAAAGTGAAAGTTAAAGTGGAGATTTAAAGTAAAATGGGACTTAAATATTGATCTGTTTCTCACCCATACCTATTATATTGTTTCTGAAGATATGGATTTAACCACTGGAGTCATTTAGATTACTTTTATGTTTCCTTTATGTGATTTTTGCATTCACTTGCATTTTATGGACCTATGTACAGAGCTGAGATATTTTTCTAAAAATCTTTGTTTGTGTTCTGCTGAAGAGAGAAAGTCATACACATCTGGGATGGCATGAGGGTGAGTAAATGATGAGAGAATTTAAATTTTTGGGTGAACTATCCCTTTAAAAGCAGAAATGTGAAGCTTACAATTTTATGAAAGCACTTACATTATTTCTTCTGTTAAAACTTTATTATCTGAGCAGTACATTCCTTTATATAATTGTTTTTACTGTTGTTTTAAGGTTTTCTGGTTTGCAGCCATTGCATCGTCATGGCAACGAATGCACGTAAAATCATTTTTTATCACACTACAATCATGTTAACATGCAAATTGTTTGTGTCTTGTAGCTATACCTTTGAAACAGTGAGTGTTTTAATATTTACTAACTGGCCCCCATTTACTTTCATTGTACTAAGTGCCTCACTTTAAACCAGATTTTTCTTTTTTTAAAGAAAAGGAGGGACAAGTAGAAATACATTTTTGTGGTAATCAACATCATGCCACAAATGCTGTCCAATGAGCTTAACTTCTTTTGAATATGGAATATTCCTTTAAATCTGCTTATTGGGAATGTTTATCTGTTTATAACATTTCTTATGCAGTGCCACTTAACCCTTCCTGATGCCCTCTCAACTGCTGGTCTTAGTGGGTCAAGTTATTCCTGATGTAACTTGATTTGAAGGATTAAAGTAAAACATCATCCATTGTTTGTAAGCCATAAATATTGCTCAAGGCTATTTAAATGTATGCAAATTGAAAAACAGAACGGCAGGCTGCCATCGACCCTGTTCTTCTCACTCAACTAAAGAGGGTTTTGAATTTGTCATATTAAGTGTATCATTACACTGGTCACAATCATCATCATCCACTTGAGACTAATTAAACATGTCGATTAATTGACAGACAGTAAACTGCAGCAGGTGGAGGGCTGTTGTCATTATTCATCTGTTCATTACATTACTAACACACACACATGTACACTGAAATGACTAAAAATACACTTACTGTATTTGAATGCACTTTAAGTTGTTTTGGATAAAAGTGACTGCAAAATGCATAAATGTAAATGTACAGATATTCTGTACTGTAACATTGAAATAATATGTCATTTGTTCATCTGCAATTCAATTCTCTCTTTTAACTTCACAGACTCGAGAATCATCAAATCAATGATTGTAACAGAGCAGCAAACAGACATTACATTAAAAGAGCATGTTTGTGTATATGTGCAGGTCTCAATGTGTGGGCTTTCTCCACTGCAATTAAATATTCACTTGGAGAAAAACATGTTCATCCCACGCAAAATACATTATTGCCCAATACTGGTTAACATAGTGCAAACCACTTAACCTCTGACAAATATATGCTTAGACATCATAACTGAAGGAAGATGTACACTGAAAAACATCACATCAAAGTTGAACAGTAACTCTGAGTCAGTGCTGGAAAATGCTTTAAACAGAGCAGACAAGCTGACTACAAATCAAACCATAATAAGGTTTGAACAAATCTATAAAGCTCAATTCTTATTAACCTTTGTGATACTTAGTGGGAACCATAAAAACAGCAACTTATAATTACTACTTTTCTTGAAGGGAACTTTAAAGGAGTCATGGGCAGAAAGCAGTTTGAATCAGGCTAAATGTGTTTAGGGAACTTTAAATATAAAGGTATAACATTACGGTGAGAACATTACAATGCAAAGAGGCTCTTTCGGGTCCTGAGGTCAAAGCTGAGACAAAGGCATATATGAAAGTGCAATTTGAACAAAAATACAAAACTACTATGAGTTAGTGTATGCAGGGTTTTGACAGGAGACAATTTCAGAAGGAAACTGGTGGAGACTGCTGTCAGAAAAGACATCTCAGTTCTCCAGTTTCTGAAACCTCTGGTCTTGTTAATAAATAAAGAAATAAAGTTCAGCCAAAAAAAAAAAAAAAAAAGAAAAATGTCATCCATTGCTCATCATCATGTTGTAGCAAACCAATTTGCTTTTCTTTCTTTTGTAGAACACAAAAGGAGAAGTGTAGCAGAATGTCACGGGTGCTCATTTCCATACAATGACAGTTGTGGGGACTGGGATGTCGAGCTCCAAAAAGGACAAAAAAGCACCATAAAAGTAGTTCAGACAACTTATGCACTATATTTTAAATCTTTGGAAGCCAAACAATAGCTTTGTGTGAGAAAACAAACTGAAATTTGAGTCATTAATCACTGAAAATCCTCCACCATAGCTCTCATTTCTCATTCAGGCTTGGTCATAAGATATGAGAGGACCACCAAATCTTGATGTCACAGACATCAAACCTAGCGCAGGAGCATATTGAGGTGCTATGTTTCAATGCGCACAAACACAAATGAGAATTGAGAGCTATGACGAACAAAGATTTTCAGTGAATAATGACTTAAATTTTGGTCTGTTTCACACAAAAATCTATTGAATGGCTTCAGAAGACTTGAAATATACATGATGTTACTGTTTGCAAGCAAACGCTCGGCAGTAGCACTTCTGGGTTATTTTGACATGCCAGTTAAGAACTGCTTTCAGTGTCCGTTTCATTCAAGTTGAGCTGAAATTGCACAGAAAGTGCTGCTTGTGGAGCTGAAACACCCCATTTATAGAAGATTATTGGAGATTTGAGCTTCTTTAAATTGCCATCAGGATCAGGACAAACTCAGGATTTGACATAAATTGTGATATTTCAGGAATCACCATCATTGTGATCACCCCTGTTCTTTTCAGACAAAACTGCCCTGCATTTTTTGTTGGTAGACCAAACCTTTTCACGAAGAAATCGCACAAACTCTGATTGCAACTGGTTGTTTTGAATTTCTAAAGATCAAATGCTTTGACAGAAATGAGGCCAAACATGATCTAACGGTGATGATCTTATATAAGAACACAACAATGTGAGATCTAACAGAAAAACTGGCTGTGTGTGAATGGATATGCAAATTGGTGTTGGTAATTTTGATTCATCTTAGTGACTCGACTTAAAATAATGTACTTTTCCTAACATTTGTCTTTGCATTTATTTGAATGCGGTAAGAAACTTGTTTGATTTAAATCAGCTGTTTTCATATTGAATATAACAAATGTTATTATGTACTGTATGTGAACCAATAATTTAAACAGTAAAGACACAAACTGCATGTCTGATGGTAGATTTAATTTTTATATGCCACATTTCTCACTCTTTAAATGTGTGTTAAACATGTTAGGATGTGTATTCATTAACCTGTTACAGGCCAGTTTAATCAAGTTTGTTGATAGTTAAAAATAATAATAATTATTATTATTTTCTATGAACTATTAATAGTAACATTTATTAACATAAACAAACTGTTAATACTTAACAGATTATTAAAATCACAGCACTGCTTATATCTACCACTGAAAGCAGCTGCTCAAAAGTACCCAGAAGTGTGGATTTCTGCGATGTGACGTCACAGTCATTTATCTATAGTGGTTATATGCACTACTTCAGTGCTGTTTTTATGGTGCTTTTTTAGAGCTTGCCAGCCCCAGGTCCCATTCACTTTTATTGTTTGGATTAAAAGCAGACTGGATCCACAGAACAAATGATCTCCTACAGGATCAGAATGACATAAGTGTGAGTAAATAACATAGTTATAATTTTTGGGTGATCTATTCCTTTACCATTCAGGCAAAGAGGAGTACAGCAAAAAAAGACAACTTACTCTCTCCAAAAGGTTTCAAACATGTGGCTGTGCCTGATCTGTGGTTTCCCTGCTACTCTTTTCTCAATAACTCAATCTCTGGTCTTTCTCTGCCGCTTTACATCTGCTAAAAAAAAAGGCAGCGTTTTAGCTGTTTGGAAAATGTGAGTCTGGAAATCATATTTCTTTCTACCGGAATAATGGAACAATAATAATAAGTTTATTCAGCAAACAGTAGCGTCAAAGTCAGGCGCTTTTTCTTTGAAACTCTCGTCCAATTTAGACTGTCATTTAATAATGTGTAATGCTATACAGTAAGTGCTGACTGTGACCTCTCTCTCTTTCTCTTCTCTTGGGACCACACAGGCATCGGACCACATCAGAGCAGTCAAGTCAATGTGTTAACTCACACACAAAGTGTGTAAAGAGTGCAGCAACAGAGCCCGTCTAGCTTTACGAGACACAGGCGCACACTGGGCCTGAAATAGCACTCGTACACACACCATCATCCTGGACCATGCCACAGACGCCAGCCACTGCCATACTCCGTCCAGACATGCACACATGCATTGCTGACAAAACCATTATGCAGGCTGGGGAGAAAACTCCAAACAAGCGCCTGTATTA
Organism: Myxocyprinus asiaticus; assembly: GCF_019703515.2. NCBI lineage: Eukaryota > Metazoa > Chordata > Actinopteri > Cypriniformes > Catostomidae > Myxocyprinus > Myxocyprinus asiaticus. Next base: position 39,387,385 of record NC_059366.1, read on the forward strand.
TTTCAATGAATCACAGAATGACACCAATACAATTCAGCACACACACACACACACACAAAAATTCTTCATCAGTATTTTGTCTTGTTTTCCAGTACAAATATCTACAGAAAACCGAATTCCTTAGAGATATAGGCCTGTTTGCTCAAGAAGCAACACTACGTTACTTAAGGGACAGTCCACCCAAAAATAAAAATTATGTCATAATTTACTCACTAAGGTTGTTCAAAACAAACTTTCTGGACTGACAGCCTCAGTTATCATTCACTTTCATTGTATGGGGGAAAAAAAGAGCTGCATTAACATTCTACAAATGTTGTTGTATTTCACGGAAGAAAGAAAGTCATGTGGGTTTAGAGTCAATGAGTACAAAATGTTCATTTTTGGGTTAACTATACTTTTAAAGGAATATTCCAGGTTCAATACAAGTTAAAGAAATAGTTCACCCGAAAATGAGAATCGTCTCATCATTTACTCACCCTCATGATATCCCAGATGTGTATGACGTTCTTTCTACTGCAGAACACAAATGAAGATATTTAGAATAATATCTCAGCTCTGTAGGTCCTTACAATACAGTCCAAAACTTTGAAACACAATCAGGGGTCCAAACTTGCATTGAATGGACCAACAGAGCTGAGATATTCTTCTAAAAATCTTTGTTCGTGTTCTGCAGAAGAAAGAAAGTCATACACATCTGGGATGGCATGTGAGTGATGCCATCTGGGATGGCATGAGAGCATCTGGAACTGGGATGGCATGAGAGTAAATGATGAGAGAATTTTCAATTTTGGGTGAATTATTCCTTTAAGCTCAATTGACATTTGTGGTATAATGTTAATTCCCACAAACATTTATTTTGACTCGTCCCTCCTTTTCTTTAAAAAAGCAAAAATCTGGGTTACAGTGAGGCACTTACAATGGCAGTGAATGTGGCCAATTTTTAGAGAATTGAAAGGCTTATAATTTTATAATTATTTTGTTAAAAATCATGTAGTATTTGAGCTGTAAAGTTGATTAAATTGTCATTTTTATAGTTTATTTTGCCGTTTAAGATTTGGCCCCATTCACTTCCATTGTAAGTGCCTCACTGTAACCCAGATTTTTTTTTTTTTTTTTTTTTTAATTATTATTATTATTATTTTTATTTTTTTTTAAGCATAAATGTAACACAAATATGTGTGAGGGAAAGAAAATGCCAATGTGGTTAGAAAAAAATAAGCTTAATTTGAAAGATAGGCCTATTTACTGAAAACGTAAAAAAAAAAAAAAAAAAAAAAAAAAAAAAATCTTGTCTTGCACAATTTTGTTTCAAGTAAGTGCCTGGCTATCTGGCCTTGTCATCCAGCCTGGACAGGATGGTCATTTGGGTAGTTTTAGAGGGGTTTTGTGCACATGTTTTTATCTGGTCAGGCTTGTAGACCAGCTAAGACCAGCAACCAACTTAGGCAGGGGCTTTCGTGGACTGATAAACTAAATACTGATTAAGAAAACGATGTATGCACTGAAGAGAAAACAAATACAGCGCGAGAGCATCAAAGCAGGACAGACAGTGTCGTCTCATAGTTTTGCGGTATAGCCGAGAGCCGTTCGTACACAAATATACATGAGTAGCAGCTACTCATTAAAAGTGCTAGACTGTGAACTATCTATTTTTCAACACACCCAGCATTTCAGAAATAATAAAACATCTCGGGTGGGATGGAACCGCGAATAGCTCCTGCATATTATTGCGTGTGCCTGCGAGTGAGATTGTCTGTCAGTTAAAATGTAATTTGGGCACGAGTGCATCTCAAAAATAACCATGTACAAGACAGAAATTATAAGTGCCCCAAACCAACAATATATACTTATGACTGCCAAAAATGGTCTTTTAAAATTGCCTTGAAAAATAAAACATCAAATGGTGCCCCAAAAATAAACCCAGTGGACACAGAGGTACACAAATGTCAAAACAAACACACGAAGTCTTTAGAAATTACTGTCGACGACCAGACATCGAGCATTTAGAGTTATAGACGCTCTTTCTCCTGCTGAAAACCATCTCTATTATGACTGATGTGTCTAAAATTAGCCAGAAAATGAAAACGACCAGAAGACTGTGTGACGTTAAAACGTACTAAATGTTTCGAGCCTGAAGTTTATAGGTGTAAATGCGATGAATGGACAGCAGGGGGCAGTACATCAGTCATGACAGGCATTACTAAAACCTTCCACACACAAACACGTTAAATGAGTGTCATTATTCTAATACTTGTATTATTATATGCCGTTTTTATGACTGTATTAATTGAGAGACTATGTAAAATGTGTATTCTTATATGTATACATATGCACAGTATATATAAGTGACCCGCAAAAAGTTAAAATGCCATTTAAATGGTGACAAAATTAAAAGTAAAGTTCACCATTTATATCACCTTTAAACACTTTCCCTTACAGGCCTACATATACAATCTTGATGCATAAATATGAAATTACATGTTATTTGTCAGCTAAGCATCTCAAATATGTCATTCAGTGGTAAATAAATGCTGGCAGCAACACTAATAAAAAAGTACCATAAGAATACCATGGTACAGGATCTTTTATATAAGACACTGTATAAGTGAATATTGAGTAGCTACTGTACCTCATATTTCAGACACAATATGGTCAGCTAGTGTTTATAATGTACTGTAAGTGGCTATGGATGAGAGTGGCTGCCAAACTATAAATGAAATTTATGGTTCATCAATAGATAATTTTGTTAAGCAGCTGGCAAAAGACTTAAAGGAATATTCTGGGTTCAATACAAGTTAAGTTCAATCGACAGCATTTATGGCATAATGTTTATTACCACAAAAAAATACATTAAAAAAAATTCTATTAAAAAGCAAAAAATCTGGGTTACAGTGAGGCACTTACAATGGAAGTGAATGGGGGCCAATCCGTAAATGTTAAAATACTCCCTGTTTCAAAAGTATAGCCGCAAGACACAAACAATATGTGTGTTAACATGATTTTAGTGTGACAAAATCATTTACCTTTTCTGTGTAAAATTATAGCCAATTTTACAACTTTGTTGCCATGACGACGTAACGGCAAACACTTAAACCCTAAAACAGCCACAACAATGATGATTTAAACAATTTTACAGCTCAAATAACACACCAGTTTTAACAGAATAATTCATCTGCGTGCTTTTATAAAATCATAAACTTTACATTTCTGCCTTTAAACCCTCCAAAAATTGGCCCCATTCACTTTCATTGTAAGTGCCTCACTGTAACCTCGATTTTTTAAATAAAATGAATGGACGATTCGAAATAAATTTTTGTGGTAATCCACATAATGCCACAAATGCTGTCGATTGAGCTTAACTTATTAAAGGGTTAGTTCACCCCAAAATTAACTCATCCTCATGTTGTTCCAGACCGGCTGTATGAGATATTTGGCAGAAAGTTAGCCCCAGTCACCATTCACTTTAACAGAATCTCTATTTTTTTCACACAATAAAAGTGCATGGTGATTGAAGCTTTCATTCTGTCTACAGAAAGCAAGACATAAGGGTATGGAACAACATGAGGGTGAGTAAATTATGACAGGACTTTCATTTTTGGGTGAACTCTCAACAAACAGATCTGATCCTGAAGAAAAAAAAATTCAAAGAAATTCAAAACTAAATCTACTGCATTTTTACAGCACACAGGTCTCTACCTCACCGTCTGAGAGGAGAAAAACCGCTTGACACATGAAAACAAAACAGGACACAAGAGAATCAGGCTGACAGCTCCTGTCTGTCCCGGAGCTACAGAGTTTATGCTTGACGCTCAAACAGTTGCTTCTTTTCAACAGCGTGGTTTTCTCTTGTGAGAAAATTAGTTTGCAGCATCGAGACCACACAATTACCTCTCAACCACCTCACAAGCGGCAGTTCAGGCTGTCTATCATGGGCTAACCAAAAGATATTATTTGAAACACAAACACACAACCTCTCACTCTTTCATAACCACCTGCGCGTGCACTTCTCCGCTGCAAGATGCAGACGTTGAGTTGCTAATTATATAATCTGGGTAATTAGAATCATAAGTCATCTGACTGAGCTGTAATGGCAGCTCTGAAATGTTAAATAGAGGCTCATCTAAGAGAGGAGAGATAACAGCTTTAGTCCTGTATTACAGCACCTGAGCGCAAACCTCACACATAGCGCTGGCTGCTGAAACACACACTTCCTGGCAGCCCTATTATCACATGTGCCTGTGAGCTCTGCAGAATGGGTCAAAGTATGTGTTAGTCACACTGAAAATATATTTTATTGGAATGTTTTTAGCCAGAGATCACAGTGCATGCATGTGTGTGTGTGTGTGTGTGTGTGTGTGTGTGTGTGTGTGTGTGTGAAAGCGAGAATGACTATGTTTGGAACAGAATAGTAGCTTACTACTTAATAAACGTTCAAACAGTATATGCTACATTGTTATCACATAGCCTAACCTTAATTATGTTGTTATTTTGCATTTTGTAAGTAACATTTGTGTAAAATTTCAACTTTTGGCTGTGAAAATCATAGTGATATTACTTTGATTCTTTCATCGTACTGGAAATGGGAAGTGAAGTTATAGTAAGTATTCATACGGTTATTCACACAGTTTGCTTTGTTATAAACTGCACATGTGTACAGGGCCGTAGCTAGCAGGGTGGTAATGATTCTAGGGGTCCACAGGTCCAAAGGGGCCCACAACAAATTCTAAACTGTATTTTTTAATAGGAAAGGGGCCCAGAGCAATATACTGTCATGGGGCCCAGAGTACCTTGCTACGGCCCTGCATGTGTACATACTGTATAATATACTGCAGTACTATTATGTAAATATAGCACATCGTTCAGGCATAGCATGCATAAGAAAATATGCATGCTGTGCACCGTATACATGACATTTACTACAGAGATATTATGAATACGTACAATGTTAGTATGCTATTTAAAACATTGCAAGTATTCTGTACAGTTTGCTCTGTTGTATACTGCATTTTGGTAAATGCAGTACAGTAAGTCATTCTCGTATTGCATGCATATAGAAAATGTGCGTACTGTGAACACTATGCATACTATATACAGCAGACATAGTAAGAGCAGAATATTAGTATGCAATTCTGAAACATGGCTAGAATTCTGTGCAGCGTGCTCGTATATTGCACATTTTGGCACATGTTATCTTTGTATCAAATGCATATAGAAAATATGCCTATACTGTGCACCACTGTAAATATTCTAGCTATACACTGCAGAGATAGTAAGAGTAGAATGTTAGTATGCTATTCTGAACATTGCAGTGTGCACTGTTGTATACTGCACATTTAGGCAAATGTAGTATGTCATCTTCATATCAAATACATACAGAAAATATGCTCACTGTGCACCGTATACTGTATGTACTAGCTATATTCTGCAGATATAGTTCGAGCAGAAGGTTAGTATGCTTCTCTGAACATTGCCAATATGCCTTGCAGTGTGCACTGTTGTATACTGCACATTTAGGGAAATGTAAGACATCCTCATATCACATGCATCCAGAAAATTTGGACACCGTGCACAGTATGTTTACTTTATAGTTCAGAGGAAGTACAAGTAGAATGTTAGTGTGCTTTCTGAACATTACCAGTATTCTGTGCAGTGTGCACTGTTGTCTATGGCACATTTTGGCAAATGTAGTATACTAATTCATCCTTGTATTGCATGCATATGTGAAATATGCATAATGTGCACAGTAGGCATACTATACACTGTGGAGATGGTAAGAGTAGAATGTTAGTATGCAAATCCGAACATTGCCTGTATTCTGTGCAATGTGCGCTGTTGCTATCCTTGTATCGGATACATAAAGAAAATATGCATACTGTGCAGAGTATACATATTATATACTGCAGAGATAGTAAGAGTACTGTAAATGTTAGTATGCAATTCCAAACATTGTCAGTATTCTATACAGTGTACTTTGTTGTAAACACATTTTGGCAAATCTAGTGTGTCATCCTTGTATCGCATAAATACAGAAAATATTCATACTGTGCACCATTTACATACTATACTCTCCAGAGATAGTAAAAGTAGAATATTAGTATGCTATTCCGAACATTGCCTGTATTCCGTGCAGTGTGCACTGTTGTAGCCTATACTGCACATTTTGGCAAATGTAATGTCATGCTTGTATTGCATTCACACAGAAAATATCCATATTGTTCACAGTAGAAAGTAATAGTTAGTATGCTATTAGCTAATGCTTTCTGAACATTGGCAGTATTCTGTGCAGAAAATATGCATACTGTGCACTGTATACATACTATATAGCCTACAGCAGATATAGTAAGAGAAGTATATTAGTATACCTTTACAAACATAGTTAATGTGTGTAAACACCAGGTGATCTTCAGCCTGTGAAATGCAATATTGAAACATCCAGCGTGACAAACACAATAACATCATCAAGCATGTGCCCACATAATAACTTCTCACATCTCTCACACACACACACACACACACACACATATACACACAACCATCAACTGCTGAGCTGAAGCCAGAGGAGAAATGATGCAGCTCACAGTCAGAGCCGATTTCATCCAAACATGCACAAATTTAACACAGCTCACTGGAGCACATGTGCAGGAGGGAAGAGCACAGGTGTGTTGATGTATTCCACATGTCTGGAATATTTAATCATACCACTGACATTGCAAGATCGATACAATGAAGACAAGTTTAAAATACTTAAAAGGGATAGTTCACTAAAAAATAAAAATTCTGGAATTTACTCACCTTTCTGTTGTTCCAAACCAATAAGACTTGTCAGTGGAATAAAAATGTTAGGTTTAATGACACTCTGTCAGCATTCACTTGATAATTGGTGAAAATTAATGGTGACTTGTGACAATGAAGGTGAATGCTGACCGAGACTGCCAAAAATCAATTTCTGTGTTCCACAGACAAAAAGTCAAAAGGGTTTGAAACAGCCTGAGGTTGAGTAAACAATGGCAGATTTTTTTAACTTATTTTTCTAGCTTGGAAAGTGTGCATGGGTAAATAGTGTGTCTCCATCTACTGGTGAATGTAGAAATATGCAGTAAGCTCTCAATCATTTCACAGTTACCTATTTACATTCACATGAAATTACAGAAACCCATACAATGTACGAAAACATTATATAAATAATGACAAATCAAGTGTGGAAACTAGTGGAAAAACTGGATAAAGAACTTGGGGAGCAAACTGTGAAATGGGAAGTCAATTTGGGAAGCTTTCACCAGACTATATCACTTAAAACTGAAATGGAAGGATTTTTTTTTTTTTTTTTAAACTTGATTGGGACAGTGGGAGAGTTTAATGTTAATTGACAGAATCAAAGACAGAAGTTTTTAGTACTCTGCAGTAAAGTAAACCTTTAAATGACTAGCAGCAGTTTAAAAACTGTATTTCTGCTCTTTTACACTCACACAGATAATTTCCTCCCGAGAAAAAAGGGTCATTCAAGCTCAAGCACTTACACTTTATTAATTTTATCTTAATTATTTACACAATGGCAAAATTACTACTATACCAATAGATGTAATTTTATGAAACAGGAAATAATATTTTAAAGTGAGACAAACTAATACCACAAAATAAAACTACATTTATAAAATCCATTGACTAACTGATATTTGTGTTGTTGTTTTCCCACCAACATGATGTCAATTTCTGGAGGATGATGTAATAAAGGAACTGGCTTTTGTTATTTAAAGGGATATTACAAAAGACTAACATGATGGAAAGTGATATTGAGAACAGAGGAATCATGTCACATCATAAAGCTTTAATGAGCATTCTAGATCTCTCAATCTTCATCAGAGGCAGTCTCCTCTCTCTTATAGACAGCTATCATAATTTTGATAGACAAACATTAATATCTGACAGCACAGAGCAGCCTTTGATGGACAGATGAAGATTAGTTGACAAAATAATGACATTCTGCTTGTGCTCATATGAGAGAGAAGAGAAACTCTTCAGTAAGGCAGAGCAGGTCGGAATATATACAGTATGTATAAAACACACTTAATGAAGACATATACTGTGTTAAAACTTATGACAGTCCTCTTTATAAAGTCTGATAATTGCCAATTTTTATTGACAAACATATTTGCATTATCTGCACGTTCACATTTTATTCATGATAATAATAAATCAAAGCTTCAAACTATGACTAATGTAAAACACACACACACACACACACACACACACACACACACACACTCACACACACACACACACACACACACACACAGAGAAAGAGAGAGAAAGAGAGAGAGAGCAAAAAGTGATCAAGATAAATTCATTTGATTTTTTTTGATGAAAAAATGAATGAAAAACAATTTGTATATAACAGTTAAAGTTATCAAAATACTTACATATTTTATACTTAGTTATACTGTATATTTATATTCTATGTCAATCTTTTGAAAATATTAGGGTCTTTACAACTATATATTCTCAATATAAAAAAATACATAGATTATAAAACACGTGAGGAATTATTGTATCTGTGTAGCAGCCATCACTATTAATACATAATTTCAGGGAGTCCATTTTTATTCATTTCTAAGAAATACTCATTAATCAAAGCTGTAATATACACACTTTCTCAATGGTTGAAATCTATGGTGGACCACATTTTCTTTGTATTGTCTGTTTGTGAAATCATATCAGATACCAGCTAATCATTTTAATTATATAGTTTATACATTTTGGAAATGATTGAGGCAAACAAATTTGCACATAATAGCCCTGTCTTCCAAAACAGTTTATCTGACACTACAGTAAGAAGTGAAATATAATAGTCACCTTCATAGAAAGAACATACATCCTATAAGAGAATCACATTTCTTAGTCGGTGTCTGGTATGTGTACAACAAAATGAAGACCAACTCTTAGATAAACCCACATAAAACATAGAAAAGACTTATAAAGGAAACTAAATAGAAACAGTAACATCAGCATTAGGAACACTAGAAATCAGAGTTTTGTCATTGGTATGTGTAAGTTGTTCCAGGGTCCCATCCAAAGCTCCTCTTCGTCAGACAGCGTTTGGTCGCACGGATACTCTATCGACTCTTTAATCTCCCTGTTGTCCACCGAAGAGTCCTGCTCACATCGCCCCCTATCCATCTCCAAACGGGCTTTATTGATGTTGGATTTGGGCCCTATGTAGTTGGGGCCCATTACACTGCACTCTTTGGAGTTAAGGTTGTGATCAGTAAAAGATGAAAGGGCAGTGGTGCCAACAGTAGGGCCATTATCTCCATTTAACGGTAAATGCTCTTCATGTGTGACACCTAGCTTGTCTAGTTTTTTAAACTGTTTGCCTAATCGTGCTGGTGAGCCCAGTTTTAAGTTGTTGGGGTAAGGGGGCCTTCGTGTTCGGATGATGGTACCATTTTGGGCAAGGTACACTGACCCGTTGCTGCTGACATTGGGTATACGATTCCGTAGGATGTCCGGTCCACTGTCCTCTCCTGTGGAAGTTGTGTCATGCTCTCCATCTAATACCAGTTTGATCCTCTTTTTTTTGCCAGCCTGGATATCAGAAAGAGAAATTATAAACAAAAAATCAGAAACTGTCAAAGTTGCATTATGCAATTACGTAAAGAATCGTAATATAATTAAAACATTGTAAGATTAAGTATTTACTCCCCTAGTAGAAAAGCAAACACCCCTAAATGTGGTGTCAATACAAAAATCAAACTATTAAAAAAAATCTGTTTTTGAAAAAGCAAACATGAGAAGATGGACAAAACTGTTTAAAGTATAAACATGCATTGCACTTGATATAGTTTAGAGGTGAAGATAACGTTGGTCCACTCAAGAGGAGAAATTTCAGCGCACACCAGAAAGACAGCATTGAAGATTGAAGATTGGTCATTTTCACCATTCCCATGCAGTTGGAATTGCTCCAGAACACACCAGAATAAGAGAACAGACTGTGACCAAAAAAGAGAGAATCACTTCACTCGAAGGCAGAAGCCTGTTAGTCTTACTTGGCCTTGACCACTCCCTGTGTTTTTAGAAAGCTGTGGAATCTCCAGATTCAGAATCTGCATCCGTTTCCTCCGTGGTTCCTCCGGTTCCAGACTGCTGTGAGCAACGCACAGAGCCACTCTCAGATGCTGAGGCATTGCCTGAGGTTATGGCATCCTCATCCACTTCTGTGATGGGTGAGAGGCCTCCAAACGCTTCATCTGAACTCTCCATGACACTGCTTTCCGTGGCGTATGGGCTTGGAACTCCTCCACTTCCTGGTGCTAAGATCACACTTGACCTCTGTGACACTGATCCATCACTCAGCTCGCTGGCTGACTCTCTGCTTTCCTCTGCAGCTTCATCATCCTCCTCCTCTTCAGAACCCTCCTCTTCCTCCTCCTCGATGGTGTCCTGGGACGATCGGGTAATGATGCTCTTACGAGAGCGGCGACTTCCTCCTGCGGATCTAGAGCTTGTGGAACTTCTCTCGCTGCCGGACATGGAAACAGCATCTGATCCTGCATCACCTGACACCGCAGATTCGCTAATTTCTGTCTCAGATGCCTCTTCAGAGTCGCTGGGCCTCGAACTCCCTGACCCTCTCTCGGCACTGCTCTCCTCACCGGACACTGATGCTTTTGAGGACCTTACAGAAGACCCTACAGTGCTGCCACCTGATCCACTACCACTCGGAGTACCACTAGCACTACCAGAAACACTCCCACTTCTGCTGCTTTGCGTTCCTGTACTAGAGTGTTCCGAGGAACCCTCAGTGCGAGAGGATTTCATTGAAGAGTGAGCAGAAGATGGCTCTGAACCTGATCCCGACACTTCCGTTCCTTTTGATTCCTCTTCTTCTTCTGATTCTTCATCTGACTCCTTTTCGGTGGCAGAGCTCTTCTCAGCGCTAGACTCTTCTTCGGTTCCTGATTTTTCAGTTCCAGATTTCTCTGTTCCTGAGGTCTTTCCAGACCCCGACTCTCCCTCCAAGCCAGATTCTTCCTCTGAGCCTGACCCCTTCTCTGTTTCGGATTCTTCTGCCTCAGAATCTTTTTCAGTTCCTGACTTCTCGGTTTCAGATTTAGATTTACTCTCTGCATCAGACTCGTCTGGTTCATCTGGCTCTGATTCAGAATCTACTGTGCTTTCGTTGGCATCATCTCGGTCCAGATCCACTTTCAGATAGTCCTTATCTTCAGTAGAGGCTGCTAAACTGCTCCTCTCAGATGATTCGTCCTCATCTGAGCTCTTCTTTCGGCTCTCCACCTCTGATGCACTCCCACTGGCCTCTGGCTCACTGACACTGATGGACACTTTTGATTTCCTCTCTTCCCTCTCTGACTCGGCTGATTCATCCTTCTCGCTAACAGAACTTCGACTGATGCTGCTCTGTGATTTCCTTCTAACTTTGAGCTTATTTGCCAGATTAATACGTTTCAGGACTTTCCCAAGTCGACTCCTGGCCGAGGATGTGCCATCAGTGGAACTGCTTGGACTCTGCCCACCAGTCAGGCTCTCTTGACTGTCGATACGGCGTGCAGATGTCAGCTTGGCGTAATCTTTGTCTTTCTTCCCCTTCCCAAACATCATTGGGAAGATCTTGGCCTTCTTCCATGGGGAGGTGTATGGTTGTTCAACTTTCTTCCCAGCAGCAAGCAGCTTGCTGAGCTTCATGACAGATTTCAGCCTCTTTGCCGCTTTTGATTCTTCAGGTTCAGCCTCTACTGGCTCCTCAGCAGAAACCTCAGGCTCTGCCTCAGGTTCAATCTCATCCTCTGGTGGGAAATCTTGGAATCCCACACGTTTGCCACGCCCACGACCTCTCCCTTGCCCACCTCTCCCTCTTCCCCGAACCTGTTGTGACATAATTTCCTTTAAAACATCCTCATTATTCACAGCACAGGTTGCCAAATGAAACTGTATAACACCTGATATTAAATTATACATACAATGATAATGATTATTTATTAGTGATAAAGAGATTATGAGTTAAAGAACAAAAAGAAAACATAACTGCACCGTGTACCTGCAAGTTATTTTTGAATTTTCAAAGTAATGAATGTAAGATTACCTCTGGTCCACCATAGTAATAACCGTCATCCTCCATGATGGCCTCTCCGTACTCATCATACATGGGTGTGATCAGCCTCCTGCGGCTGCCATAGGGTGGATAGGGATCATATCTGGATTTTGGGAGGAAAACATTACAACATGTGAACCTCATTTACATTCATTGTGTGCATAGCAAAATTAGTTCATAGATAACCCTACGTGTCCACTGCCGCACAACATAACTGCTCTAGACTGTCCACTTTAGGGTTGTGTCTATAAAACACGGTACAGTAGCATGATTTATTTTAATACAAGGTCAATAAAGTCCTCATATATAGTGGTTATGAATGATCTTATCAGGATGATTTGGGAATGTTTAAAAACCATCTTGTGTGCTTCACTGAAAGAAATGAAATCTTACCTTTTGTACAAAGGAGTTAACATAGTCAATATTACAAATTTTATTTTTTTATTAGTGACATAAAAATAGTGCAGAATCTTAAATATTTATTTTCCATGTTATGTCATGATGCTTCTTTATTTAAAAATTTTCAACATTTGCTCACAAATTTATTTCCAGGTTTAAACTAGATTTTGAATAGAATTTTGTGTACTTAGACCCCACTATACAGTATATACATGATAACAGTTGGAAAAATGCTAACTTTAATTACGAATGCCCAAAGTATACATAGTGTCAATTTTATAAACTTTTGTTAACCCAGCCAAAGTCTTGCCACAATGAAGGAATGCAAACTGCATTAAAAATCTGAATTAAAAATAGCAGTGATTTAAGCACTGAATTCACCAGAAACTCGAATTTATGACAGACCTCACAACCATAACTTGTCTATACAGTACCTCACAGTGATTAGCTGCTGTTTCCAACATATGCCTCACATTTGCATAAAGTTTTGCATTTCAGAACTTTATGATGCGCTCACCACTTGCTCCACTTAACTATAAATCCCACCATCCCAAACACAACCCTGCCACTTAGCTTCAATAGAGAATAAGCAGGAAAGCCCTGATCATGGTCAGCGCCAGTAGACACATCCGGTAATGTAGATTTTGAGCCTTTTGGAGTCTGATCTCCAATAGGCTTTTAATTAAGAATGAAAAGGCTGAATATTAAAGTACTTATTCAGAGTGAGGGAGGCAAAGCAGAAGCCTCATTATGTTTGATACTGACTTTTGCCCACGTGCGGCCCCACCTACACGGGACAGACAGACCCAGTGATCAGGGGATGAAAGGCTAAAACCCTATTATTAACGATTCCTAAGCTCTCTAAATAGCCCTGGATCTTTAACAGGCCAGGCCACTCTAATAACAGGTGCAGGTCAGGCTTGACAGATCTATATAGCCCGACTGAAGTGCAACATTTATCTTCAACACTCTCTCCCTTGATGTCTGTGGAATCCAAGCCATCTTTCTTCCTTGAAGGTCTTGACTGTAGATGAGGAAATCTTGAGAGGGTGCTATGGGATACAAGGTTCTCAAGAGAATTCTCTTTCAGCATTGCTCATACGACTTGGTCAACAGTTTTGCATCAAACTGTCAAGACATAAGGTAGAAGAGGCTGTGCTATATTGTGACTATGGTCATAGCCAAAGGGTGTTGTTAGGCACGACTTGCAACCCCTTCAACTGTGAATATACGGTATATTCAGTCTCTAGTGTTAAACTTATTGCTGTTATAAACCTGCCTGGTAAGTTGTATATACAGATTAACAATTGGCCCCTAAGTGTGCTGTACAGTAGGGACTAAAAATGGTTGAAGGAACAAAAAACGAATACCAAAAAAAAAAAAAAAAAAAATTTGCAGAATGTAACCAAAAACGGGAAGAAAGTGATATTCAATCATTCCAGAGTGAAAACTTTATTTTTAAAAGCTGGTAACCGGTTATAATCGGTAAATGTTTTTTTTTCCTGATAATTTTATCACAGGGTTTATCACAGTCAATTTTTCTTCACCCTTTACCACTTTACACCACTTCATGTTGCCCGGAAAAATGAAACATGGGCTTTGATCCTGAAGGAAACATCTGCATTATTTCTTTGCCTAATTGCCTGTTGTGGATGTTGCATATTTTTTAACAAATATATATTATTACTACATATACAGTACATCCAGTTACAAGGAAAACATTATTAGAAGTAAAAAGTACATTTCTAAGTTGTTTCCAAGTCTTCACTGAATTAAATGTTTGATGTGATGCAATAATACAAATTTGATGCTGCCTGGTTTTGACTGAGAAGCAGATATGTAATTAAAATTATACTTTATTATAATACTTTATTATAATTATAATTAACTGTATGCTTGTTATTATTTCTATGCTCATAAATCCAACACAGAGAAGAAAAAATAATTGTTTATTTTTGCATATGTTTTATTATTTTGGGCTTGTTTTTCCATACCAGGTTGTCTGTTTCTCTTGCGAGCACTAGCAACATCACCCACCCCTTAATGTACTCAGTACCTTTTTGTTCAAGTCATCTTGGACTTACAGTGACTCTTTGTGGTGTGGATGCAGAATAATTCAAAATTAATAGTTTTCAGTTTCAGATGCCATTGTAGAAATTCAATATTCACAATCAGCCATGATTAATTTAATCCAAGAGTGAAAGTGTCCAGTAACAAGACGGTTACTGAGATTAAGCGAGTAGAATTCAGCTGGTCATGTGATTCTAAAATGGCAGCCCCCATGAGGGCGCCCCTGCCCCTTGTAAAATAAAACAGCTTTTATTAGGTTACTGATATGACTAGAGTCCTCATCTCATGTGAGTGGTCATGATTTTATACATATGCTTCAAAATTACAATTCATTTCTTTAGGAATAAAACATTTTTAATGGCGGAAAAAATGACTGAGTGCACCTTTAATGCAGAGTACACTGCGTAAAAAAAAAAAAAAAAAAAAAAAAAAAATTATTAACCATTCTTTCATTTTGTTCTAACCATTTGGAAAAAGGGCAGCGAAACTTCTGAACTGGAACAAAAAAATACAGTTTTGGCTCAGAACGACCCGAAAGGAAATATATTTTGTTTTTAATCCTTGCTGTACAGTGATATACAAAGCAGAAAGAGGAACATGCATTTTGAGTCATTACTACTATATTGTGTTTATAGCATGGATGGAATGATGCATGGCCCATTAAGCATCCAGGACTAAAACTATCAATTTTATAATTATACAAAAATTGCAGAAGGCCTCAATCAACAGAGATCTTTGTGGTCATCAAAGTTAATGCTCAGAGCACTCCAGTGACCCTAAGACCATCTGCTGTTCATTTGAGTAGGAACATCTACAGACTCAAGCTAATGTTCTGGATAAAGCCATTGTGCTTGAGTCTGAACTCAGGCCTGAAAGTACAAATGTGTGTCTTAACGAATCCACTGAGCTTAGCTAAAGACGGTTGTATGGCACTGAAGGCACATTAATCTCATCAAAGCTTCTGGCATCTTAGAGCGGCTGACATTAAACCATGCAGTTCACAGAACAACATTTGCACAGCATCTGTTTTGATGGTAAAACTCAACACAGCATCATGTGTGTTGGTGTAAGAGCATTTACACCTTCCTGATTTTCTGTCTCTGTCTGCAATCTCTCCCCCATCTGTTTGCAAACATGAGATGCTCAGATAATGTACTGTACTTGCTTCATAATGTTTGTCAGTTAAGGGCGCTTTTGTGCCACTGTTGAATTTGACAGCCACAGGAACAAACAATGCTGCTCTTTTGCTCAGTTTTGGTCTCAAAATTATCTTTGGAGGGAGGGGTTTTGGAATGAGAGGGTGTGACTAATTCAACGGCTCAGTCACGTCACAAAGCTTCAGAACGCTAAAATTGCTTACAGCACCTTTAAACTTTAACACATGAAGTAAAAGGTCTATAACAAAGAGATGCAGTACTTGCTAACTTTGCAGTTTGTAAAAATACACACACATATACTGTATCAAATGAAACTCACCCTTGATCGTAGCTATAGTAGTCTTGGGCATAGGAATCTTGCCCAGGGTCGATACCTGATTCCATGGAGAGAGCCTAAAAATATAGACATAAAGACAGATGTCACATCTCATCTTCACAGAGGATACAGAAATCAGTCAAGGTTTGGGGAACAATTTACAATCAAGTCAATAGCATTACTAAAGTGCAATGAGTATTGGTCATTTATAATACTAAAAAAAGGAGCAATCTGATATCTTAAAGGGTTAGTTCACCTTAAAATAAAAATACTTTTTATTTTACTTACTCACTTATTACCCATACAACTTTTTTTTTCTGTGAAAAAAATAAATAAAAAATTAGGCAATATGTTAGTCTCGTCACCATTCACTTTCAGTGCAACTTTTTTCCAAACAATAAAAGTGAATGGTGACTATGGTTGTCATTTTGCCTAACATCTATTTTTGTGTTCCGCAGAAGAAAGAAAGTCATATAGGCATGGGTAAATTATAACAATTTTGGGTTAACTATCCCTTTAATAAGTGATTTAGAATCTGCAGTTAAAATAAGATGATTTGTAAGGACATAGTGAGGACATTTAGGAAAAGACATGCAGAGGAACAGATCTGCTACCTCAGGCCGGAGCAGAGAGGGTCTCAACAGCTGCTGCTGCTGGCACATTCACAGAGAGAGAGAGAGAGAGAGGGAAAATAAAAGTTTAAGACTTAAGCCCTAGGTATACTTCCATTTTGACTTGAACGCTCAGAGTCTGCGTACAGTCAAACGTGAGCCTGTCAAAGTATACTCCATACAACTGTGCGCGCATACACAGGTGATTGGCGCATCTGCGCTACGACTGCTATGGGACACTGGACTAGAGGTTGACCGATAGTGGATTTTGCCGATACCGATAACTATGGTGGTGGGAAAGGCTGATAACCGATTAATCGGCTGATAGTTTTTATATGTATTTATAGAAGGAAAAAAAAATGTCTTGTACTTTCCTTACTATGACGGGCACAGACAAAGAGTCCTAAAAGAATAAAATCCCAGATGCAGTTTATTGATCAACCAATATTCCAAAAATAACCAGAAAATTTTTGATTTGGTGCATAATGTGGGACTTTTAAGTATAAACAAGCCTGAAACACACCAAGGAACTCTTTGAAATGACGAAATGATGAAAAAACGATCTGCAAATATAGCCATAGAATTTTGCTAATAACAATAGTTCCAAAAAGAAACTATCAGCACCGATTAATTGGTAAAATTGATATATATCGGTCTACCTCTACACTGGACTATTTTTCCTCAGGAGTTTAGACACATAAAGGTGTCTTTATATACTGTACCTTCAGACTCAAGTTATACCAATGCAGGAATCTCAATACCTCCTCACACACGAGCTCTTGACTTGCACCATCTACTGTTGTTGTTTTTACCTTAATCTCCTGATGTTTAGCAGCAATTAAATGTTCTTCTAGCATTTCTTCGTGACAGCAATGGCTCAAATGTGAGTGTTGCCACCTTGTGCACTAATTAGTGCAAACAATTACAGGCACATGCGCATTTTGCGCATTCAAAGATGCACGATTAGAAAAATCGGGCTGCGCGCGTTCAGTGCTCAAGCAGTCTGCTGATGACGAGATTTGCGCAACCAGCGCATCCTGTACATGAATGCTTAGTGTTCGCGTCTGACCGAAGTATACTTTGGGCTTAAGAGACAATATATAGGAGGCAGAGCAGAAAAAAGGCATAAAGAGGAAGAGAATGCCAAGTGAAGGTGTTGCTGCATACACTTAAAATGAATGATCAGACAGAACATGACGACAAAAAGATGTGCATTACATAAGGAAAATAGGAGGAAGAAAAATTTGAGGCCCTTGTGAGAAAAATAATGACGGAGAGATGCAGGCAAGAAAAAAAAATCTTCCATCTCATCAAGTAAATCAAACTTTAAGAGCTAAAGTGCTTGGAAGGTCAGAAAAGGCCACGGCTGACAGCTGACAAAGTTATAATATTTTTGAATTTAGTTTTTATTTCTATTTCATTTTAAATTTTTCACTCCAATTTAATTTAGTTTTAGTTTTATTTGTTAGCTCTTTGTTAGTTTTAGTTTAGTTTTAGTTTTGTTTGTTAGTTATTTGTTAGTTTTAGTGTAGTTTTAGTTTTTCAGTACATTTCGTTTTTATTTCAGTTTTAGTATTTATATTAAGGGATATTGGAGAATGGGGAAAACAGGCATTTGTGTAATGTGTGTCGTTTAGCTGGACTCCCCAATGTCCAATTTGTAGATAATATTATTGCGAGTGCCCTACAAGTAGGATTTTGCTTAGGGCCCCAAAATCCATAGAAATGGCCCTGCTGAAATACACTTATGCAATCAACTCAATTCTCTGTGACAGAAATGTAAACTGCGCTGGGTAGGAGAGGAGGCTATTGTCATATGGTTGTTTAATTATATTATGTATGGTAGTCAAATAAAGAAATGCCTCCATCTCCATCATCTACAGCTCACACTTCTTTGGAATGAGATCTACTTTTTCATGTTATTGCAATTTGCAGCATTTAACAATTCTCGATACCAGCTTTAACAACAAATAATGACACTAACTGATTTGTATTGTAAGAATTGTACTCAAATAATTATTCAAGACTACTAAACAGTCAGTAATAAAATAACAACACAGCAATGAATAGAAATAAATTAAAAGTAACAGAAAAAAAAATTAAGAAAATTAAGAAAACAGTGCTTTTGTTAACAGCTTTACATTTTTTAACAGCAGTATCAATTATTCAAGTAAACTTTCAAAATGAAATGCTAAGTAAAACTACTTCTGGTCTTCACTGTATAATGTACTGTATAATACATTAAAACTTTTTAAAGCTAATAAAGTTAGCCAGCCAAGAAAAGTGAGTGGTTTTCTCGTTATGGTTGTTTGATATTAACACACACAGACAGCAGCAGGTCTATTAGGTTACATTAAAAATTACAAGTCCGATATTTTAATACAAATCTGCTTTTTCCCCACTGTTTATGTTCCCTTTAGACATCACTAAATGAATACCTCAACAAGATGAGCATTTTGGCAGAATTTTGAAATGTATTTGATCGTTCAGGCGCGTATCACGAGCCTTCTTGGAGCACATGCGCATGAAAGCGCACAAAGCCGCCTGTCAATGAAAGCGCGCAGCTATTATTAGACCGCTAGCAAATTATAAAATTGCATATTCAGGACTATTTTCATCAGCAGAATAAGAATATTACCTTAGTAATAAGGCCTTGGCTATATCACAAATATAGACGGTTATTTTTTCGTTATTGACATTCAGGCTACACTTCTCTTTCATGTGCCCCTTCAACAATCCACTTGTTCAGGACAAGCATTAATCTCAAGTCCTGCTGAACATCAAACCAAACTCTTTACCAGTTCCAAATGTAAAACAAATCACAGATTGACAGGGTAAAACAGAATGAGAGAATCTCTAGTGATTCTCGGTCTGTTGCTGATGCAGTGAGGTCATCTAGTGGCATCTTCATGTTAAGGTAATGGCAGTTTTAAGGGTTTAAATACATACCGCAACAAAAACAAAAACTAAATCTTATTTAAGATATTTTTTTATTTTATTTTAGTTAGTTTCAGAACCATGGATTTTTGTTTTAGTTTAGTTTCAGGTTTTCCAATTATGTTATTTTTTAATTTTTTTTAAGTTTACAAAAATGTTCTTTTTTACAATTAGTTTTAGTCTCCATTTTAGTTTACGATAATAACCTTGCTGACAGCATGCACCGCATGCAACCTAAATGCATTAACTTGCCAACTCAGACACTGACGTGACATGTTCTCGCAAAATTATGTATGCTGGCGGAACTGAGATAAGACAAGACTTTTCAATTTCCTTAGTGGGTTGTAAATGTAACTTCAATGGCTGAGTTCCTATCGTTGACTTAGTCTCATTAAGATTCCACTGGAATTCTCTCGCAAGACTCGATTAGCAGTCTGAAGTGACAATGAACAAGGCTGTTTCCTACCTGCAACTTATTAAAGAAAAATTCTATAAATCAAACCCTGCCCATGCAAAACTCACCGCCATGATGCTAGGGTGTAGCTATGCATTAGGTAGGGCTATTCAAGGTTGTTGCTAGGGAATTTCTTGGTGGGTGCTAGGGTGTTATGAGAACCCATCAAGTCTATGATATTCTGGTCCATAGAAATGGTTTAGGTCCCTCCTTCAAAATAAGTGTATGGGACCTTTTTTCTCCCATTTTAACGTCCACAAGGCAATAACTGTTTTGATTGTTTAGAAAAGTAATAGCACACCTCTTCTCAGCAAACCACACGATCTGAGGTGTCATTCAAGAGTACAAATGGCGTGAAAGAAGCTATGTGCCGAAGTTTAATACTTTGGGTAAAGATTTGTTCAAATCCTTAACTCTAAGTATGAGCAATAGTAATAGTGATGTTTGCTTAGCACACCACTAATGAAAGACAGGCCAGAGGAAATGCTGACAAAATGGCTTACCTGTCTGCCCATGCCGCGCCTGCAGAAGGGAACAGAGGTGTTAGAAAAATAAATAAATACATTAAAATGACATTTAAATGGAAAAGTAAATTCTGTTGCCTAGCGAAGTGATATTATGGTGGGTTTGTTTCTTTTCATCAAGAGCCTGGCCAACTTTTATCTCAGTGTTAGAGCATTTCAACACTTTCTGTCCTCTTTATCACTGGGCCAGAATGAAAAAGCCTTGTTTAAGTGGCAAAGCATTTGTAAGTTTAAATATAGAAATGCTCTCAGCGAAATGGCAGCAGTACTCCTGACACAAGCAGTTTTCCCTGCAGCTACGTCTTCATATGCTAATCTGCTTTTCGAAATAAGTACGTTTCTGATGAATTGCAAACCAACAACACAAACACACATTTGCAACACCTATAAATTGTCCTACAACTGAATTTCCAGGAACATTTAAGGGGTCTCTCTTACAGTGACACATAGTGACTTAAACATTTGAGAATTTTAAATATAATTATTTCGTTCATCTAATGTTGGGGTAAATTTATGACCCAGACATTTTCTTCAGTGGTTCTGTGAGATTCGGCCCTTATATATATATATACACAGTCAATTTTTTAGGGTTAGGCTTTCTGTAGTAATTATAATTAGCCTCATATAAAAACAGTTTACAGTATGTCTATGGTATGCAGTGGCGGCTGGTGATTTTCAAAAGAGGGGAAGCACAAATGTCAGTCAAAAAAGCGTACTTGCATCTTTATTATTATTATTATTATTATTATTATTATTTATTTATTTATTTATTTCATTATTCTCTTTTGTTTTTATTTTTTTAACAATTTTTTTTTTTTTTCGTTTTTACAGAACCTTTTATTTACAAATGTATTTACAATATATATACATATGCCAATGGTAAAATTGAAGATTTACAATCACTAAATTAATTGTGTTAAACCGTAACCAACTTCTCCTGCAAAGCCAATCACTATGCACCAACTGAATGACAGCAATTGTGTTTTAATTCTAAATGCTGTCACTCGCATACATCACCATTTCAATGATTGTTACAGTATGTGGTTCAGCCCGTTTGAGAGCTCAACCAATCCTCATACAGAGAAGCAGGGCTTCCAGGTGGGATAAAAATACATTGTTTGAAAGCACACAGTCCAATCAACAATCAGATCATTTTCCTCAGCTCATTAAGCTCCCGCAGACTCCCAGAGACGCACGGCGTCTGGCGGGACCCAAAATGACATGTGTAGAGTCTCTTGTCCAATGAACATCAATCTTTTGCTGCACTGAACTCAATGGGACACTTTTGTCACTTTTGTATTACTTAAAACATTGAACTATGCCGTGCAATCTTAAAGCAATCGCTACTGAGGGTATATCCTCTGTGTGTGGTACTGTGCAATATGAGGGATTTGCACAGTGACGTGAGAAGGTGTGCAATCTGTTGTACATAAATAAATGATGGAATATCACTGTCAAACACACAAACATACACACACATACAGGGCGTGAATGTGAAAGATGAGTTATGTGTGTGGGAGGGGGATGGCAGTAACAGGGTAAAGGATCGACGTAATGTCATGTACTGCTTATGTATGTACAGTACATATATTATGTATGTATATAAAGAAAAGGATCTTTGTATCCCTCAGGCATACACAGACACACACGCACATCAAAACGCAAACATTTAATTTCTGATCTTGTGAAAGATATTAAAAACTATAATCCTCCAATGCAGACATGAATTCAGATCAGGCCAGTGGAGAAGAAAACACATTAAGGTAAGTTGAGACTAGAGCTGGGTATCGATACAGAATTCCTGATTCGACTATGATTCACAAGCTCTCAATTCGACTCAGATTCGTATTTTTCACATATAATGTTCATTGTGCTTACATATGAAAACATTACAATTCTCCCCCAGCTAATGCTGTTAATAATACAGGGAACTTCTCACTAAGTAAATTAAGAAAATATACATTTTAGAAATTTAATTTTATCATTAGTTTTTCATTATTTTGGTCACATTTTAGCTTTTTATTAATGTACAAATTGATACTGTCTCTTTAAGAATACCAGCAGTTTAGCGAACACCCTACAGAAGTGTTTCGGTTGAGCACACATTAACAAGAGCTTCTTTGCCGCATCCTTGCTATGTGTGATTAGAATTAAATGTCACATTTTTTTACTGCTTTTGATCAACAACTGACTGTAAAGAATGTAAATGACATTAGAAGAGACATTATTTAATGATAAATATATTGCGTGGATCTTGCCTTTGACCACTGTACTACTTAATCACTGGTGAGTGAAATCTGAACATTTACCAGCCAGTGGCTAATCACAGACATTTGTAGTCAATTGACAGAAATTTGGTCGCATATGCGAGTGATTTACTTGCTTTGTAGAGAATTGCCGCTTATAGTTAAAGATCGATCTTGGGATTTAATCATTGATATCAAGTTAGTTCAAATTTAGAACACAATAAATCGAATATTTCGATATTTTTACCCAGCCCAAGTTGAGACTTCTTTTAAAGGGATAGTTTAGCCAAAAAGGAAAATTCTGTCATCATTTCCTCACCATCATATCACTAATGTCTTCTATCATACATCAGCTTTGTGTGAGGAACAGACCGCAACCTAATGATTATGTCAGACTTAACTGGTTCTGGCGTGATCATGAAATTTGATTGTGTTTTTTATAAGGTGCAAACATTCTGAATAATGTATGGATACACAGAATTGCTTAAAATATTACTTTTTTTTTGTTTTTTTTGTTTTGTTTTACAGAGTGGAAGACGTTCATGTTATAATGTGTGGTGGAGCAGGTAAGACAGAGAAAGATGTGAGAAAGATAAGAAAATGAAAAGAGTCGAAGAGAGAATTAAAGTTAGTGATGTCAAAGGCACACTCATTGATTGAGTACTTAAAATTCTTTGCTCCTCTAGATATCACAGTCTGTGCTTTTGTCTGCTGAGTCGATAGCATAAATAGACCCACTCCTCTGGACCTTCAAACAAGCCCTGACACATCAACACAACATACATTCAGTGCTCACATCCACCTTCTGACTCAGAACAAATAAATAATGCAAACTTAAATAATTTTTTTGCATTTCTAAGAAAATGCTTCAAATCGAGTTCCAATGCATGGGGTTGTGGTCATATTTGATTCCCAGGGAGTGCATATACTGATAATATGAGTAGCTTGAATGCACTGCAAGATGCTTTGGACAGAAGCTCCTGCCAAATACATTAGATCTAAAACTGAGACATTAACAAACCTGCATTTTTATTGCTTGTGGGTTGATGACAGATTTAAAACACATTTTACGATATGGATGAGGGCGATGTCATCTGTCCTTCAGAAGGGTGTATTTAAGAGATGAGATGTCTGTCTAAACAGAAAGCCTACAGTGATATTGGTGGAAGTTGTTTATCTAAATGCAGAGATATTGACTGTGTGCCTGATGGGGTGAATTTAGTAGGGAACGGCAGAGTGAATGTCCCCTGCCATGCACCACAAAAACGATTAGCTGCATTGTTTAATCTCGACGTGATTCTTGACTGCTTGAATTTCTGAAAGGGCAAAAACATCCACAGGACTGAACTGCGGCAGAGGAGCTTCAGGAGGCCTGACACCCCTGACAGCTTTCAAAAGGGGTTATTGAGAGTGAAAGTGTGTGGAAAAAGCAGACATAGAGGGAGAGAGAAAGCAAGCATGCGATGAATAAATGTTGAATATATTTAAAGATCAAATGACCTGTCTGCAGCATTTAAACCCTTTTTTGAACATAATTTGAGAGTGCAATTTTTGAAGGTTGTATTTTTTAATCAAATCTTTAAGCTACATTCACCTTTCATTAATTTTAAGGTATACACATACATTCATTATAATGCATACATTGTCATTCACTTCATAATCATCAACCAATTCCTCTTACCTGGGAAAATATGACCAATGTCAATTAAATATGTTGATAGTCGATTAATCTGCAAATTGTTTTCTTGATAAATTGATAAATAATAATAATTAAAAAGAAAAATACTTCCTGTAATCAGTAAATATATATATATATATATATATATATATATATATATATATATATATATATATATATATATATATATGTGTGTGTGTGTGTGTGTGTGTGTGTGTCTGTGTGGATGTTCTCCATACCACAGCACACAGCACCAACTGACTTCTGATAACATTTTATTGGTAACTATTTTCATTATTGATTGTTATCAATTTTATTGATTAGCTGTTCTGAAACAATTAATGATAAAACATGGAGGAAATTTAGACAGATATGAAAAGAGAATGAGAGATTTAGAGTTTGTTCAGAAATGAGGGGCCTGGAGTCTCCAACTCCACTGTTGAAGGCTGAGCAGAAGAATCTGAATCTGATTGGCTGGCCTCAGTTTCATCCTGTTCAGACTCTGGCTCTGAAAGCAAGACAGTATTGGGCTTTTTATTACCTCCTTTATAACTACTGTCATCTTTCCCATCTACGGTCTCAGTGGATCTATCTGCATCAGCTCCATTGTAAAAGTTCTTGAGGATCCCTCTCAATTCAGGTGTGGTACGAGCAGAAACAGGGCGGAGTCTGCCCAGGGTGTGTAGAGTCGGAGAGTGGATGGGCAGTCCAGGAGACTGAGTGGCGACTGGGGGCGGGGTGGAGTCCCTCTGCAAAGGTGGGGGGGATAGCGAGAAGCGAGAAGGGATGGGAGGAGAGGGTGGTGGTCTGTCTGGGGGGTCTGATATGATTTCCAGTCTGACCTCACAAGGTTCCACCGTCACATAGCTGGATATACTGGAGCTGAACTTTCTAAGGACAGGTGGAGTCGGCCGCTGCACCGTGGGTGGGGGAGGGGTCTCGCCATCGCTTCTGGTGATGATAATGCAGGGTGGGACATCCTGACCAACAGAAACAGTGCTATACGAGACCATGATGGCACTGAAGAGCGGGTCATCCAGATCCAAAGAAGCGTAAGAGTCCCGGCTATGTCTGGGGGTCCGTTCAGCTAAAGCTTGCTGCTCGAACTGCCTGGCCTGCTCTCTGACTGATAGCTTTGTCTCTGTGCTATGACCACTCATATCCAGATCTACATCAAGCTCCTCTCTGCTGTCCTTAAGCCCTACCTTCAGCTCTTGCTCCTCCCACTCGGCGGGGTCCCAGAGAGCCTGTCGTCTCAGAGCATCGTAAAGCCCACCCCCTCGAACACGGGATGGCAAGGACCAAGAAGACATCTGGCTGCTGGGGCTTGTTGGAGAAGGGGCATTACTTTCCAAAAATCCGCCCAGCCTGTGCACCTCAGAGCTGGGCTCAGGACTGCTGGGCATTCCTTCCTGGTAAAGAGGGTTTTGGGTGGTTAGAGGCCGTTGATCCGAAAGGAAGGTGATGGTACTCTCTGATCTGGGACACTTATTGTGCAAGTTGCCATTTTCAGACTGTTTGTGTGCAGCAATAGCGCGAGAGGCAAAAGCGCTTATAATTTTCTGTCGATCCGCCTCCTCCATTACAGACTTCCTGCGTCCACTGCAGTCCATGAGAGGAAACGACAGGAGAAGAGAGAGTGATTGAAGCATTTGAGGAAAGAGAGAGGAAGGAATTGAGGGAGGAAACAGCAGTGGGACGATGGAGCGCTAAGAAACCGCTATGCACAAATCCTTCACTTTAATAGACTTCACCAAAAGATCATGACCAAACAAACAATTTGGGTGGTGAGGAGTTTATCTAGCTAAACTACAAAAGCTTGAATCTGCTACAACTCTATATGTACAGTATGTATGCTTTACTTGAAGGTGAAGTGTGTAAGATGAAGTTCTGCACCACTAGCGTCACCAAATGGAAATGTTTTCAAACAGGTTACTCAAACCCCATCTTTCATTGGTTGGCCAAACAGTACCAACCCAAACTTCTGCAATGTTGCTGTGTTGAGCTGGTCAGGATGCTCAAACAAACAACGGAATGTTTTGATGCCACCTCAGAGCAACAATGTTTACCCTTTTAGGGGAATGAACCTACAACTGGTTTCCCTAAGTCTCAAAATATTAAACTAGCATAGGAGAAAATATTCAAACACACTTCACCTTTAAACAAGGAAAAGAGCTGTTTTGATCATTATGAAACAACTGTTTGCCTTTTAAAATGTACATAGTATCAAAATGTTGTGTTCCTTTCAATAAGCATTTGACACAGCTTAAAAACATATAAAAACATAATGGTAAAGAATTCTAGTAGAGCAGCTACTGAGGACGAGCCACTGAAATTAAACTACAAAGCACAACTGTGAATCGAGAGGGATTTTTCGAATACACTGATAATATCATGTAAGGACGAACACTGCAGGGATATACAGAATATTCTATGTTACTCACTGTAGTCCAAGCCTGGAAAACACAGCAGAGCAGATCAGAGAGTGAAAGAAATGTGAGAAGAAAAAGACATGCAGATAGACAAGAGTTGGAGATGAGTTTCACAGAGAGACACATGTTAAAGATAAAGGGGAAAGCATGAGCGTTGCTGTGTCAAACATGAATGACGATACAACCACTCATCTATTAGCCCTGTGAGGTAAATGTGCATTGTATGTGCAGTATTGATGTCCATACATTATACATGCAATAAAAACTGCATAGCTATGCTAATATTTTAGTGGCAAGGAATATATAAGGGCAAATCTCACAAAAACATGTCCAGGACATATTTGTTCATATTAGTTAACTATATCAGTTAACATGAACTGACAATGGACAATACTTTTACAGCACTTTATTAATGTTAATTTCAACATTTACTAATGCATTTATACAGATAAGATGTTGTATGTGTTAACATTAGTTGTGAACTAACATGAACTAATAATAAACAATTGTATTTTTATAAACTGACTTTAACAAAGATTAATAAATGCTGTTAAAATCTATTGTTCACTGTGAGTTCACGATACCTTATGTATTTACTGTACTATTGTTAACAAACACAACTTTATTGTTAAGTGCTTTAATTTACAATTGTAATAATATGTAATACATTTTTATCATTAGAGTTATGGAAATTATATACAGTATTTTTGTATTAAGGTAAGGAAATATATATATATATATATATATATATATATTATTAATACATATATAATATGTATTGGGATCACAGAGACAATTCTTTTGTCTTTTGTAAGATTGCTGAGAGGCTACTGTTTTTATTAATATCTGAAAGAGTACATATTGCTGTAAAGCAATAAACACACACACACACACACACACACACACACACACACACACACACACATGTTGGTGCAGCTATCATAATGAGGACTCTCCATAGACATAATGATTTTTATACTGTACGAACTATAGATTCTATCCCCTAACCCTAACCCTACCCCTAAACCTAAATATTTTTTGCATTTTTACATTTTCAATAAAACATCATTTAGTATGTTTTTTAAGTGATCTGAATTATGGGGACACTAGAAATGTCCTCATAAACTACATTTATAGCATAATACCCTTGTAATTACCAGTTTGTAACCTAAAAAAAAGTCCTTGTAAACCACCCAAACCCGCACACACATACACACACACACACACACACACACACACAATCAAATAATTTATCCGTTTATATTATTAAACTGCTGTTCAGGAAAACAGCACAGCAATCTCAGCATCTATTCTAATGGATTCTACACAAAAACACGTATTTTTCACTGCCTATTTCTGTTAGCAGCTGCAATTGTTTTGATTGCGTTAAATCAAAGGCACTTTAAAGGTTTTTACCTGAGGGACACAGATGTTGTGCTGGGGCTATAATCTTTTTATCTATTAACATTTTATTCCTATTTTAGCATGGCCTTGAACTTGACAATGGACTACTGCAATAACCGTGTGTGTCCAGTTAGCAAGTCTCCATCAATAGGCTTCATATTAAAGTCCAAAACACAGCTAATTTACCCAAGAAACAATTACCTCTGGGATGGCAAAAAGGAACACTATCTCCCTTTGAAGAACATCAAACCCAATTCTTTCTCAAATGAAAAATCAAGGCAGGTAATTTAAGTGGTAGTTCACCAAAAATAAATTATATTTGGCCATTACGTACTCACCCTCATGTCATTCCAAATCCGCTTGATTTTCTTTCTTGTGTGCAACACAAAATTAGATTTTGCAGAATGTTTATGTTGATTTTTTTTTTCCATACAAGGAAAGTGGCTGGTGAAAATCTTGCCCTCAGTTGTAGTTTTCAAACCTCATTCATGCATGCAATTTTCAATCCTGTGCCTCAAGAGATGTCACACCAGATTTGACTTCAATGACCATAATGCATTTGGTTCATATATGTCTTGTGACTTATTGTGACACACATCATTTCAATATGTAGAAAAGTCAATGAGATTTTAGTGCTATGTTGGATGAGAAGATTTTAAGCAAATAACGACTAACATTATGGTCTTCCACTTTCATCATATGGAAAAGAACAGCTTGGACATTCTACAAAACTTCTTCCACAGAAGAAAAGAAAATGATGCGGGTGAGCAAATTATACATTTTAATTTTTGGGTAAACTATTCTTGACTTGCCCTTTAGATACATACAAACACACACACACACTTCTGAAGACATGCACTCTTTCTCCTTTAGTGCTGGTGTTCACAAACACAAACTAATCTTGCTCACTGTCTCTCTCTCCTGTCTCTCTTGAAGGTTGTAGGTATTTTGGTGACTTACATGCCGCTGTCTCCCAGCTCCTCATAGAGATTGGTCCGAGTGGCTGCTGTTGTTTTGCCAGCAGGTAGTGCCATCTGGATACGGGCGGTTTTGGCACACTCTGCCTGCCTCCTGTAAATCATACAGAGAAGAGTTTTCTCTCATTCAAAAGACTAATTTCAGCCGTATTATTAGAAGATATGAGGTCTGGAACTCCGGCAGCTCTCATTTGATCTGTTCCAGCTCTTTTTATTCATACAATGTAAAATATCATGGGTTATTCAGCACCTTTCACACTGAGATGAGGTGTTTTATTAGGATGGAACTGAACTAAGTTCTCTTTGTCCAATGAGGTCATGAAACTAGTCATATCTGTTCATTTTCAAAGGTTTCTATTGTGCTGGAATCAGAGAGGACTGGAGAGAGCATATCCTCCCATGTTCATCTCAATTCATCCACTGAACTGAATAAAGAGACTATGAAAGTACACAGACTCCAGCAAATAATTCATCAAAAAGAAGATTCACACTTACTCTTTGAATCTGGGTGAAGGATCCACAGGCAGCCACAGGAAGTGCAGGGAAAGAGGAAGAGAATGGACAATTAATTAGCACAGAAGTAATTTCTCAAAACACAGGGAAGGAATTCACTAAGAATTAACTGTGCCCGGTAAAAGCACACGCTGTCTGCGCTGGTTTAGCGCCCAATCCGCTACAGTAAGTCTGCTGCTAAACGCAATTTGCACATGCGATATCGATCTTGCGGGACAATTCTCTGCACTACATAGCAGCAGACCACTGTTATCTGACACACTTTGGCAGGACTGAACAGCATCACTTGTGATCCAGACACCTGAATCATCTCTTTAACATGCCGACAGTGCGCTTGACTAGATCATTCATGTGGATATGTGCCAGGTTATAATGCTCTTCTCCATCATTTGATCATTATTTAATGTACCCAAATAGTAAAATTTTACTACCTCCTCTGGCTATAATAGCACGATCTAAATAGTGGCAGGCAATTTTTGTGAATAAAGTGCAATCTACAATAAGCCTCGTTTACATAGAAAGGAAGTGTGTTTGCACGGAAAGGAATGACAATGACTAAATGTAAATACTCAAGATGCAGCGCAATTTCAGCGCTGATCGTGCCTGTTTAAACTAGCTTGCGGGTGGTTAGTGAATAAGACGCAGATATTTGCAATGAGTTGCGCACTAAACAGTTGCGCAAATGTGGCGCAACTGTTTAGTGAGTTCGCCGCACACACTCTGCATTGTTTTAGGACTTGAATCTCTAGAGGAACTCATTGCAATGCAGACCCAAACAACAGGCACAATGCAATTCCTTATCTTGCAGGTCGGTTTTAGGAGTTGTGGATGATGACTACTGCAATCTGGCACCCTTTACTAAGAATGTAAACACTATTGGCCTTTTAAAATGCAGACCGTATGCTTGTCTGCCCATTGTTTCTGGACATATGCCCAGTTATAATGCTCTTCATTAGATTAATTACTGCTGCCATGATCAATAGAAAATCTTCACAAACATCTCTTTTAAATAGTAGTAATAACAATGTGTGGTCATACCGTAACATTAATTGTGCCAGACAAATAGCGCATAGTTTCGTGAATAAGGCGCAATCCATATTAAGGCAACATCCACACTAATCTGTTTTCAATTTCCAAACAGCATTGTTTTCCAAAGTATGCGGTACTAGAGAGCTTTTTAGAAAGTCTCAGTTTTCGGTGGATGAAAACGCTGTTCCAGTGTGGATAAGGGCATAAACGAGGCAAAATCAATGCATTTTCAAAAGAAAACATATTTGTGTGGATGTGGTCTGACACCTTGATGTCAGACGTGACTGATTTCGAACAAACGGCTCAGCTGATTACTACATTCTCCCCACAGAAAGATATTCATTAAAACTGATTTTCCAGGCTTTTCTTAGAACCAGAAAACGTTCTTAGTGTTGAAAACATGGAGCCTGCTGAAGTTGTTTTGGATGCAACTCCTGCTTCAAGTGTGAATGTATTAATGATTCATGCTTCACTTTAAGATGTGATAACAGCAAAGGATAACCCCTGTTTATCAAATATCTTCACTGCTTAGAAACAATACATCTCTCCGTTCTTCTTCCCCAATTTGTATTTCTTGCACACACTCTCTCTCATCCTGACCCTGGGCGTCCTGCAGGCTATCTGAGATGTGGCCCTCTCATCATTATTTATTTAACCAGAATGCAATTATTCAGAGGACAGCATGAGATCTCGTGTTGAGATACACACACACAGTAAACACTTGTGTCAGCTGCTGGTGAATGCATTTTTAAACAAACAAACTATTAATATTATCATCATCTATCTTAATGCACTCAACCAACTGAATTTAAACTTAATGCTAAATAAAGTCTTTAGCATGTGTGAATAAATCTGCATGGTAAAATCAATCGTGTGTGTTGGGCAAATTAATGCGTTGGTTCGGAAAATATTTTCCCCATTTTTTAGATAAAAATTACTTTGTGTAGTGTTCTTCACTAGGAATTTGACATATAGCATCCTTTAACAACCTCTGAGCTTATGGTAGGCCCATTTTGAAACATTCACATATTTTCGCTAAAAATCTATTTCTCTCATGAGAAAATTAATGGGATTTTTTCATCCGGAACCCTATTGTTGCACTATACTGAGACTTTTGCACACGTCAGTGTGTGTGTTTAGCTGTTTATGTTCCATTCAGTGATCACCCATCTGTTATGTATTTACACAATAGCTGATTACTGACTCATTGGCGTGTGCATGAGGTCAAGAACATACTTGCACTCTCTCTCTCCCTGTCTGTATCTCAGAGGAACTGCGGTGTATGGAGAAAAGGCCCACATGCAGTATTGTCAAGGGGGTTTCTGAGGTGAGACAGATGGAGGGAATGCTGGGGATCTGTCACAAATGCCTAGAATTAATCTGCTTTCACACAGAGCTGGCTGGGAGATTAGCCGGTTAGCATGGCTAATTACTGAAAAAAAGAGCCATTTTAATAGCTGGCATTGAATTCAAGCTTTCACATCTCTCTTACTTTCTCTTTCACCTACTGTGTGTGTTTTTCTATCCTATCTATCTATCTATCTATCTATCTACAGTATATACACTCACCGGCCACTTTATTAGGTACACCTGTACATTTACTTATTCATTCAATTATCTAATCAGCCAATCATGTGGCAGCTGCAGTACATAAAATCATTCAGATACGGGTCAGGAGCTTCAGTTAATGTTCACATCAACCATCAGAATGGGGAAAAAATGTGATCTCAGTGATTTGGACCATGGCATGATTGTTGGTTCCAGACTGGCTGGTTTGAGTATTTCTGTAACTGCTGATCTCCTGGGATTTTCACGTGCAACAGTCTCTAGAGTGTATAGAGAATGGTGCGAAAAACAAAAAACTTCTGTGGACGAAAACGCCTTGTTGATGAAAGAGGTCAACAGAGAATAGCCAGACTGGTTCGAGCTGACAGAAAGGCTACGGTAACTCTGTACAATTGTAGTGAGCAAAATAGCATCTCAGAATTCACATGTCAAATCTTGAGGTGGATGGGCTACAACAACAGAAATCCACGTCGGGTTCCAATTCTGTTAGCCAAGAACAGAAAACTGAGGATGCAGTGGATCTACCATTTGTGTACCTCAGCAGAAATCCAGTTTTGTCAGACCAGGCGATGTTTTTCCAATCGTCTACTGTCCAGTATTGGTGAGCCTGTGCCACTGTAGCCTCAGTTTCCTGTTCTTAGCTGACAGTAGTGGTACCCGGAGGGGTCTTCTGCTGCTGTAGCCCACCCGCCTCAATGTTCGACATGTTGTATGTTCAGAAATGCTTTTCTGCATAGCACTGTTGTAACCAGTTTTTATTTGGGTTACTGTCCCCTTCCTGTCAGCTTGGACCAGTCTGGCCATTCTCCTCTGACCTTTGTCATAAACCGTTTTCGCCCACAGAACTACCTCTTTACACTCTAGAGACTGTTGTGTGCAAAAATCCCAGGAGATTAGCAGTTACAGCAATACTCAAAACAGCCCATCTGGAACCAACAATCATGCCATGGTCTAAATCACTGAGATCACATTTTTCCCCATTCTGATGGTTTTAAGTTTTAATTTTGGTATTTTTTTACCTTTTTTAGATGGGTTATTGTTGAGAGAGAGCCAGGAAATGACTGGGGAGAAAAGTGGATCAAGATCGGGAAAGGACCTCAAGCAAGAACTCAAGCTCAGATCGCCTGGGATGCTACTGCACTCTAAGTCAGAGCACTTGCCCACAAGGCTACGGTTCTGACACTCTTGAATATATTTAAAAGATTCGATGCTATGAACTTGAAAGACTCTGTACAATCCGGGGACTAGATCTTCCTCTAAAGATGCATCTCCATAAGAATGTTCATCACACCTGTGACAGTACTCACTGTTTGTACGTCACCATGACGATGAGAATGGCAGGGATGCAGCACAGGATGATGATAATGGCCAGCGCCAACAGCGCCCCCTCTGTGTAGCCCACTGCCTGTGCAGCCTTCTTCACACTTGCCACGATGTCAGGAGAACGGATCTCCAGAATCCGCCCACCCTCACCCAGGTATGGCTGAAACTCTTTGTTGATGTCCAGAATCTTTCCATCAAGAAATCTGTCAAACACAAACACTGATCATTACTGCTCATGATGCTGTCATTTACAGCAGCCAAAACCTTTTGATTGGTTATGAGATCATTATGAGACACAAACAAACAAACAAACAGGTATATAAGTGAATATTCAATACTGGAACTGAGGATCGCTCATTGAAAAAATAAATGTTGGTTGACCACAATTTGCATATTGGGGACAACTATCCCTTAATTCCTAGCTGCATTCTGTTGTCAAATATTTTTGTGAAATGACTGCTAAACAGGGGAATTGCACAATAAACCCCTTCAGAAAAAATGTGTCCACCATGTCAGGGATTAGTGCCTATCCCACACTCCAGCCTAGAAACCTCATGACTGACAGTTAGATATTGATAACATTCAGTGTCAATGTAAAGCATGTCAACAGAGGACCAGGAGCCAAGAATCCAGCTAATGAGGACAGCATCCATTCAGCTGCATTTAGCCATTTACAGTTCATTCTATGGGTTACTAGGCAACATGATGTGGAAACCCTCATTCTCCCCTGCGTAGGTATATGGCTTGTGTTATGGGTTATTATCACTTGATGTCTAGATATAGAGCTGATTATCTGGCCTATTCACAAGCAGAGCTGTTTTCCTAAACTGAAACTGTGAAAGGGCTTGCCTTTAACACACTTTCCTGATCAATAATGTTCACACAGATCTGCATGTTAAAGTACTTCATAAGTATCTACGCCAGACCAATTAGCACTCCTGCAAAAGAACACTTCATGAGAATTACCTTGCAAACAGGATTTTTCAAACACGATCAATGTTCCAGGTATAAAGACTGATGTGCTTTTGATCTATGTTGCCAAATAGACCAGCAAGTCTACACGTACTTGAGCTTCAAAACACCGGCTAGTTTTCTTTCGGTATGAGAAATAATTAATAGATTTTTGTTTTAAAGGTGCATTAAAGGGATAGTTCACCCACAAATGAAAATTCTCTCATCATTTACTCACAGATGTGTGACTTTCTTTCATCTGCTGAACTCCAAAATTTTGAAGCTCCAAAAATCACATAAGTCAGCATAAAAGTAATCCATAAGACCCCAGAGGTTAAATCTATATCTTCAGAAGCTATTTGATAGGTGTGGGTGAGAAACAGATAACATTCTTCTTCTTGTGTTTTTGGTGATTCACATTCTTCATGCATATCGCCCCCTACTGGGTAGGGAGAAGAATTTAAAGCAGAAAAGGAATTTCTATCTGTTTCTCACCCACACCTAGCACATCACTTCTAAAAATATGGATTAAAACACTGAAGTCGTATAGATTACTTTTAAGATGCCTTTATGTGCTTTTTGGAGTGTCAAAATAAGCAAATTTTTCTTCACTTATTATTTGGACGGACTGACACAATTTAAATAATTCTTACATGCAATTGGATTAAAAAGGCAAAATAACCATTTCCAAGATTATATCTGCACACCCCCCACTGAATCAAAATGAAATGCAACAAAATAAAGTTGTGGGACAATAATGTAGCATACTGTTTGAAATGTGTACCGCTGCATAATGGATTTTGTTTCCCATACTGTTTTTGTAATACAAAGTGATATTATACAATATATACTGTGCAGTATGCAGTAAGCAGTATGCAAGTATTCTGATTTTTTTAACTGGATATTTAAGTCATTATTCAGTGAAAATCTTGATGTCCATTGCACATTCATTAAGAGAGAAGATTGTTATCAGTGACTGGGAGCGTTTTTCAAAACTTCTCTTTTTGTGTTCCACAGACAAAAGTTATATGGGTTTGGAATGACAAGAGGGTGGGTAAATGATGACAGAATTTTCATTTTTGGGTGAGCTATGCCTTTGAGGAATGCCTTAAGCCCCTTTGTACTGTACCTTTAAGAAACACAAGTAAATGCAATTCTGCTGCAGACAATTGATCTTCAAATATGCCTGGCATATTCGTGAACATTGACAATAGTTTTACACAATAGCCTTTTATCTCTTTGCATCAGGTCCCTTGTGTGGATAAAGAGGCACAGCATGGTTTAACTCATGCTGTTGCAGACACACAGTGTGAATGTGATCAACAATGGCTAGCTGTTTTTATGGTATTTTGAGTTGATTGGCTTTAAACCAGCGGGATGACTGGAGTTGTCAATACAAAACACCACTGATAGTGACCAGATGGATTCTGGACACAAAAAAATAGTTTTATGAGTGGAATTTTTGTGTTAGACTGGAAATTCAGCTCAGACTCTTAAGCTTTAAGAAACAGATTTTGATTATTATGACTTGAGACACAATAAAACAACTTTGACTGCAGTAGAACATATGAAAAAAACAGCTGATGCCCTCAGACAGAAAAGTAAACAAACACAAAGTGTACATGTAACTTTCATATCATGACTCCTATCACTGAATAAAAAGTACAGATTACATCAACACACACACACAAAAATAGTCTCATCTGTATTAAAGAAAAATCACAAATATACTTTATCATACTGTATCATACTACACATTCATAACTCAACTGTTTTTCCTAGACAGCAACCAGAATAAATGGAGAGCCAGTGAAGCTATTTGGAGCTGATGTGTGTTCCCTATCTGTCACTCACTCGACGTTGGTGTCGATGTAGTGACACTAGGGGTCACTCTTGGGAGCCCGAGACACCTCTGGTCTTTGATAAAAGGCCAATGAAAATTGGCGAGTGGTATTTGCATGCCACTCCCCCGAACATACGGGTATAAAAGGAGCTGGTATGCAACCACTCATTCAGATTTTCTCTTCGGAGCCGAACGGTCATGCTCATTGAGCTGAATACTACTGTTCATTCACCTGCTGGATCTGACGGCGCATTTCAGCGGCTTCTTCCTCCTCTGCACTGGTGCACTGCAAAGAACGCCCCTGGGCGCTTCGGCAGAAAAACTAGAGAGTATATTTTCTGAAAGAGCATTTTTCCCCTCTAAAAGAGTATATATTTCTCTAAAAGAGCGCACACACGGAACGTCTTTTTAAAGACGCGTCTTTTTAAAGATGCTTTTCCGATTGTGTGTTATTCCTGGTTGTGCTCGTTATCTCTCGCCTTCTAACGGTCACGATCACTGTCTTTCGTGTCTGGGCACTGCTCACGCGGAGACAGCGTTCGTGGATGGTCACATTCTCATTGCGAGAATGTGTCCATGGCAACGTTGCGGTCGCGGCTCGCCTTCGTAAGGAAGCGAGCCACCCCAGAGGCTCCCGCCTCGGTCCTTTTACCCACGGGTTTGAGGCCAGCGCGGCTAGCACTGGGGGCGATTTGGGGACCCCAATGGGACCGCCTCCGCCGGGTATCCCCCCGCGGAACTCCCATTCCCCAGCACGCTCGTCTGCCCCGATCGGGCTTCCGGGTGAATCCGCCGGCTCGTCTCATGGCGAGTTTGACCTCTTATTCGGAGCCCGCGTAAGTGATGAGCTCTCGAGCGCAGCATCGGAGAGCGGGCTCGTACAGTCGGAAGCCTCGGCTGGGCTCCTCCCTTCGGGGTCGATCGCCCAGTCACAGGCTGACGCGGAGATGACGACATGCTTTCCCGGACAGCCACGAGCGTCGGTTAGAGTGGATTTCACCGCTCTTCCCTGAACCCTCGCGGCTCTGTGATTGGTTCCTGGGCTCGCGGCGCCGCTCAAAGCCACGCCCCGCCCCGTTCCTTTCTTCCCGGAAGTGCATGAAGAGCTGACAAGATCGCGGGAGGCACCTTTTACTGCCCGGTCCCGATCTTTTCAGCTTCCCCGCTCTCACTACCCTCGATGGTGGGGCGGCCAAGGGTTATTCGGCAATCCCCCGGTGGATAAAGGCGCTCGCGGTGCACCTATGCCCGCAGAGCGCCGCCACCTGCCGTGGGTGCCCAAAGCCCCCGTCCAAGGCCTGTAGGTTTACGTCGTCTCTGACGGTCAAAGCCTACGGCGCTGCTGGACAAGCCACCTCCGCCCTGCATGCCATGGCTCTCCTGCAAGTCTGCCAAGGCGCTAAAGGAACTGCACGAGGGTAGTTCCGCCCCGGGATTGATGCAGGAACTGCGCTCGACGACCGACCTCGCTCTCCGAGCGACGGAGGTCACGGCGCGGTCTCCCGGGCGGACGATGGCCACACTAGTGGTCCAGGAGCGCCACCTTTGGCTCAACCTGGTCGAGATGGGTGAGGCCGACAGGACACGATTCCTTGCTGCCCCCATTTTCCAGGCGGGCCTATTCGGCGACACTGTCGAGGACTTTGCCCAGCAGTTCTCGATGGTAGAGCAGTAGATGGATGCTAGCCAGCTTGTCCTGGCCCGGCGTGGCTCAAAATCCCCCCATCTACTCATCGCCGAGGGCGTCCCCCTGCGGTGACTGCACCGGCTCCGCCGCAGCCCGCCCCTCCGGCCCGGCCCCGGCGTGGAGCCCACCGCAGGAAGCCGACGCCACCCGTCTCACAGCCGGCACCGAAGAACCCACAGAGGTCTTCGAAGCGCCCCTGAGACGGGCGACCCAGGGACAACGAAACCCGCTGCTCTGGAGCTGGTAAGCAGATCTTCTTTTTGTTACCTTTTGCATTTAATTGCGCTGCATGCCCAAGTGGCTGCAGTACTCAAGAGCTCCGCAAGAGTGGTTTCCTTGTTCCCTGGGTCACATATTCGGTGTGTACGGCTGGCATCACGACCACCGTCCACCACTCCATTTGGCAGGTTGGCGCTCCAGCGGCGGTCTCCCGCCCTGAGCGCCCAGCTGTGGCACAAATCCGCCCCCGATGTGACAGTCTCCACGGGTCATGAGGACAGGCCTCTTCCTCCCCCGTCCCAGGCTGTTCCGGGGGTGGTCACAAGGAGCCAGGTAAGTGCTTCGATGTCCTCGGACTCAGCACGGCCACGATGGGGTGTGGCACCTCAAGCTCCGCCCCGCCGCGAGGCCCCACCCGCCGGTACATCCGATGACGTTGTCCCTTTGGTCCCCCTTGCGCAGAACTCGGGTGCATGGCTTGCGCTTTCCAGTCCGTCGCGAGGGCTGGTCCGGACCGTCCAACTCGGCTGCACGATTCACTTCGCTGGGCATCCGCCCAGGTCCAGCGGTGTCCACTTCACCTTGGTGAAAGATGGAAACGCTGCTACCTTGCGCGGAGATCGCTACCCTCCTACGGAAGGACGCGATAGAACCTGTCCCTCCAGCCGAGATGAAGAGGGGGTTTTACAGCCCCTACTTCATTGTACCGAAAAAAGGCGGTGGGTTGCGGCCAATCTTGGACCTGCGAGTACTGAACCGGGCCTTACACAGACTCCCGTTCAAGATGCTGACGCAAAGACGCATTCTAGCGAGCGTCCAGCATCAAGATTGGTTCGCGGCGGTAGACCCGAAGGATGCGTACTTTCACGTCTCGATCCTTCCTCGACACAGACCCTTCCTGCGGTTTGCGTTCGAGGGTCAGGCGTATCGGTACAAGTCCTCCCTTTCGGCCTGTCCCTGTCTCCTCGCGTCTTTACGAAGATCGCAGAGGCTGCCCTTGCCCCGTTAAGGGAGGTGGGCATTCGCATTCTCAACTATCTCGATGACTGGCTAATCCTAGCTCACTCTCGAGACGGGTTATGCGCACACAGGGACCTGGTGCTCTGACACCTCAGCCGACTAGGGCTTCGGGTCAGCTGGGAAAAGAGCAAGCTCCTCCCGGTTCAGAGCATCTCTTTTCTCGGTTTGGAGTTGGACTCAGTCTCCTTGACGGCGCACCTTATGAACGAGCGCGCCCAGTCGGTGCTGGCCTGTTTGAAGGCGTTCAAACAGAAAACAGCGGTTCCACTGAAACATTTTCAGAGGCTCCTGGGGCATATGGCGTCCTCGGCGGTGGCCACCCCGCTCGGGTTGATGCATATGAGGCCGCTTCAGCACTGGCTCCAGACTCGAGTTCCGAGACGGGCATGGCGCCACGGGACACACCGCGTGGCCATTACGTCGGTCTGTCACCGTCTTTTCAGCCCTTGGACCAACCTCTCGTTTCCACGAGCAGGTGTTCCGCTAGAACTGGTCTCCAGGCGCGTCGTGGTCACGACAGATGCCTCCAAAATGGGCTGGGGCGCTGTTGGCAACGGGCACGCAGCTGCCGGACTCTAGACGGGTCCGCAGCTGCGTTGGCACATCAACTGCCTCGAGTTACTGGCAATTCTGCTCGCCCTGCGGAGGTTCCGGCCGTTGATCCAGGGCAAGCACGTGCTAGTTCGGTCAGACAGCACGGCAGCGGTAGCATATGTCAACCGCTAAGCCGGTCTGCGCTCCCGCTGTATGTCATAACTCGCCCGCCGTCTCCTCCAACGGAGTTAGCAGCACCAAGTCGCTGCAAGCCACTCATATCCCGGGCAACCTCAACACTTCGGCGGACGCGCCGTAACAACAGGTTACCCTCAAGGGAGAGTGGAGACTCCACCTTCAGGTGGTCCAGCTGATTTGTAGTCGATTCAGTCAGGCACAGGTGCACCTGTTCGCCTCCCAAGAATCCTCCCACTGCCCGCTCTGGTACGCCCTCACCGAGGCCTTCCTCGGCATAGACGCGCTGGCACAGCTGGTCCCCTGGCATTCGCAAATATGCGTTTTCCCCAGTGAGCCTGCTCGCACAGACCCTGTGCAAGGTCAGGGAGGACGAGGAGAAGGTCGTCCTGGTAAGCACCCTACTGGCCCGCCCAGACGTGGTGCTCGGACCTCACGCTCCTCGTGACAGCTCCCCCCGGGCAAATTCC
Organism: Myxocyprinus asiaticus; assembly: GCF_019703515.2. NCBI lineage: Eukaryota > Metazoa > Chordata > Actinopteri > Cypriniformes > Catostomidae > Myxocyprinus > Myxocyprinus asiaticus. The sequence goes on from NC_059366.1 coordinate 39,428,046, forward strand.
CCTGAGAAAGGCCCTTCTTTCTCAGGGAAGGGGTACCATCCAGCACCCGCGCCCAGACCTCTGGAATCTCCATGTCTGGCCCCTGGACGGGACGCGGAAGACCTAAGCCGTCTCCCACCTGCGGTGGTAGACACATTCACTCAGGCTAGGGCTCCCTCTACGAGGCGCCTGTATGCCTTTAAGTGGTGTCTGTTCGCTAAGTGGTGTTCTTCCCATCAGGAAGACCCCCAGAGGTGCGCAGTCAGATCAGTGCTTTCCTTCCTGCAAGAGAGGTTGGAAGGGAGGCTGTCCCCTTCCACCTTGAAGGTGTACATTGCTGCCATAGCAGCACACCATGACGCAGTCGACGGTGAGTCCTTAGGGAAGCATGATCTGATCATCAGGTTCCTAAGAGGCGCCAGGAGGCTGAATCCCTCCAGGCCACGCCTTGTTCCCTCATCGGACCTCTGTAGTTTTTCAGGGTCTACAGAGAGCCCCCTTTGAGTTTTGCAGTCAGCCGGGCTTAAGGCACTCTCCTTGAAGACTGCCCTCCTGACTGCGCTCACTTCCATCAAGAGGGTAGGTGACCTGCAAGTGTTCTCTGTCAGCGAAACGTGCCTGGAGTTCGGTCCGGGCTATTCTCACGTGATCCTGAGACCCCCGACCGGGCTATGTGCCCAAGGTTCCCACCAATCCTTTTAGAGACCAGGTGGTGAACCTGCAAGCGCTGCCCCAGGAGGAGGCAGACCCAGCCCTGGCGTTGCTGTGTCCAGTGCGCGCTTTGCGCATCTATTTGGATCGCACGCAGAGCTTTAGACTCTCTGAGCAGCTCTTTGTCTGCTTCGGTGCACAGCGGAAAGGAAGCGCTGTCTCCAAGCAGAGGATCGCCCACTGGCTCATTGACGCCATAACTATGGCATGTCTCGCCCAAAACATGCCGCCCCCGGTAGGGCTACGAGCCCATTCTACTCGTGGTGTAGCGGCTTCTTGGGCCCTGGCCAGAGGTGCCTCTCTAACAGACATTGCAGAGCAGCAGGCTGGGCAACACCCAACACCTTTGCAAGGTTCTACAACCTCCGGGTGGAACCGGTTTCGTCCCAGGTAGTGGCACGCAACACAAGCGGATAAGCCCGGGATAGCCGGCCGGGTGTATCGCTTGCACATAGCGCCTTCCACCTCCTTTTGAGCTGAAGACGTGCGCTGTTAATTCCCAGTAGTGTTCACAAAGGTTGTTCCCTGGTTGACTTCCTCCGAGCCCTGTGGCAGTCGAGTTTTCGGAGAGACTCGCTGCCGGCCCAGTACACACGCTAACTAAGAGCCCGGCTCTGGGGTAGGTGCTCCGCATGTGGCGGTTCCCTGTAAGGCTAACCCCATGCGATCTATATCTTCCGCTAGTTCGTTTCCCTACTGGCAAACTGCGTCTTCCTTGGGCAGAGCCCCTCAGTCTCCATGTTGTAGTAACTCCTCCCCCATTGGGTAGGATCTACCTTGAAGGCTCTCCACATGGTTGGAAAGACCATGTGATGTATTCTTCCACTTAAATATCCCCCCTCTCTTGGGGCGAGGTGTGGTCTCCGCGGTGTCCTCCCCTTGGGAGGGACACCCCCCGACTAGACCTGGCGGCCCAGTCGGATAATCCCCCTTCTTTTTTAGGGAGTGGAAAAAGAGAAGGGGAAAGAGGCCATGACTGGGTTAAGCCTGTCTCTATCTCTGGGTAGTCGACTTGTCCCCAGAAAGGGCCGTTCGACACTCATAACTGTGTTGGGGGAGGTTACGTGTCGACCTGGTGTGCTGGCTATGAGGCACACAGCAAGTCTGCCCACCATACACCGCCAGTTCACGTAACACAGTTCAGCCTTGTGGCGTTTTGTATAGGGACCCCTAGTGTCACTACATCGACACCAACGTCGAGTGAGTGACAGATAGGGAACGTCATGGTTACTGGTGTAACCTCCGTTCCCTGATGGAGGGAACGAGACGTTGGTCCCTCCTGCCACAACGCTGAACTACCCGCTGAAATGGCCGGACCTTATATCGGCTCCTCAGCGTAAAACCTGAATGAGTGGTTGCATACCAGCTCCTTTTATACCCGTATGTTCGGGGGAGTGGCATGCAAATACCACTCGCCAATTTTCATTGGCCTTTTATCAAAGACCAGAGGTGTCTCGGGCTCCCAAGAGTGACCCCTAGTGTCACTACATCGACACCAACGTCTCGTTCCCTCCATCAGGGAACGGAGGTTACACCAGTAACCATGACGTTTTTTAGATGGTGAAATACATTCTCCTATCACAGTTTAAAGGATTAGTTCACCCAAAATGAAAATTCTCTCATCATTTACTCACCCTCATGCCATCCCAGATGTGTATGACTTTCTTTCATCTGCTGAACACATTTGAAGAAAAAAACAGAAAAAATATCTGTGCTCAGAAGGTCCTTAAAATGCAAATGGTGACTCAGCACTCCCGTGATTACATCACACGCATATTCTGCTGCTGACTGATTTATAGTTAAAAGTACTTAAATATTGATATTTTTCACACTTTAAAATACATTAATTTAACTGCTGGAGTCATATGGATGATGTTTATGCTGACTGTCTGTTCTTTTTGGTCCTTCAAAAGTTGAAATCCCATCAAAAAAGCCATCATCCTGCTGAAGAATGGAAAGGCAGCTGGACCTGATGACATCCCAGCAGAGGCCCTGAAAGCAGACCTAGATGCATCAGTGGAGATGCTGTACCCCCTTTTTGTGAAGATCTGGGAGGAAGAAGTGACACCTAAGGACTGGAAGGAGGGCTACCTTATCAAACTCCCCAAGAAAGGCAACCTCAGCAACTGCAACAACTACAGAGGCATCATGCTCCTGTCAGTGCCAGGCAAGCTCTTCAACCAGATCCTCTTAGAGAGAATGAAAGACATCGTAGACCCACAACTTTGAGACGAGCAAGCAGGTTTCCGGCAGTACAGATCTTGCACAGACCAAAGTGCAACACTTGATATACAATGGAACTAACCATTGTATATCAACTTCATAGATTATGAGAGGGCTTTTGACAGTGTTGATTGACAGACCCTCTTGACCCTCCTTAAACACTATGGCATTCCAGTCAAGTTGGTCAGCTTGATAAAGAACTCATACGAGGGAATGACATACAGAGTCATCCACAGAGGGCAGCTCACCAACAGCTTCCAGGTGAAGGCCGGAGTCAAACAAGGATGTTTGCTGTCACCTTTCCTCTTTCTTCTCGCCATTGACAAGATAATGAAGATGTCCACCTGTGAACGCAAGAGTGGAATCCAGTGGACTTTGTGGAACCAGTCCGATGACCTGGACTTTGCCGATGATCTTGCACTACTCTCCCACAGCCACCAGCAGATGCAGGAGGAAACAAATGTTGTGGCAGCCATATCATCGCAGGTAGGACTCAACATCCACAAAGACAAGACCAAGATCCTGAAGACCAACATCAGCAGTACAGAACCAGTCATCCTGAATGGAAGTCCACTTGAAGAAGCGCAGTCCTTCACCTACTTGGGAACCATTACAGACCAGCCGGGAGGTACAGACGCAGACGTCAAGGCAAGGATCAGCAAAGCAAGAATGGCTTTCATACAGCTCAAAAACATTTGGAGCTCAAAAGAGCTGTCTTTGAAAACAAAGATTCGGCTGTTCAACTCTAATGTACAGTCAGTACTGCTTTATGGGGCCGAAACCTGGAGATCGAGAAAAAACACCATCAAAAGAATCCAGACATTTATTAACAGCTGCCTTAGAAGGATTCTACAGATCCACTGGCCAGACACTATCAGCAATACCAGTCTCTGGGATAGAACCATCCAACTTCCTGCACAGAAAGAAATTCAGAAGAGAAGATGGAGATGGATAGGGCACACCTTGCGCAAACCACCAAACAACATTACTAGGCAGGTTTTGCGATGGAACCCCCAAGGAAAGCGGAAGAAAGGCCGTCCAAGGAACACCTGGCGACGTGACCTTGAGGCAGACATCACCAAGATGGGATACAACTGGAGTCAACTGGAAAGAATGGCCCAGGACAGAAACCTCTGGCGATCTATTGTTGGCGGCCCATACCCCGAAAGGGGTGAGAGGGCATAAGAAGAAGAGCTGAGATGTTCTTCTATTTTTCTTCAAATGTGTTCAGTAGAAGACAGAAAGTCATACATACCTGGGATGGCATTAGGGTGAGTCAGTTATGAGAGAATTTTCATTTTTGGGTGAACTGTCCCTTTAATATGCAGAGAAAAAAAAAAAAAAAAAAAATTTACACACTCCAGCATTAATTCTCCTGCTTTTCAGATTTTCCTCCAGAGAAAAAGAACCTGATATGCAGTTATCTTAAATGTGAATCCGCTAGAGATTCTCAACTATCTAAAAAGTCTGATAAAGTCTGATTCAAGCCAGAGTTTTAGATATCAACTCAAACATTTCTCATTAAATTCTCCAAAGACCAAATGATCTAAATTATAGATCATTAATTATTAATCTACATTCATACTTAAATGAAAACCCAGGAAATTATTAAAGGAATAGTTATTCTGTCATAATTTACTTACCCTAATGTTGTTCCAAACCTATATGACTTTTTTCTTAAACAGAACACAAAATGATTTTTTTATGAATATTGTGGTTCGTCTTTTCAATACAATGTCAGTTGATAGCGACTCACTTTAAAGCCTTAAAAAGGACCTAACAGTTTCTTAAAAGTGATCTATGTGAATTGTGCATCATATTCCAAGTCATCTGTAGGCATACAATAGGTTTTGGCAAGAAACAAGCCATTTTTCTCTTTAAATATTGATGTGTGTTGCGCAATGATGAGTGCTATGAAAAAAGCTTCACAGTGGCTTGCGCATCCAAGCAAGAACTTGCGCTGTTTGGCACTAAAAACAACCCAAATTCTCACAAATCACCATGAAAGTGTTTCTCTCATGCACTCATGACAAAATAATGACAGAATTTTCTTTGTTGGCTGAATTATTCCTTTAAGGCTCTACTCCAAAACCTAGCGAGCTGCCTTGCTGTCTAAGCAGGAAACAAGTCATTTGGTTAGAATCTGAAATACAGAAGGCAGAATAAGGCAGGTGGTCTCTGTTTGTGAATATAAATGAGATGTGTATTGGCTCAGTAAACATATTTGAACTGGATCCTGATGACACGTGTTGGATCCCAGTGACAGACGCGTCTCCCCACTGGGCCACGGGCACAGCAGAGTTTAAATGAGCTTACTGCTCTGTCTATGGATGTCAGGAGGATTTTTCTTCACAGCTTAGTGGAACAGGTGCTTCCTGTGTGCACTGTGCCTCCAGAGCAGCTTTACAAAGCAATAAATTCTCCTTTACAAATGCCATTTTTTGCCACTTTTAATCAGACATAAAAGAGGAAGGACAGAAAACGAAAGGGAGATGAGGAAGCAATAGGATTTGGGATAGTTGCAAACCAGATTCAAATTTTAAGCACCACAACTCAGTACTAACTGCTATGTCATGGCATTCTTTCTTACTTTTTCCTAAATGTTGAAAACATACACTACCAGTCCAAAGTTTGTGTGTCCAAATGTTTTACTAGAAGAGTATGAACAAATCACTAGCAGACTGTTTGTTAAAGGCATTAATTAGGAGTGGGTGTGACTTTGGCTTACTTGAAGAGCTCTTGTCTGGAGATGGCTCTGTTGGTGAGAGGGTCGATGGCATAGACCTGCAGGTCTGATTTGGAGTAGTCCTCCAGTTCATATCCTTCTCCGTGCCGCCGCGGGCCGATCGATTCCACTATCACTTTAGCACCAGGGATCTGATCTTGCACATAGCGTTCCAAAATACTGAAGAGAGAGAGAGAGAGAGAGAGAGAGAGAGAGAGAGAGAGAGAGAAAAAATGGTATGATTATATTTGTCAAACATTAAAAGAAAGAACTCAACTTTATTTCATATAATTCTATATTTAATAAATGTATATCTATTAAATGTATATTCCTCTTTTGTAAGTTACTTTGGATAAAACCATCTGCCAAATGAATAAATGTAAATGTAAATATCATTGTTGGCATTTCAAATCAGCTTAAATGGATAGTTCACACATGCACACACACACACACACACACACACACACACACACACACACACACAAAAATCCTTATGTCGTTCCAATCCCGTATGACTTTCTTTCTCACATGGAACTCAAAAGGAGATGTTATGCTGAATGTTAACCTTAGCCTCCATTCAATTTAATAGCATTTTTTTCTCCATACAGTGAAAGTAAAAGATGACAGATGCTAACATTCTGCCTAGCATCTCCTTTAGTGTTCAATGGAAGAATGTAAGTCATATATGAAGACAAGTATTATGACAGAATTACAAAACTTTGAAATGTAATACAAAACAAATGTGTTTCTCTTTGCTAAGCCTGTACTGAAGGGTGAATCTGAAGAAGAACATGGCCAGGTGATATTTCATTCAAAATCAAAAGATATATATTTTTTTGGGAACATTAAAGGTGGTTTTACACGGGACGCGGTAACCGCGCGTTCCCTATTCATTTTCAATGAGAGAGACGCGGCAGGCAGCAAAAGTGAGGCGCTGCCACTTGTCGCTGACCAATCAAACGACATTTAACTTTTATGTAGTCAGAAACAACATGAAGACGAATATACTCACTGTTGTTGAATTTCCTGAGCTATATAATGTTTCTTTGAGTGTTTATAGAGACATAAATAGGAAAACAGCTGAGTCAGTGTACCAGGTGAAAATAGGCTACGGATACTTGCATAGTTTATGTTAGGAAGACAGATGATTGTGATATATACAAATAGGCCATGGACCATCTAATTAAATGTTCTCTTCTGCAACAGGTGTCTGAAACATTAACTTTAGATAAACAGAAAATACCATTTCTCAGGCGGTTTATTAGCAAAGTGTTTTGTGGATTTTTAATGTTCATTTGTAGCCCTCCCATTTTAATGATTAATGTGATGTTATATTTATACTATATCAATTTGGCAATAAAAAACAAAGTAATGCAGTCTGTTTCTCTAGTCATTAAAAAAATGCAGAATTCATCAAATGTGGGGACAGATGGCAAGATGCCATCAATACTTACAATTATATTATTTAGCTATTTAACTTTTATATAATTTTAAAATAATTTACAAAATAAAATAGATTATTACAATATTTCTAGTTATAACACATTTTTTTTTTGGGAGAAAGAAGTGCCATTGTATTTATGTGCATGAAAACTAATACAATATTTACAGTAATCACCTCAGAGACCCAGTATCTGAGCAGAAGAAGTTGGGGGCATTGTTGCACTTCTACTGGCGTGATTCGCACCGATTCTCGTGTGAATGGAAAATGCCTGTACAAACTAGAAGCGGCAATATCACAAGCAAAGCCTGCCGCCCACTGCTTCCCGTGTAATATCGCCTTAAGAGTTTTTGCATTATGACATTATTTTCATGACAATGCATTATGACATTAATCCTCATTACTGTAACGACAACATTAATTAAACCGTAATGTTTTATGACATTAATCTTCATTACTGTAACGAAAACATTAATTAAACCGTAAAAACATTACTTTCTGGACACAATTACTGTTATGTGTTTTAATTAAAATTAGCATCGGACAGTACAACAACTACTATGATGTATATATACTTTACAATCTAAATACGGTATAGGCTTAACATTTTGTTCACATTACAGTAATGAAACTGAATGCGCTTGTGATGAGGAGGAGGGTGGGGCCAGGCCAATCAGCCGGGAGGGGGATAAAGACTAGACTAGCTGGAGGCACCAGTTCGAGAGAGAGAGAGAGAGAGAGAGAGAGAGAGAAAGAGAGAGAGAGAGAGAGAGAGACACGCACGCGGCCATGCTGCATGTGTGTCTGTGTTTGTTTATGTTTGTTTTATGTTGAGTTTTATCATTAAACTTTATGTTTACTGTTCAGCCGGTTCCCAACTCCTCCTTGCCCATCCTTTAACTGTTACAGCGCTTAATCATGAAAATGTCATAATGGTAGTTCTAAAAATAGGTTTCACTTTCTTTATTCAGAATCTAATTATTTATTTCTGTCTATTTTCTTTAGGGTGACACGTGACCTGGATATGTTCTTTCTGAGATTCTCCTCATAACTCAAAATAACTGTTAAATATTTTCATAGAGAACAGGTAGCGTGCTGAAAAACTTAAATAAACAGTATCTCATGCCTTCAGTTTAAGATACAGTTAACTTATCAATAGTTTTAGCAATCTTTTATAGTGATTATACTGCAATCTACAGAGAAAAGTTCCTGTATTTTGTATAATGGATCTTTTATTTGAGATAGGAGATTGTACAATTTAGATGCCCTATTAAATCAAAGCACCTGAGAAAACAAAAGCTGCTGATAGTGCAGGAAACATTTAAATGTAACTCTAGGAAAGCAGCAGTGCAGAGGCAGACCGTGAAGGAGGAAATCTCACCTTATCAACTGCTCCTTATTCTCCTCCACCACTGTGGGTGGAACATTGGAAACCACAACCTGCATGTCCAACGCATTCACAACTGACACCTAAAACACACACACAGAACATATGAGACAGAAGATTTAAATCACTCTGATATGTTTTATTTTTCCTTCTTTTCTTCTTCCTCTTTTTTTTTTTTTTTACACGTGCTATTTACAAAAAGGCTGGGTGATGTTGATATTTTTTAAGCCTTTTGATAATTTTTGTGTTTGGTATTTTTGTATATTCTCTGAAATAGCTTAAAAGGCTGATTTTAATTTTAGCTGATCATTTCAACTAAATAGCCATTGTAGATTCAAATTGTTGTTGTTGATGTTGTTACATTTTTTAGAACTACTCTTTTGTAAAGCATACATACTCGCAAGACGTGCGACAAGGATGGATCACAATAATAGTCTGACACAATTTTTAACTTAATGGGCAAATAAAAAAGCACATTAAAATCACAGCAATATCCATGATGTTGCATAATTTTATGTAACCAACAAAATCATTCTGAATATATTGTGAATATTTAATACTTAATACAGAGGGGTCCAAATTGCTCTTTTGGACATTCTCAAATAATGCTGTAATAACATGTTTTTGATTCTTTTTTTTTTTTCCAATTTGGAATGCCCAATTCCCAATGCGCTTTTATGTTCTCGTGGTCGCGTAATGATTCGCCTCAATCCGGGTGGTGGAGGACGAATCCCAGCTGCCTCCACGTTTGAGACCGCCAACCCATGCATCTTATCATGTGGCTTGTTGAGCGCGTTGCCACGGAGACTTGTAGAGGCTTCACGCCATCCACCGCGGCATCCACGCTCAACTCGCCACGCGCCCCACCGAGAACGAACCACATTATAGCGACCACGAGGAGGTTACCCTATGTGACTCTACCCTCCCTAGCAACTGGGCCAATTTGGTTGCTTAGGAGACCTGGCTGGAGTCACTCAGCATGCCCTGGGATTCAAACTAGCGAACTAGCGAATTCCAGGGCTGGTAGCCAGCGTCTAAGACCACTGAGCTACCCAGGCCCGTGGTTTTGATTCTTGAGTGTATGCTGTCATTAAAGCAAAATGGGCAAATACACATACAAAGAAATTCTGAAAGTCATGTTCATTTTTCAATGTAACTTTTTACTTAAATTATTTTGTTGATAAGATAGTGTGTAATAAATTGAAGCTTTTTCACTAGTGGTGTAATACTTTTGATCCCCACTGTATACCGTATATCACCGCGTAAATTGGTATATGCAGTTTGAAAGTCCTTTAATTCAGATGCTCAAAAACAGTGTGATGGCTTAATGAATATTAATAGAAACACTTTCTATACCAGCAGGAAATTCAACAACCAATGTCAAATTAAAATGATGCAAACTTTAATGATATGATGAAAAACCTGACGCACACACCCTCTTATTTTATTTGCCGTTCATTAGCTTCAGAGATTTACAAGAAATGCACAAATCACTGGCAGCAACCGTCCAGCAAATATAGAAGTATAAATAATTCAGCTTACTGAAACAATTCATTTATATATTCATTACTGCACTAACTAAAGCACAAACACCACATGCACTTACGCAAACAAACATTTTATTCTAACATAACATGCTGAAAAGCACAAGTACAGAGACTGACAGGATATTTACCAAACCAAGCGGCACTCCAGAGAGATATTTTCACCCTATAGCAATTGCTGATTACTGTTACGGAATTAGACTCATTTTAAATTATTCAGTGATTTGACTTGAACTAAACCTAAATATTCATTTTGCTTAGCCACAGGGATGAGGGAAAACTTCATTTCTCAAAGCAAAATATTTTCAGTTAAAGGATCGAAGTTGGAACTCTTATGATGTAGAGCTAATGATGCGTTTGAATGGTCTTGCATGAGTTGCATGAATCATATCATCATGAGGAATTACATTTTCCTTTACCTCTTGAAATAAAGGAGTATTTTTTACTTTGAAAACATAATCAAAACTCAGAATTTCCTCTTATCAACAATGCCTAATGGGTGTTCAGAAACTTGGCCTGAAAGTAGTCACAGTGAGGTAATAAGGATTAAGTGGGATACATTCTATTATCCCTAAATCTAGAAGAACTAACGATAGGAGTTAAATGAGGGAAAGTTTGTTAAACCTTGAACAAGGCTGTGTGTAGCACCTGCCACTCTGCAAACCTTTTTTTATGTCCCTGGTCATTTATGTTTGACATTCACATTTTGAGTGGCAGATTTCAGTGTAGATTCTTCTGAGTCACAATGTAATGCAGGCTTTGCAAAAATTAAAGCTGTTATATTTTATTTTTGTGATTTTTCCCCTTTTCTCCCAAATTTGGAATGCCCAATTCTCAATGTGCTTTTAAGTCCTTGTGGCTGCATAGTGATTCGCCTCAATCTGGGTGGTGGAGGACGAATCCCAGTTGCCTCTGCCAACCTGTGCATCTTATCACGTGGCTTGTTGAGCGCGTTGCCACCAAGACATAGCGCGTGTGGAGGCTTCACATCATCCACCACAGCATCCATGCCCAACTCACCATGCGCCCCACCGAGAACGACCCACATTATAGCGACCATGAGGAGGCTCTACCCTCCCTAGCAACTGGGCCAATTTGGTTGCTTAGGAAGCCTGGCCGGAGTCACTCAGCACACCCTGGGATTCGAACTAGCAAACTAGTGAACCCCAGGGGTGGCAGCCAGTGTATTTTACCACTGAGCTACCCAGGCCCCCAATTAAAGCTGTTATTAAAGTAAGGGGCTCTAGGACCCACAGCAAAATGATGTTACTCACACAACAGCAAAAAACTGCCTATATAATTCCATAGGTCAGAGTGAGGGTGGAAATGGTCATAAAAAATAGGGTTTCTTCAGTGCAAAAAACTTTACCAACATTCTAAGGTGACATCAGTAAGACATTTAAAGTTAAAAAATGTAAATGATGCCTTCGTACTCATAGGTCAATGTCATAGGTTAAAGGTCATGCACACTCACCACCACATCTGCTCTGCTGCTCAGTCCCTGACCGTAGTTGTCCGTGGCGATGACCTCAAACTTGAAGTAGGATCGGCGCATGTTTCGGAACATGATGGCGCTCTTGATAAAGCCAGAGTATGGCTCAATAACAAAACTGTCCTGCCCTTCGGCCGTGGGAGGGATGATCAGTCTGTAGGCCATCTTACTGTAGTTTCCTGTGTCAATATCTGTAGCCTGATACACACACACACACACACACACACACATACACTGAAATATCCACAGACAAATAGAATTATCTATTTGAAGGCTTATATAAAAAGTGCCAGCCTTATTGAAAGAATTCCTATACATTCCTAATTGAAACAGTACAGCATAAGGGAGAATTTAAGGCCATGTCAACAGTAATATATTTTTGTTTGAAAATGCATTGATTTTATTACGTTTCCACCTCACATCCACACTAGGAGTTTTCCTTCACTAAAAAAAGAAGTCTTTGGAAAACAGACTCTATAATGCATATTTTAGAAAATAAAGACAGTTACGTTAGGAAATGGAAAAACAAATGTTCAAACTTAAACAGATTAGTGTGGGTGTGACTTTAAGGAAGGGCTCATCCAATAAGGAAAATTCTGTCATAATTTACACACCCTCATGTCATTCCAATCCCAAAGTTTCTTTGGCTGTTACATATCATTGGTTATTGTATGTGCCCTGAACAGTTGCAATGTGCCATGTCTGAATATGTGGAATAGCACATGAGATATTGTTTGTTTTTGGTCCTATTTGGAGCTTGATAACCCCTGGTCATTATATGCTTCCACTGTATTGAAAATAGCAGTTTGGGCATTCTTCTTTTCTATTTCAATGAAGGAAGAAAACTCTAAAGGTACACCATGAGGGTAAATGTTGGCACAATTTAATTTTTGGATGAACTATCCTGTTAAAAGCCTTTAAAATGATTTGGCAGCTAAAAAATAAATAAATATGAACTCTCTGTAGTTTTCACATCAACAGTTTAATTCAATAACCTCTTTTTCAGCAGATATGACTCTGAAGTTATCAGATAACCTCTAACAGCCAACTAGCAGGAGTCCAATCTGTGTATTTTACTTGTCTTCCACACTGTCAGAAATGAAGAAAACAGCTGTCTTAGCAGTAAGTCAGAGATGCGGGGGAAGGCGAGAAGATTTGAATGGATAGAGCGATTGTCCTTTAGTGCTGACAGGTGTGTCAGGATGTGAAAAGCAAGTTTCTTGCAGTAAAAATGAAACACAATGTACTGCAGATACCAAGAGCTGCACAACATATCAAACCTGATGAATTATTATCCATTGTGTCTGTGTTCTTCTGATATTTTAACGACAACAATAAACAAGCTTAACAATAACCAACTTAACACTAACTAACATAAACAGCCTAAATGTCGAAACACAAAACAACTCGTAATAATTCGGCCATTCAATCAAGTAAAATATCAAATTGAGATTAATCTCTTTGCTGAAGAGCATGCAGTAAATATTAAAACATTTTAGCAAATCAGCTCAGAATACTAGGTGAGCCTCATTAAAATTCATGAGCCAATCTGAAGGTTTAAAATGTGTCACCTCTACACATATCATTCCTACACCCCTGCTTAGTATTGACACTTAATATAAGCATATACACTCACCACAATTTTCAGGACTGTAGTGAATGTCTTAGTGTCTTCTGTCACTCCTCCGATGTAAAGAGACCTTGTGAAGACCGGTGGATGATCGTTTTCATCTTCAACATCGATGAAAACCTTTGCTGTGTTTGCTGGTTACATTTCCACAATCGCACAAGAGAAACATATTTCAGTTTATGGAAATATTGGCCCTATTTGTCACGAAGTAAAAACTGAGCCAATGTAAACACACACAGCTGCTTCAACCCTCTCCACGCTACTGCAGACGTGAGAAATATGATCTGTCAAAAAGCATTTGTCTTCTGATGCACAACAATATATATAGCCATCTAGTGTAGATCTAAGCACACACAGGGGAAACCGCAGATGAAGTGCCGTATATCACAGCTCCATGAAAGAGAAAAAAAAGATAAAGGAAGAAAGAAAAAACGCAGGTGGGCAGAACAAGACCAGTTGTCATTAAGAAGAGAGAGAATGTGTGCCTGTCCTGTTGTATGCAATAAATTTATATCATAATGTTTTTATTTTATTTTTTTTATAAAACAAGACCTATTGCGATCTAATGCACGTGGTTTATTCAGTTCTTCATGTCTGAGGCCTGCCTGTGACGTCTTTAATGAACTTTGAAGCCAACATGAAAAGGTGTTCCAAATAATACGATTATTTTTTATGTGGGGGGGAAGGGGGTGTCTTACAGGTTAAAGAGACAAACACCTCTTAGATACAGACATCGGCTGTCAATTAATTCGAGAACGCGCATACGCATAAGATAGAAAAGATGGGAAAATTTTGTTTTTTATTGTAATCTGAGCTAAAGAAGCACAATTTATGATACAGTGTTGTCAGATTTTTAATGCTGATTTGAAATACGTTCTTTGATTATGGGGTTCAAGTATATATATATATATATATATATATATATATATATATATGAAACAGCGCCAACCCACATCTCGGAATAGCATTACCATAGTTACCATAGACTTTGTCAATTCGAACCATTCTGGCCATTCTCTGTTGACCTCTCTCATCAACAAGGCATTTCCATCCACAGAACTGCTGCTCACTGGATGTTTTTTGTTTTTGGCACCATTCTGAGTAAATTCTAGAGACTGTTGTGTGAAAATCCCAGAGATCAGCAGTTACAGAAATACTCAAACCAGCCTATCTGGCACCAACAATCATGCCATGCTCCAAATCACTGAGATCAAATTTTTTCCCCCATTCTGATGGTTTATGTGAACATTATCTGAAGCTCCTGACCCGTAGCTGCATGATTTTATGTACTGCACTGCTGCCACAAGATTGACTATTTCTGTAACTGCTGATCTCCTGGGATTTTCACATACAACAGTCTCTAAAATTTACTCAGAATGGTGCCAAAAAACATCCAGTGAGCAGCAGTTCTTTGGACGGAAATATATATTTATGCAGTAACTCAGATAACCACTCTGTACAATTGTACTGAGCAGAATAGCATCTTAGAATGCACATGTTGAACCTTTTGGCGGATGGGCTTCAACAGCAGAAGACCGCATTGGGCACATTATTGGACCATAGTGTTCCTAATAAAGTGCTTGATGTGTGTATATAAATTTATATAATATATCCATGTGCATTCTCATAAAAATGTATTGTTATATATTAAAATTAACATCTTTCTCCAGACGTGTAACCTGTAAGTTAAATGGCTGTTGCTGTTTAATATAAAAAAACTTTATAAAATGTGTGTTGTCTTAACTGTTATATGACCAATTGCTATGATAATGAATGTAACAGTTGCATCTCGTGCATTTTGCACAAGCGTAAAACCGCATAGAAAGCTTATCTGAGATAAATTAAGCTTCATTAACACGCCAGTGTCTCAAACCCCATTTGTTTATTTTATTTAAGCATTTATTTAGCCAAACTACGTCAGTACTCTGGTGGTTCGCAATGACTGGTGGGTAAAATTCCCTCTACACTTCCTGTGAAGTGATGTATTGATGTCAACTCATTCCCTATGCCGTTTGGAGTGCCCTTCCAACTGAACATGTATGCTCCCTTTGGATTGGAATCTCACTTAAGATGGCTGAATACCATGTGAAGTCCACTTTAGAGGACCCTAACAGTCGACTGGAATACACTTCTAGTTTTTTTTAGTAAAGTATTAAGATATTCTGTTTACATCAGCAGAAAAAGAAAGATGTTCAATATATCGTTAACCAAAAGTTATGAAAATCATTAGTTTCCAGTATTTCTTTTTTCTGATTATTGTTTTTTTTTTTTTTTATGGAACTTTTTATGTTCTTACTAAAACCGTAATATTTTTTTCTTCCCAGCCCTACATGTGATGATGCTTTTTGACTGTTCTGGAGACAGTTTTTTTTTTACCTCGAGAGCATTTCAACGTATACCAGTGGAAATGATTATTTTACTAATCTGCTGCTATTTTTAATTACTGCTGTAAAATGTATTACATGATCGTTAACGAGCATTAAATTGCTGTGTTAACTATTTACAAGGCTGCGATACCTAGCAAACAAGGTAAGTCATTTCAGAGGTGGGAGCAAGTTATTACACATAGATGAATGATTAAAGACAAAATTTGATCAACTACATGGTGTTCAGCACTGATCCTTCAACACACATTGATTAAGTTTTAATGAAGTACATACACTGACAGCAGGAAGACCAAACCTCTGACAGGAAGAGGGTTATGTCACTCACTCTCCTCAACCTCAATAAAGTGTATGAGTACATTAGTACTGACCCCTCCTGTAAACTCACATTCTGATCTTAACTGACTGTGTGCTGACCAGAAGGTACATGAGATATATTGAGGCAATGACCTACGAGAGAGGCAGTGGGTTTAAGTAGTATTACCACAATTACCAGTGAGCACTTGTAAACATCTCCAAAGTAATTTTTTAAAGAGTGCATTATCTTGAAAACATCATATTCTGATTATTGTGTGCGACTAAACTAATCTAATAAATATCTACAAAAAGAGCAGACTTATGTAGATTGTAAATCATGAATGTCCTGAAGACATCCGCTGATTGATCTTCCCCAATAAATCCCAATAGACATATGAAAGCTGCTTTGGCATTGTTCTTACTTTTGGAGGGAACGCGTAGGTTGGCGAGGATGATGGCGAGGGAGTCGGCCTGAACCCGGAGCACGTAACTGGTCACCTTTTCGTAGTCCAGTGTTTTATTTGTGTAGATAATCCCAGTGCGGTTATTGACTGTGAATTCACCTACAAACACATACAGATCACAGAACAATTCACTACACATTTGTGCCAACCAAGGGAGTCAAGATGTCAAAGTTCACCAGCCAAGCAACTGCCATTGAGATAAATGGGATTGCTAATGTGCAGCTCTTTCCAGGTTTCCTTACCGCATTCAAATTGTGATCTGCTCTAATTTTATGGCTGTGTTTGCACCATGACCTGTATAATTGATGCAATTCCTTTAGTGAATTTGGTGTTAAAGCTGTAAAGACAACCAGTGCAAATAAACAACACTGTCTGTGTGTCCAGTTCATTCAATTCCCCCCAATGTGTTGTAAAAACTCACCTCCCTGATTTCCATCCACTATGGAGTAAAAGACAGTGGTGTTGACGGCTGCAGCCAGAATCAGTCCCACAGGTGTTCCAATAGGAGCATTCTCACTCACTGGACTAAACCTGCACAACACAGTAGAATTAAACCAGCTTAATTCAGTATTTAGACTACACACGGGTAAGGGCAGTAGAGCTGTTGTGTCCAGCAAGATCACTAGAACATAAATGTCAGTTTCCTGTTGAGTATTACAAATACATTAGAGCAGTTCAACTGGCCCTCCACCCCCATAAAAGACCTACAGAAAGTGCTTATGGAACTCAAGTGCAGATTCTCAAGAAGCGAAGAGAGTTTAATTACTGCATTTAAAGTAGATTAATCACTTGTCTTAGGAAAACTCAATTTCTAAAGCTTTATAGTGCATAACCAGAGGAGATCTCTTAGGCTACTTTCACACAGCAGAGGAACAGAGCTGTCAGTCCTGTTTGGAGTGGTAAATATGGTTACTGTATGTTCATACACAGTTTGGTTATGGAAGAGAGTGATGACGCACTGAAAAAAATTTGAGGAAGAATTAATCAATGGATTTTCCAACGTTTGCCAGGCTTGTGGCATCAAATCTTTGAAATACACTCATAAATGTGTTTGAGGTACTTAAGTAGCAAGTAAACTATATATCCATAAGCAAAACTGTATATTCCACAAGTTATGTCTGTGAAATAATCAGTACTTATGACTTATGGACGGACAAAATTTGTTCACAAAATCTACACACATTCCAAGCTCTTTTTCAGTGTGTTTTTGTACAACAGTTGATTTGAAATAATTTTCTGTCTATTATTCTGGTTTATTACACTGCTCTCTTTACTTGATTCTGACTGGTCAATCGCATCATCCAATGTTTTGATTTTTCTGAATAATGACCCAGCATCCGGGGGATAAAGTGATATTTCACCAGTCATCTGGGTATTGCGAGTCATCTTTCCTACAGACCTTATTACTCTACAATCTCTACAAGTACGCTACTAAAATACTTTTTAAATCAATTCAATATTTAATGTCCATTAGTTTATTTGGCAAGTAGTCATGTAATAATGAACGGGTAATGAGCAGTCAGACGGTCATTTTCATTATATAAACTCAGATGCAAACCATAGGTGGAATTCAGCTGTTTCTGGAGACTCTGCTGTCTCTTTCTTCACACATAATAATGTAATTTCAACTCAGTTAATTATTTAAAGTCCATTTAATTATTTATTTGGTGAGTAGCTGTGTAATAAGAAAAATAACGTAAAGTGAGTAGTTCAAGACCACAATGTCAGACAGAAAGAAAGAAAGAAAGAAAGAAAAAAGAAAATCTATCTAAAATAACTTTCAAAGTTCTTGTACTCCTCTCACAGATGTTGAGAAAGTTTCTGTGCTTTTTCCGATCAGTGGAGGACCACATACTCGCTGTCAGAAGTGGGTGGACATGACACACCTGTCTCTACTGTACAGCAGTCAAAATACAGCCATTGCAGTCAGAGCATGACAAAGAGCCGCTGACTGCCTGGCCTTTCGTAGCCATACATGGGGTGAAGTGCTCTTCTCTGTCTCAGTGAGACAATAGAGCCTTGCTGCAGTCAACTGCATCACTGTCAGCAAAAAAACAAGGTTGCATTAAAAAATCTCAGCGATGCTCAGCTTCATGCTGATAATAATGGGAATTACAAAGGCCAGAAATAGCCAGAGTCACAATGCGGACTCGGAGTTCAACTGAATGGCACACAAATGCATTCGTGGCATTTCTACCGTATACTAGCTTAAAATATATTTTAATGTGATTGGAATTTGAATGCCCAACAATCGCGGTTGTCTCAAATAACTGCGGATAGATCAAATAACTGCGATCAGACTGTTATTTAATAATTGCAACAGGCCTACATATAGGGATCTTTTACATCGGAAAAAGCTAAACACTTCTTCTTTCCTAGCGTTTGTCCCGCGTAGGTACAGGGTCCGCTTTTCGGCAAGTTGCTCTCCATTTCTTCCGATCAAGGGCATCATCGGGGGTGGCGTTGACGTGCCTGATATCTTCCTTAATCTGGTCCATCCACTGTTTCTTTGGCCGTCTGCGTGGTCGTTTTCCCTCAATGTTGAGGCGCAGTGCTCTCCTCGCCACCGACTCCTCTTCACTGCGGACTACGTGGCCGTATACCATCGGAGGCATGCTTCCCTCATCTTGTCCATGATTGGTGTCACACCAATAATTTTCCTGACGTCCACATTCATCACCTGGTCCCATCAGGTCAGTCCTAATGTCCACCTGAGCATGTGCATCTCCATTACGTGAAGGGCCTGTTCATGCCTGGTGGTTGCGGGCCAGCACTCTGCGCCATACAGGGCAACTGGGCGGATGACTGTCTTGTAGACCTTCGCCTTGAGGTGGTTTGGCATGCGTCGATCGCAGAGTACGGCAGTTACCTGGCGCCACTTCAGCCAGGCAGCGTTGACTCTTGATCCTGCATCTGGAAGACTGTCACCATCAGCCGAGAGGGTGGAACCGAGGTACTTGAATTGGGTGGCCTTCTTCAGGTCTCTGCCGTTGATCCTGATGGTATCATCAGTCTGAGGGCCACACTCCATGTATTCTGTCTTGTCAAGGTTGAGTCACAGGCCATTCACATCCAGACAATCTTTCCAGTGCTGTGTTTGGTCTTGGAGGTCTTGCCGTTCCCTGTCAGTGAGAAATACATCATCAGCATAGAGTAGGGACCAAGGGTATGGCACCTGCAGATCCGCCATCGCCGTATCCATACATGTGATGAAAAGCAGTGGCGAAAGGGCAGACCCTTAATGGACTCCGATATTGATGGTGAACGGTGGTGATATCCCGGCTGGACAGCGGACGGAAGCCTCGATAGAGAAGCTGCGTCCAGTTGACATAGGCCTCAGGGACGTGGTGGGATCGGAGTGAGGCCCAGATGAGCTCATGGGGTATGCGATTGAACGCCTTCTCCAGGTCCAGAAAGGTCATGTGGACGGGCATGTTCTTCTCCCGGTGCTTTTCCATCAGCAGATGCGCAGCATGGATGCCATCCATAGTTCCGCACCCCTTCATGAAGCCACATTGGTTAAGGCTGATGTTAATAATGCTGCGGAGGCAGCTGTCCAGGATGCGTTCGAAAATCTTCATGGAGTGGCACAGGAGGTTGATCGGTGGTAGTTCTTGCACTCAGAGACATCGCCCTTTCCCTTCCAGATCGACACTGTGGTGCTGGTCATCCAGGCCTGTGGTACCTTGCCCTCGGCTATGATCTTGTTGAACAGAGCGGCAAGGATCTCGGCTCCGTGATGTCCCATCAGCTTCCAGACTTCAGCTGGAATGTCATCCGGGCCAGTGGCTTTGCCATTCTCCATTCTCTTCAAAGCTTTCATGACTTCAGAGGCGGTGACTGGAGGTACAGGTCCAGGGATCGGATCGGAGCTGGGAATTGGTGGGTGCGGAAACTCTTCATTTATATTTTTACATTTATGCATTTGGCAGACGCTTTTATCCAAAGCGATTACAGTGCCCTTATTACAGGGACAATTCCCCTGGAGCAACCTGGAGTTACAAGTCCTGCGGGACCCTCCTGCCATACTCACCCATTGGAGTGAATACTTCACCGCCAAGGACACAATGATGGTGGCTGTGGGTATTGAACCAACAACCTTTTGCTTACTAGTTCAGTGCTTTAGTCCACTACGCCACCACCACTCCACATCTTCATTTGAGATGGCGGTGAAGTATTCGCTCCAATGGGCGAGTATGGCAGGAGGGTCCCGCAGGACTTGCCCATCTGCGTTCTTGATGTGCATCACTTGGCTGATGGCTTGGGTCAATTGGTGACGTGAGTTAGCGATGCGATAGATCATCTTCTCCCCTTCGGGTGTGCCTAGTCACTCATACAAATCATTGTAGTACTTAGCCTTCACCTTGGCCACAGCCCGTCTCGCAGCCGACTTAAGTGTCCGGTAATGTTGGAGGTCGGCGTCTAGGCGTGTGCGATGCCATTTCTTGTATGCCATCATCTTGGCCTTGATTTCCATCCGGACCTCTTCACCCCACCACCAGACTTGTTTGTCCATGAATCGCCACCCTGGCTTTGTCAATCCGAGAATGCCCGAAGCAGCGTCATGGATGTGGGAGGTGATATCGCCCCAGAGCCCTTCGATTTGCTGATCAAGGTTAATATCGAATGATCGAAAGGCCGCCGAGAGTTGTTGCTTGTGTTTGGGTAGTTTCCACTACTTGACGTTCTTGGGGCCAGTGGTTCTCATTCAGGATTGCCGCTGTAGGTTGAGTTGGAGGTTGAGGACGAGTGGCCAGTGTTGAGGGCTGATGTTATCTGATGGGATCACCTTGACATCCATTGCCAGCTTCAGGTCACAATGACAGGTCATCCAATAGTCGATCTGAGTTGTACGACTGCCACTGATATAGGTGGCCAGGTGGCTCAGCCTCTTTCTGAAGAAGGTGTTGGCGACAACGAGATCATGGGCTTTGGCACAGTCAAGAATGCGACTTCCCTCGTGTGCCTAGTCCCTGGCCTCCGTGAACTTGTTCATAGCCGTGGCGGCCTTCGCCAACATGGCCATTAAGGTCCTCTCCGACCAGGATGTGCTCATCCGGGGCGACCGTCTGGAGGTGCGTGTCGAGGCTCTCCCAAAATGCGTCCTTCTCCTCATCAAGGCAACCCACTTGAGGGGCGTAGCATGAGACAACTCTGATGGTGGTCGGACCGGATACAATCTTGACCAAGATGAGGCGATCAAAGATGTTGTTGACTTCGACGATGCTCTCTCGTAACCGCTGGCTGATGACCACGCCAACTCCATTTTGACTTGACCTAACGCCATGGTATATGAGCTTATTGCCTTCTCCAGTGTCCCTCGCCTTGCTCCCCTTCCATCAGGTCTCCTGGATGCCGTTTTACTATGTAGAATCCAATGGTCTAGTGTATATGGTTGTGTGACAATAAAAGTGATTTGATGGTCAAAATGTTCACAAGCATCAGGGTGAAGATCTCTTCCTTAACTATCGGTTTCTGAGAGCTGAATCTCAAAGCTTATTAACAGTGAATTAAAGGAACATGCTTAAGTAGTCTATGACTCACTTCTAAATAAATACAGTTAAAGTACATTCTTCAGTTTGACACTGCAAGCCCTTTTTTTGGTCTATGTAAAACTCTTACATAAATTGTCGGTAGGGTCTATTGAGCTACACGGAAGTATGTACAGTATATGAATGATTTATGCAACCACCACCTTACATAATACTCTTGAAAAAGATATCAGTGTGACAGTGATTTAGTGTAGCATTTGTTTCTAACCTGACAATGATTCAGATGACAAAACAACTCTTTAATTCTGAAAAGTCAGCTTTATATGAGACTCAAGGTCAGTTTAAATCTCTCTAATAGTCTCTTCTGTGAGCCATTAGAGGCATCTCTTTACAAAATGTTCATTTGCTAGAATGCTTACACAACATATCAGTGTTTTAATGACTGTGGATTAAAACAATAAAATATAGTCTGACCTAACTTTAGGAATGTTAATTTAGTCTTTAGACATTAACTTCTGTATTGTTTGTATGGTACGAGAAGTAATTCATTAAGTGAACTGCATATTATAATGTTTTATCACACATCTCTCTGGAATATTTGATTTTGATTGGTCAATCGCTGCATTCTGAAGTCTTTTTTTTTTTTTTTGTCTAATGACCACTAATCTGACCAATTGATTGTTGTCCCAACACATTGTATACAAAGCTGTGCTAGTTTCATGCTTTTCGTTTCACTATGCTGCCTCTTTCTTCTCACATAATAAAATATTTTCAACTCAAATCCATATTTCATATCCATTTATTTTATTATTTGGTGAGTAGCTGTGTAATAAGCAGGATGATGTATAGTTATCTGCTTTGCATCAGGATCCTGATCACCCTATCAGGCTTTATTCTGGTTTAGACAGCACAATATCCCTAAATTAAGGGTTCTTTCACACTTGGTTTGATTGCTTGGACCAAACCCGAGTTTCCTCCCCCCTCCCCCTGCCCCCGCTGGTCTCTGTTCACATCATATTTTTTGGGTCCGAACCGTGGTCCAATTACGTCATTAACGTGAGCACAAGCGGCAGCTGTTTACCACTGTAACCAGGCAACAACTCAAGAAGACATCAGCTTCAATATGTTATTGAAATATTCATCCCTTTGGATTTACCACCAAAACTTTACATGCACAAAAAGACAATTATTTTTGTCTGCCATGGATGCATTGAATGTGCAATGATGTGAAGAATATTAGCTTTTGTCTGCCACGTGCCTGCGGATGCGTTGCAAATTATATGCCATAAACAGTGGTTCACATCCGCAATTTGGTACGTTTGCGTTCATTTTAGCAGCTTACCACACCAGACTTCCACTCATTTGCAGTTCCCGGGTGCGCACCCAAGTTTGGAAAACACAGTTTACATCACCCAAACAAACCAAACATTGACATCATTCGAACTCGGGTGCACACCAAAAGGAAAATATAATGGACAAGGTAAAATTTAAATGTATGTTTGTATATAGAGAGAGAGAGAGGGGGGTGGAACAGATACAGACTTTATTGTTGTTTGTTCTCTCTCCTTTCCTCTCTCACACACATAAACATGCAAATAACAACAACAAATAACTCACACATGACTAATTCAGAAGGCTGAATGTTGCAAAAATACATCCCGATCACATTTCACCCCAAACATTTTGTATAAAGAAAAATAAACCTATTTTATTACCATTAAGTTATTTACTTATTTTATTTTACACAATATTTACATGCCAATTAAAGAAATAGTTCACACAAAAATGGAAATTCAGTCATCATTTATTCACCCTCATGTTGTTACAAACCACTGTGACTTTCTTTTTTGCATGGAACCACTGATATACAGTGCATTTAAAAAGTATTCAGACCCCCTTCATTTTTTCACATTTTGTTATGTTGCAGCCTTATGCTAAAACATTTTAAATTATTATTATTATTTTCACATAAATCTACACTACATACCCCATAATGATAAAGCAAAACCAGATTAGTGATAACTTTGAAAACCTAAAATATCACATTGACATAAGTATTCAGACCCTTAACTCAGTACTTAGTTGGAGCACCTTTGGCAGTGATTACAGCCTCAAGTCTGTTTGGGTATGATGCAACAAGCTTTGCACACCTGGATTTGAGGATTTTCTGCCATTCTTTTCTGTAGATCTTCTCAAACTCTGTCAAGTTGGATGGGGACCATCGGTGGACAGCTATTTTTTCAGGTCTCTCCAGAGATGTTCGATTGGGTTCAAGTCCGGGCTCTGGCTGGTTCACACAAGGACATTCACAGAGTTGTCCCTAAGCCACTCTTGCATTGTCTTGGTTGTGTGCTTAGGGTCATTGTCCTGTTGGAAGGTGAACCTTGGCCCAGTCTGAGGTCCTGAGTGCTTTGGACCTGGTTTTCATTAAGGATATCTCTGTATTTTGCTGTGTTCAGCTTTCCTTCAACCCTGACCAGTCCCCCAGTCTGTGCCACTGAAAAACACCCCCACAGCATGATGCTACCAACACCTTGCTTCACCGTTGGGATGGTATTGTGCAGGTGATAAGCATCACCTGGTTTCCTCCAGACATGACGCTTGGAATTGAGGCCAAACATTTAAATCTTCATTTCATCAGACCAGAGAATCTTGTTTCTCACAGTCTGAGAGTCCTTTAGGTGCTTTTTTGCTAATTCTAAGCAGGCTTTCATGTGTCTTGCACTGAGGAGAGGCTTCCGTCTGGCCACTCTTCCATAAAGCTCAGATTGGTGGACTGTTGCAGTGATGGTTGTCCTTCTGCAAGTTTCTCCCATCTCCACACATAATCTCTGGAGCTCAACCAGAATGACCATCGTTCCTGGTTACCTCTCTTACCAAGGCCCTTCTCTCCCAATTGCTCAGTTTGGCCAGGTGGCCAGCTCTAGGAAAAGTCCTGGTTGTTCCAAACTTCTTCCATTTAAGAATTATGGAGGATACTGTGCTCTTGGAAACCTTCAATGCAGCTGACATTTTTTGTAGCCTTCTCCAGATCTGTGATCTGTGACACAATCCTGTCTCTGAGCTCTGCAGGCAGTTCCTTTGACCTCATGTCTTGGTTTTTCTCTGATATGCGTTTTCAGCTGTGAGACCTTATATAGACAGGTGTGTGCCTTTCCAAATCATGTCCAATCACTTGAATTTGCCACAGGTGGACTCCAATCAAAGTCTAGAAACATCTCAAATATGATCCAGAGAAATGGGATGCACCTGAATCATGCATTAAAATCAGTAAAACAAATACTCCTATGATCTATAAATACGTAGCAATTTAAACAGGGTTTCATTTAAATTTTGTAAATAAGATATGGATAACTGTCATAAAAACAATGTCAAAATGCAAGAATTAAAATAAAGTAACCAAAAGTAAGTAAACACATTTTAAATGTTTTCTGGTCCAAAAATAATTGACTAATATAAAACGACCGTGACATGTTCTTGACAGGTTTCATGAGCTTCAACCAGCCTTGTAAACTATAGAGGTGTCAGTGTGACAGTGGCCCTGGGCAAAGCACACGATGACAATGATAAGACTTGACAACAGAAAACAACTTCTCTGGTACGTGTTTCTGTGTGTGTGTGTGTGTGTGTGTGTGTGTGTGTGTGTGTGTGTGTGTGTGTGTGTGCGCGCAATTGTGTGTAACTTGTTGGTAAACAAAGATCATTAATCCTTGAGAATATGATCTTGTCCTCAGAGATTTTATTTAAAGGGACAGTTTACCCAAAAATTAAAATTCTCTCATCATTTACTCACCCTCATGCCATCCCAGATGTGTATGACTTTCTTCAGCAGAACACAAATGAAGATTTTTAGAAAAATGTGATTAGGTCCATACAATGCAATTGGATGGTGATCAGCACTCTAAAGCTCCAAAAAGCAGAAACAGTCTTGTAAAAGTAATCCATATGACTCCAGTGGTAAAGTGTATGTCTTCTAAAGCAATGCAATACGATCGCTTTGGGTCAGAAGTCCTTTTCTATATACTTGTTAACTTCCGGTCGCTCTCCAGTGCGTGGTAATGAGAGGGCCAAGTTCACACAGCCTCTCACATGCTGCACGAGCATTGGCATGTTCATGCTCCAGTGCTCAAATCAACTCAATTTGTTTACAAGAGTTAAGTTATACTTTATTGTCCTTTTGCAAAGAAATTTGTCTTGGACTCGAAAGCCACAGTGATACTTAACAAATACCAACACAATACTAAACAGCGACAATTAATACAATCATAAAAGTAATATTAAAAATTTACACAAACTAAAAAACAGGTACTCCAGTCTCTATATCTTACTATTTAGAATATTAATAGATACTGGTACAAAATATTTTTTGTAACGGTTGCTTTTACACAGTGGGACTCTATAATGCTTCCCCGATGGAAATAACTGATACATTGTAGATGAAACATGACTTGAATCAGCCACTATTCTTTGTGCATTCCTAAAAACCAACTGCTCATATATGGATTGAAGGGATGCAGATTCCTTTACTCCCATCATTTTTATAGCAGTTTTTACAAGATGAGGAAACTGTGATTTTGACTGAAATGAAAGGTTCCCATACCAAGCTTGCATCCCATAATTTAACAGACTACCCAGAACTGCCTGATAAAATAGAACCATAATCTTCTGATTCATGCCAAATAACCTAAGCCTTCTTAAAAAATACAACCGTTGCTGAAATTTAGAACAAAGATTTCCAATATGAGCTTTCAAATTGAATGAACAATGACCACTCCCAAGTACTTATAAGAGAATGCTGTTCACAAGGTTCATTGGATTTGCTTTCATTTGAAAATGCCAGAGCGCTAACGTCAAGCAAGAGGCACAGGTACTGATTTCCCCCATGGATGTGCATTGGAGAGCGACTGGAAATGAACAATTATAGTAAAAAGGATTTAAATATAGATCTGTTTCTCACCCAAAGCAATCGTATCAAATTGCTTTAGAAGACATTAATTTATCCACCGGAGTCGCATGGATTACTTTAAGAACGATTGTCTGTGCTGTTTTCTGGCCATGTTTGCCTACAGATATTCTAAAGGTGACTTAAATCATTAGGCTTGTGTTCTGCTAAAATAATATCATTCTTGTTCAAATAAAATGTCCAAACAAATGCACAGTGTTACAGTCTCAAGTTACCTTTATCAGTTTTTGTGGGGTGGGGGATTTTGGCTAGTGAAAATGCTAAGTGGCTAATGACCTTGGAACACTACTAGCCACAGTGGCCGCTGAGCCAAAAAAGTTAATTTCAAACCCTAATTAGGATCACTGTATTATATGGTATTGAGAGGACTGTGATAAAAAAATAAAATGCAGGTTTTCATTCTGAGCGGGTTTTTTTTATTTTTATTTTTTATAATGCTTCAGTATCATTCATTGATTTCTAAGTATTCCCTTGGTTGTTTGCTTTATAAATATTTTGACAAATTATGCTTTTAGCTATGGAGTGTAGTACTCACAGCTCTGTTAAACAAGTTTTCCCATAATTAAATCCATTCTGCAGAAATACACAGATTTTGCCCCAAAATCAGGGCAGAAAATGTCTATTAGCATTAAACAATCCAATGAGTGAATTTTACAAACAATACAGCAATACCAACAAAACAAAAAAAAAATGAAATTGTCTTTAGAATTAACACACAGTAGTACCTTTCCCTAACTGTTCAAAAAATATAAAATGTGTGTGTGAGAGACTGTAAGTCTTCATTTAACCTATTTTCCTCCAGTGTGCTTTAATCAGCTCTCCAGAGTTTCTCCGCTGCAGTCCGCAACTTAATGAGGTCTACAGAGAATGCTGCATGCTCTCTATAGCTCATACCATTAGAGCTTCCTGTGAAGTGCTCTCCCTGGCCCACTGCTTCAGTCAACACACAGCTCTTTAAACATCAACCCCACTCAGAACGGACTGCACGCTGAATAACATCAGAGCTGAATGAGCAGCAAAACCCAAATCCCGCATGGGAAACAGACAGACTACAGCTTTATTATCTCCTCAACAATCAAAATTCTTACGATTCCTCCATTTTGAAGAGCATACAAAAATGTCACACAGGATCAAATCATGAATAACCTATCCTAAAATGATTTGCTATTTTAATGCAGATTCCTGGTCTTTGAGAGTTTATATGGTATTGAGAATGATTCATTTGTGCATGCTATTCCAAAAAAATAAAAAAATAAAATAAAACTTGCTCCACCTAAGAAATTCCTTTCCTTTCCTGTTGACATCACGAAACCCGCTTTTCGACCCCTCTCCAAAAACCTGGCTCAATTTTGATAAGTAACGCCCACTTTTCGTGATCCAAATAATTTCCACCAGAAAAAAATTAAGTCCAATACAACATTTCTTTCTCACTAACTATCCTGTATCATGCAGAAATAAGTCAGAAGTAAAACAGGTTGCAAACAGTGTTTCAAATTTACTAAACTTTTTAAATAAAACAGTTTGATGAAAACATATAGCATTCAGAACTTAAAACTCCACAGTCCAAAAAGACCATTTATTTAGACTAACCAAAGAAACAGCTTGTTTTAAAATCTGTGCTTATTTGACATTGTGACAGAGGAAAGAAGATACTATTATTCTAGTTGCTATTTGACAAATGATAACAGTAAGATACAAATATTAGAAATGAGTGTTAAAAAGTATGAGTGTTAAAGACTGATCATATTAGTCCAAACTGAAAGCTTGAAGGAATAGTTTACCAAAATATAATAATTTTCTCATCATGAACTCACTCTTATGCAGTCAAACCCATATGTCTTTCATTCTTCTGCGGAACACAATGATATTTTTTTAATGGAGATATGAGTTTTGTTTGTTTTTTTAGTTTTTTTCATACAATGTCAATGGGGTCACTTTCAGGCTCCAAAAAAGACATCAAGAGAGCATAAAGGTAATTCATACAACTCGAGTTGATTAATCCATGTCTTCTGAAGCAATACGATCAGTTTTGGGTAAGGAACAGACCAAAATATAACAGGTTAATGTTAGCTGTTAAAAATGCAATTGTTCAATGTTAGTTCTAAGTGCATAAATTAAATTTAATGTATAAAACTTTTAATTTGAAAACAGGAATAGTGTTTGTTGAAATTAACCTTAACCAATATTAATAATTGCTGTAAAAGGATTGTTTATTGTTAGTTCATGTTAACTAATGTTGTTAACTAACGTTTCCAAACAGAACCTTATTATAAAGTGTTACAGATATTTTGATGGTTGTATGAAGTGTTTTTGTCCAAGCAATGCAAGTCAATGGGGTCCAGTGTGCTTCAGATGCATCAAGCGTGAGGAATGATCATGATCGTGTCAAGGAGACTGCAGATGTCAAGACTTATCATGAAAAATTAAGGTTAATAAATACTGTAAAAATATATTGTTAATTGTTAGTTTATAATAACTAATGCATTCACTAATGTTAACAAATTGAATCTTATTTTAAAGTGTTACCAAAATATCTTCGTTTAAGTTCTGCAGAAGAAGAAATACGTATTATGGGTTTGAGACGACATAAAGGTGACTAACTGATAAGAGAATTATGATTGTTGGGTGAACAATTCCTTATTTCAGTGCGGGTCAGAGAGGGTTTTTAAAGAATTTTAACACCAGAAATTTTACACACTTAAAAAACTATTGCTACCTGATCTAATCCATAAAAATGACTTTCATTGGTACAGCCTGATATACTCAGGTTAATTTAACCATATAAATTTATCAGTGCAGCTTGTTTTGCTGGCCTGTCATGCATGACCCATGTTCTGCCTTTATTTAACTTAAATAGGTTTATTTTACTCATGAGTTGTTGCCATAAACTGTTTCAAATTCATATTTAAGTTGTCAATTTATTTATTAATAATAAACACAGACAAATGGTGTGTTGTAAATCTCTAGGCTGTATATCTTGCTATGGTAATGAGAATTTGCACACTGGTCTGAGCATGCACAGCAGTTTAGTTCATTTTAGGAGCCAGCTGTGATATATCATTCTTAACGATGAATGGCCAATCTCACAAGCCCAAAATAGACTTTTTCATAATCGCTATGGAAACTGCTGCCACGCAAGAAAATCAGAAAATCAAAAAAAAAATTTTTCAGATAGATCATCTCACACAGCGTGGAGGAGAAGCTTGTACACTTCACTGTGGAAATGTTGCTACACACTGTCAACTTTTAAATACTGTAATCTAAAGATAAAATACTGTAATGTAAAAATACTGTAAAAACATGGCTGAATTGGTGATAACTGAAAAAATATAAAAGAGGTTTGCACATCAAAACCCAAGCTGGGTATAAGTGCAGGAAAAAAAAACAGACTGTCATAGCATAGGTGGTTCTTAGAAAACCAGCCATCCCACATGTTGATACGGAAGTGGTGAAAGCAGCTGATGGACGAACAGGGAGAAGGCTCAAATGGACTTAATTGTTACCTAATATATTCTTAGTTTGATGTAAAAAAATTATATAATAAAAACCTTTGGCGCATCAAAACGGCAATGGCTTTAAACTTTTGTTCCATTATTTCTGTTATTATTTGAATGTTAGTAACATATAAAGATATTGTAACGTTGAAAAGACTGTTTTGATCAGCTGTTTTATTATCACAAGCTCTTCCGCCCCTCTCTCCTGGTAAACAGCAGTGCGAATGCAGATTACACACACCAGTTTGATTGCACGCCTCAGGGATGTGATCAAATCGTTCTAATCATAAGTGCGAAGTTACCACCACCATGCATTTGTAATTGGAAAAAAAATAAATGAGTGCAATGTTCGGTTTTTCAGAGAAATGGTAAATCTGTAAATGTTAAGATAAGGCATTTAGGTTAAATGAAGTGGCACTAATCTGTGAATATTCTGCAGAAGCAGTGGGACTTGTCTGAAGGTGTTTAATAAGGTTGCTAGTGTTTTCCCATTTGGCTTGAAATCTTTGTCGACATTCACGGCAGATGGGTTTTCCTGGTCTCATCAGGCAAAACCCAAAATAATTCAAAATCTCGTTACATGAATTGTGTTTTTTTAAAAAAGCTTCTCACTCTCCAAAGTGTTATTTATCCATATTATCCATTAAGATGACTGCCAAATTAACACGCTGGGATTCAGACGTGTGTGTTTGAAGCATGGGAAAACTACACATTGAAAAATAAACAATATCATATAAGGGGCTCATTCTAAACAGAATTTTGTGCTCTTAAAGGGCACTGCGTGAAGGGGACGCTACTCGAAAAGACTTACATTTTTTATGTTATTGCCGACATAAGTCTGTTTTAATGAAGGTTTTAGTGAAAATAATATTTACTACCGCACATACAACATAACTTAAAGTACTACCGTATTGATGGCACTACCGCTTAAAAAATACTATGGCACCGGCAGTATTTTGTTTTAAAGCTTTTGTATCGCAATACCACCGTAGCACCGGTATACCGTGCAACCCTAGTTCGCACAATGAAATTAAAGCTCCAAACTTTATTTCGAAAAAAGGTGACGTTTCGACCTATTAGGTCTTCATCTGGACAATGGTGATAATTAACAGTGAATGACAGAAATAAAAAAAACAAAAACAAAGACACTGAGCCCAAGGAACTGTCTCTAGGCTTTAGAGATTATAACTGTGGCCATGCCAATGAACCCAACACACCCTGAAGACAAGATCAAATAAGGTAAAAGATTTACTTTTCAGTATCACATTGACCTGGAGCAAACAACCGACATAATGGCTGAGGTGGCTTTGGGACAAATCTCTGAATGCACTAGAATGGCCCAGACAAAGCTTGAAAATGAGCACAAATAATGACCGACACTCCCCATTCACTTGGACAGAAAAAAATGGCCAAATCCCAGTGGGCAGTCTGGTAGGAGAACAACCAAGAAGACTCAATGCTGTTTTTGATGCCAAAGGCACTCCTACAATATACTGCATAAGGGACCTGAATACTTAATAAGAGATTATCTTTAAGGATAGTACAATGAGTACAAAAATGTGCACCAACTGAAATTAAATTACGTAAATGGCTCTATTTCAAAACCTAGGCAGAATTTTTAAGCATCACAGATGCACCCCGAACACAAAAGCTGTTCCAAAAATTAGGCAACTTAATAATGCTACCTCCTACGATACTTTGTTTGGCCAAATTCTGTGCCCAGAAACAAACTTTATGCTAGAAGTGTCTGCGTTCACATCCTTGCGTTGAGTATATTTCTGTCTTTTTGGTGGTTTCAGACATTTTTAAATAGTTTTTCTACGTAAACATGCACAAGACTCTTGCGTGCGCGTGTCTCACAGTTTTTCCAGCATCTCACGATGGAGCACACTGTTTTTAAGACTCTGTGTCAAGGCAAAAGAAAGTCTCGGTTACGTGAAAAGTAACACCGGTTTCGTAAGTGGGAACGAGATGCTGCGTAATCGCATTGGGACACACCCTGAGAGTCACGTGGTCTGAAGCTCTTGTGCAATCATGGCAATTTATTGGCTGGTGGTGCTTAAGCGATGCCCCTAGGGAGCTATGTCACAGGCTCCATAAAAGCGCTTGCTTTGGCTTTTTGGGTAAATTCTGAACACCCCGTTAGGAGGAAAATGTAGACAGTAGGCAGCTAAGTGGCAAAAACATTTTTGAACATATTCATTTTAACTACTGGTGTAGTTCAAATGAAAGGATATAAATACTTTTTGAAAACACTGGATATTTTTCACCATCAAGCAAATAATACATACTGTATCTTCTTATAGAAAGGAATAATTAATTTAAAGATCTTTCCATATTTCCCTGCAGGAGGGTAGATTCTTCCAGCACATGCTGGCTGAAAATCTGTTTTTGCCTATCCCTTCCATTATACTGTATTTTTAGAGTCAGAAATATTTTTTTATTATTTTCTGAAGAGTGAGAAAGAGCAAAAACATTAATACATTCTTTCTGACCAGAAGAACAAA
Source organism: Myxocyprinus asiaticus (assembly GCF_019703515.2). NCBI lineage: Eukaryota > Metazoa > Chordata > Actinopteri > Cypriniformes > Catostomidae > Myxocyprinus > Myxocyprinus asiaticus. The sequence continues at coordinate 39,460,779 of NC_059366.1, forward strand.
ACTCTCTCTCTCCACGGTGACTTTATATAAAGAATGAAAGCATAACACAAATGAGAAAGAGAGAGAGAGAGAGAGAGAGAGAGAGAGAGAGAGAGAGAGAGAGAGAGAGAGGGAGAGAGAGAGAGACAGGAATGAAGGAATGAAAGGTAAGAGAATGACAAGATTTTGAATATGCTGTTTTTACCTAATGGTGAAAATGTACAGACAGTGAAATGGAACTTCCTGTCCCAGGCAGGCATCCCATAATGACAAGTCAGATATTAATGAATAGGGGGGACCAGGGCTAGCTTTCACACTTTTTACTTATTTGACAGGGTAGGTTTATTTTTGCAAGCTAATTATTAGACAAAATATTAGAGGTGTAGTTTATAATTTTTTCAAGTGCTTGTTATGGTGCCATTTAAAACAAAATGGTATTTTAACTCAAAGTGAAAATTCAAAGGTGTGTCACATACCAGTTCCAATTTTAAGATGTCCTTACAAGTACAAATATTGCAAAAAAAAAATTTACATAGCTGGAAACACATTTTTTTTTTCTATCCAAAACCACTCAGATACACTCAGGGTATGATATGAATGACAATCACAAAGTTTAATTCATTACACCAAAGTCTATATAAGATACAGTCTCACTTCCTGTTAAAATTTTTTCCTACGTTACGTGTTACCAGTTTGGTGTATCAAAAACTTTGGGGAGGATTTTCTAAAAGATTTAGGATGAGTTCAACAAGGAACATTTTCAATAAAATAAAAAAAAGGGAAAATCAAGTCGGTTTTTAATAAACTTGGCATGATCCACTTAATTAAAGGGAAAAGTAATTTCTATACAGTGTCTATTGACCTGTTTCAGTCACGTCACTTTTTCTTCGCAGCCGCTATATTTGTGACCATAAGCGGAAGGAAACAATGGCGGTGAATGGAAAAACACCCGTGAAAAACACTTTCGCGGACATTTAAACATTTTATCATCTCTGTATGCTTGCAAGTCTGATGTATGACCGACGAGTACATACACCTTCCAGTACATAATCGAAAACATCTCTCATTTAGAAGTCACAAATGTTTTTGTGTTGTTTTATGGTCTGATTTGGCCATAACATTACAAAAACATCTGTGATGTTCCAGCCTGTGTGAATGTAAGAGCTGCTTTTAACTCATGAAGAATACACAGAAGCATCCGAGGCATTTTAGTGTATGACTAAAGTGTATGTTTACATTGTGGTCTGGTGCTGTGAATAAATTCTATGAATTATAATCTCATGATGTGTTGTTTATTGACTAACATTAGTATATACACATTAAAAATATACTATTTATTGACATTATAATGCTTTGTACAAAAAAAAAAAAATTCAATGTTGCATTTATGACATACCTAATACAGTCTGGTTGCTATGAATTTAACACAGTTCTTTGTGCACTTCCAGGTTTTTTTTTTCCACCTCCAAATTGATTATGTTATAAATATAAATGACACGTTCACAGATAATTAAGACATCTGAATAAATGAGCAAAAACCAAAAAGTGTTTTATCCCTGCTCTCACCCTTCATTGCTGCTTGACTTTGGCGAAATGAAACCATGTCACTTGAAAGATATATTTTTATAAAATTTTGGCTCTGGCAGTATCTCTTTTTCAATATTTATAAATAGAAACAAAAATGTATCCGGATTTAGCCGCATCCCACAGCTCAGCACATTGAAGATATATGAAATTTTGCTCATAAACGTGGTGTGTGGTCATACAGTGACGTCACATGAAACAGGTCTATACGGTAGAAACATTCGGATCAACTGTTATAAACTAACATGTATGTGAAAATTTGAATTGTTGATGGCGCCAGTAATGTAATATGACATTGTGTCTTTATTTCAATAAAAACTGCAAACTAAACCCTTCTGCACCATGAAACTCTAAACCCCCTCACACGTTAAACCAGAATCTTCAGTTTCCACAATCAAACACGTTGATGGGCTGCAGACGTGCCATTACAAATCAATAGCGTTTGAGAGTTCTAGACTAGCTAGACTCAACCTCCCAGCTCTTCTAGTCACATATTCATAGATAAGACTCATTACTCATGCAGAGATTCTGAATCAGCCTACGGGAAATATGCACTGAACCAATTCTTCCTCGGAAACCTCAAAGAGAACATGTCATACATGAGTAAATTCTTGTTCTCTGTCCCTACAGACAACAGGGCCCACCTGTACTCCTCCTGGGTGAAGATGGGAATCCTGGAGGGCTGGAGAACAGTGATTTCCACTGTGGTTCTATTCATCTTCACTGGTTCTCCATCATCATAGGCGATCACCACCAACTAAAAGCAGAGTTTAAGAGATAAGCATTTATAAATAGAGATAGGAATAAATGAATAAAAATATTCTAAAAATCATTAATAAGTGTCTATGACATGACACTCTTTATTTTTTTTTTTTTCTGGAACTTAAGTTATTCAAAAATGCACTGAAACACCAATGTATCACCAATGGCTGATGTATGCACTGAATGCACTGAAACACCAATGGCTTAATGTAAAAAATGTGAGGGGGGTGTAACACTGTGCATGCTGTTAATTAAACTATGTGTCAGCCCTCATTTCCAAATGAACATGTGAAACATCAGTAGAGATACCTACATTTACTTCAAGGTAAATTGATTTAAAGGAATATTCCGGGTTCAATACAAGTTAAGCTCAATCAACAGCATTTATGGCATGATATTGATTACCACAAAAATACATTTTTACTTGCCTCTCCTTTTCTTTAAAAAAAGCACAAATCTGGGTTACAGTGAAGCACTTAAAATGGATGTAAATGGAGGCCAATTTTTGGATGTTAAAATTATCACTGTTTCAAAAGTTTAGCCACAAGATGTAAACAATATGTTTTAACATGATTTTAGTTTAATAAAATCACATACTAACCTTTTCTGTGTAAAGTTATAGCAAATTTTACAACTTTGTTGCCATGACTATGTAATGTCAACAAACCCTAAAAGCCTAAAATGACTGTACAAATTAAGATTTAAACAACTTTACAGCTCAAATAATACATAAGTTTTAAAAGGGGAATTGATGAAAGTGCTTTATTCACTTGTCCATTAAGTCTATTACTCACCCTTTTAAATCTTTTCAAATAAAGTCATGGCGCAGGACACGAAGTTCAACCAGCACAAAGGCAAAGTAGGAGCTTTCATTACCCGATGATCTTTGCAGTCGTGCAAATAAAATTATAAGTTTCACATTTCTGCCTTTAAACCCTCCAAAAATTGGCTCCCATTCACTTCCATTGTAAGTGCCTCACTGTAACCTCGATTTTTGCTTTTTTAAAGAAAAGGAGGGATGGGGGCCTGGGTAGCTCAGCATGTAAAGATGCTGACTACCACCCCTGGAGTCACGAGTTCAAATCCAGGGCGTGCTGAGTGACTCCAGCCAAAATGGCCCAGTTGCTAGGGAGGGTAAAGTCACATGGGGTAACCTCCTCGTGGTCGCTATAATGTGGTTCTCGCTCTCAGTGGGGCACATAGTGAGATGCACGTGGATGCCGCAGAGAATAGCATGAAGCCTCCACACGCACTGTGTCTCCGTGGTAACGCGCTCAACAAGCCACGTGAACACGCTCAACAAGCCACATGATAAGATGCGCAGACTGACGGTCTCAGATGCAGAGGCAACTGAGATTTGTCCTCCACCACCCGGATTGAGGCGAGTCACTACACCACCATGAGGACTTAGAACACATTGGGAATTGGGCATTCCAAATGTAAAAAAAAAAAAAAAATTAATTTTTGTGGTAATCAACATTATGCCACAAATGCTGTCGATTGAGCTTAACTTGTATTGAACCCGGAATATTCCTTTAATCTCACTTAATAGTAGGTTTATTAATTTTCATATAGATTCCACTCAAAGTAGATGCATGTAAAGGGTAAATTCCATATGTATAACAGCAGAAGGATGGCCTCTTGGCCCAGACTCACTTTGAAAATGGCATTAGGCTCCTCGTTCAGGTTGACTTTGGTGATAACTCTCCCCGTGTTCGGCTCTACATCAAAGATACTGCCACTGTATGGAGACAGCTCCTGGTCCACTCTGTAGCGCACTTTACTGGCGGCCGTACCCTGAGGGATGAATATGGTTAGTATGAACACATCCCCTAGAGCATACCCACTCTCAGGTTAAAGGACAAAAGTTGACATATTATTATATTTAATATCCATGAATCAGATTATTATATAATTACAGAGTTATATTGTTCTCTCAGCCTCAGAAGGGTTTCATTTTATATTAAATTATTTATTATTTCCATGAAATCAAATTATAACATTTTGCAGAATGTTCAAGCTTCTTTTTTTCTATGCAGTGAAGACAGACACCAGTGGCTGTCAAGCTCAATAAAGGCCAAAAAAGTCAAAGAGATATGGCAGAGGGGAAGTAAATAACTTACATTTCAGTCTGTTCCTCACAAACTGATACTGTATAGCTTTTGAGGACTTCAAATATAGCGTATGAGTCATATGAATTACTTAAATGCCATTTCGATGATGCTTTGTTCTTTTTAGAGCGTGGCAGTTTAAATCATCATTCACTTTTTTTTTATGGTAAAGAGCATCTTGAACATTCCACAAAATATCTCCTTTTGTGTTCCACGGAAGAAACAAATTCAAATGGGTTTAAAATGGCATGAGATTGAGTAAATGAAGCCAAAATGTTCATTTTTGGATGAATTACTCTTTTAAAGGTTTGACTCTTTGAAAAGTTGGTTTGAACTCCCTCAAAGGTCTCTTGTGCATCTTGTTTTGTAGAGCTACAGAGAGCATGTCAGCCGCATCTCATTCTACTGATACTTTATGTCCCGTCTGACTGGCTGCATCTTAAATGTTTGATGCTTTGTGCTGTGGTAAACATATACAGTCATTTATACTGCAGGAGAAAGAGACAGAAACAACATCACATTTACATCTCTGACAGCCAAGAAATTGGTTTCTAGTTTCTTTTTTAAATCCGTGTCTAAATTTTTCTGTGGCTTATTTTTTGTGTCATAAGTTTTTTTGCTCCCCCATATTTTCAAAGCATTATTTAAAGAAGGAATGCATAATTTAACAGCTTGTGTGACAGGCCATGTAAATAAACAGCACAAGAGTTTACTTGGTGGTAAACGGCATGACCAGGAAGAGTGAAAAAGGCAGATTTACCTTATCTGACCACTGTAAGCTCTTTAAGACAATCACACCACTACGATTAGGGGCGGTAAAGGTAAGTAAGGTAAATCTATTAACCGTACGTTACAGTATCACTCACTGCTGTTCTTGTTTTCAAATCCAGTCATTTTTTGGGGTCTGCTGAGCTTAACTTGTATTGAACATAATTAAAGAAACAACACTGCACAGAAAGCTCAATTTGAACAAACTTAAAAAAAGTCTTGCATTTCAGCAGGTTTGATAATGATCTCTCACTTTAACAGTATGCAAATTCAATTTCAATGGCAAATCAAATTCTTCACACAAAATATACATAGACTGCATTGGGAAATGCCTCTTTCAGAATTGGCAGTTATTTTGATGACCTGTTTCCTTTTTTTTCTTTTTTTTATTGAACTGTAGAAAAATGTACGAATGCACAGATACTGTGAATCAAATGCTCAAAAGTTTGCATACCCTTGGAGAATTGGTAATATATGTACTATTTTTAAAGAAAACATGAGTGAGCAGGCAAAACACATTTATTTTATTTCTTATGGGATTCATGTTCAACTGTAGGTTATAACAGAATGGCACAATCATAAAACAAAACATGGCAACAAAGAAAAAAATGAAATGACCCCTGTTCAAAAGTCTGCATACCCTTAGTTCTTAATACTGTGTATTGCCCCCTTTAGCATCATTGACAGCATGCAGTGTTTTGTAATAATTGTCTATGAGGCCCCAAATTCTTGCAGGTGGTATAGCTGCCCATTCGTCTAGGCAAAATGCCTCCAGGTCATGCAAAGTCTTTGGTTGTCTTGCATGAACTGCACATTTGAGATCTCCCCAGAGTGGCTTGATGATATTAAGGTCAGGAGACTGTGATGGCCACTCCAGAACCTTCACCTTTTTCTGCTGGAACCACTGGAGGTTCAACTTGGCCTTGTGCTTAGGGTCATTGTCGTGCTGGAAAGTCCAAGAGCATCCCATACGCAGCTTTCATGCAGAAGAATGCAACTCGTCTGCCAGTATTTTCTGATTACATGCTGCATTCATCTTGCCATCAATTTTCACAAGATTCCCCATGCCTTTAGAGCTCACACACCCCCAAAACATCAGTGAGCCACCACCATGCTTCACAGTGGGGATGGTATTCTTTTCACTATAGGCCTTGTTGACCCCTCTCCAAACATAGCGCTTATGGTTGTGACCATAAAGCTCTATTTTGGTCTCGTCACTCTAAATTACAGTGTACCAGAAGCTGTGAGGTGTGTCAAGGTGTTATCGGGCATATTGTAACCAGGCTTTTTTGTGGCATTGGCACAGTAAAGGCTTCTTTCTGGCAACTTGACCATGCAGCTCATTTTTGTTCAAGTATCGTTGTATTGCGCTCCTTGAAACAACCACACCGTCTTTTTCCAGAGCAGCCTGTATTTCTCCTGAGGTTACCTGTGGGTTTTTCTTTGTATCCCGAACAATTCTTCTGGTAGTTGTGGCTGAAATCTTTCTTGGTCTACCTGACCTTGGCTTGGTATCAAGAGATCCCCATATTTTCCACTTCTTAATAAGTGATTGAACAACTGACTGTCATTTTCAAGGCTTTGGATGTCTTTTTATATCCTTTTCCATCTTTATAAAGTTCCATTACCTTGTTACGCAGGTCTTTTGACAGTTCTTTTCTGCTCCCCATGGCTCAGTATCTAGCCTGCTCAGTGCATCCACGTGAGAGATAACAACTCATTGACTATTTATACACAGACACTAATTGCAATTTAAAAAGCCACAGGTGTGGGAAATTAACCTTTAATTGCCATTTAAACCTGTGTGTGTCACCTTGTGTGTCTGTAATACGGCCAAACATAGGATATGTAATTTTTTGATCAGGGCCATTTGGGTGATTTCTGTTATCATTATGATTTAAAAAGGAGCCAAACAACTATGTGATAATAAATGGCTTCATATGATCACTATCCTTAAATAAAAGACAGTTTGCATGATCAGTCATATTTTCAAAATCATTGCCAAAATTTCACAATTTCTGCCAGGGTATGCAAACTTTTGAGCACAACTGTATATTTGCACACAAGGATGTGAAGTTGTTATATACCAATATAACGGCAAGGCCATTTAATTGGCTAATATTATGTTAATTTTAAAGATTATCACCACTGTCAAATAACTGTCAGTGACGGTTACATACAGTATAAAATAATGTATATAATAATAATAATGAGTGTATCAGTGTGGCGGGAGCCAGCTGGTAAGTGATGGCTGTGCGGTATGTGTAAACCTCACTCTCCAGGCCTCAGGAGGTGCACTAGCGACTGACGCTAGAGGCTGTAGCCTTTAGTCTCCTCGTTAGCATGCCCCCCTCCCATGCCGGCTAACACCGGTTCGAATCCCACTCGGAGCAGGTCGAGCAGGACCGGTTACATCAGCATTATTGTGGCCACCATGCTTACTTGATATAGTATCAACCTATATTGGTTGACCACTGATTGATGCAATGAAATATTGATGCAATTTCATGAGAAAAAGAACTGTAGTCCTGAAATATGATTGCATTGGAAAAGCCTTACTCTGTTGAGTAAAGAAATATACAGTAAATCTGCCCAATCTGCCTGAAAAGGTAATCCTCTGACCAGGTTAAGCCACAAAATTAGACAGGCCTCTTCCCAGCTAATACGGGATAAAATCAGTTAGCTGTTTAATATATGCCATTTATGAGTCATTTTCAACGGGTGTCACTGTCAACACTCAAATGTGAGCCAGTCGCATTAGTAAGACACATTAAATTTCTGCTTGCTGAATGTATTCAAGCTCTGGCTGAATGATTAATGGCTGCTGGTTGTTCTGCTCTTCAAGGATGGAAGTCCATTACTCATCCCTTTAAAGCTTCTCAAATAAAAGTAAGTCGTGGCGCAGAACGAGAGGTTCAACAAGCACAAAGGCAAAGGAGGAGCTTTCATTACCCGATGACCTTTGCAGTCGTGCATATAAATACTGTGTCATTATCTCATTCACAGGCGCTGCCTGGAAGTGCTGTGGTTCTCGTACTGTAATCATCTGTGTTTGAGAGAGACCCTAATGAGGACGATCAATTCCTGTCCTTGTGCTGTACCACACTTTCTCTTTCAGGGCTGTTTCTCAGAAGGACATATTAAATATGAGATTTATCTGACTTTAATTCCAGTCATGCCTAAGAGAGACAGAGAATGAGCCGCACCACGTCTCCATGGTGATTCACAACACAACTAGAATGATGAATCTGGTATTTCAGTGGGGCATCCAGGGTCATCACAAACTTTTTCTTGAGCAAACATTAAAAAATAAATAAAAAAATGACTAGCACACAAATGCACACATACATACAAAACAGACTAAGAAATCAGTCTGCAGAGAAACAGAAATGCATGTCACTCATAATAATGAGTCTGTCCTCTTATAATTTTCAATAAACCTTGGCTGGCTGCAAAGACATGTAACCTTGCACAATACAAATAAAATATGAGTATACTCAGGGCTCAAAAATAAGCATTGGACCAGACGATCAGCTTTGTACATGCCCTGGTGACATTTTTACTGGCCCTGAGGCAAAAATGAAGAAAAAAACTGTTTAACAACATACTGTGGGGTCCAAAAGTCTAAATTCATTACAACTTTGTTCATTACAAATTATACTATACATTATAGTAATATTATAATTATAAATGATAAATGTATAGTATAATACAACATTATATAAATGATACAATACAATGATAGTGAAAATTTTAATATTATGAATTTCAGATTATTATTATTATTATTTTGTGTTTGGTATGTCCTGCTGTTACTTCAATGGCAGCATGCACTCGATTTGAAATTGACTTTTTGAATGGAAATTGACCCTTCACTAAGTTCCACTCCCCTTGGTTACGGTCACTCACTCTGACAAGCTCTGCAGAACTCCCCACTGGAATTAATGGGAGATTGCCTTGAACGATGCGGTTTTTAGCAAAATAATCTCATAAACTGAATGGATACTATTTTTACGTGGGCTGGAATGAAGAGTGACATTGAGTTCAAGTTTTTTTGTCAAATAAATTATTAAATTACACAGTAATTTGATTAAAACTGTGAAAACTGCGAATCAGAATCAAGGCAAACGATTATACAGTCACTTGAAAAGATAAAAACTTTATTTAATAGCGATTACACATCTAATAGCATTAGCGTGAGTGAACAGAGCTGTTTATAACATTTCGTAACACACTCATTTTGATGCTGTGAACTGTTTATTTACTATCGCTTTTACTATTACATGAATCAATACATAAATTAATTAACGTTCAGTTAATAACTTTAATTTACCTTGGAGCAAATGTAGGTGTTGTTGCAGATGTTATATGTTCATTTGGAAATGAGGGCTGACGCAGTTTAATCCATAACATGCTCTTCTCCAGATTTATAAAAAAAAAGAAAAGGAAAAAAGAAAAACACTGCGGGTATCCTCTCTGGGTAACTTGTGTCACTATTACAAATGACCCAGCAACAACATGTTTTAAATTTTTTGGATTATTCTGTTAAGCAACAGTTGCTAAGACAGAACTGGTCAGAGAATCTTTTAAGCTTTATAGAATGCAATAATGTCTGTTAATGTTAATAAAAGTTATTATAAATGGATATCTATGGTTTACAGTGAAGAAATGATGTGGGTTATTTCTGAAATATCGGCAAAACAAGTTTTAACTTGGTTCAATGAGCCTGTATGATTATGTCGGACATGTAACAGGTTGAAGAACACACATCCTCACATGTTTAACACAGTTCTGAGGCCTAAGAATTTGGGTACTTAGATATGACATCAGACATGCAATATGTGTCTTTACTGCTTAAATTATTGACCTACATACACTAAATAATAATATTTGACTTCAGTATGATATTCCATATCAAAACTTAATAACAGCCGTTTTCAAAATGAACAATTGTTATTTACTGCATTTAAAATAAAAGCAAAGACATCATTTTAGCAGCATGACATTATTTTTATTCACTCATCCTTTCACAAACAGTAGTCCATGCGCTGCGGTGGTGGAGACAGGTCCCTTTCCTCCCGTTATACCTTATATGGTGATCTTGTTCATATAAAATCATTGTTAGATTATTTGACCTCATATCTGTCACAGCGACAGCACTTTGGAAATTAAAAAAGCCGTTTGCAATCGGAGTTTGCATGGTTTCTTCCTAAAAAAGTTCATACTGTATCCACCAACAGCTGCTGCATGTCAAGTGTGTCTAATAGAGAAGATGCGATAACAATGACGGTGACCCGTGAAATATCATCATTTATGTAAAATTCTGAGTTTTTCTGATGCAACGATCTAGTGGAAATTTAAAAATACCAAATCGTCAATAATCTGTAAGAAACGGTGTGTTTCAACTTGAGCAGTTTCAACATTTTGAGCAAAGCACCCAAAGACGCCGATAAATTAGCACCAATTACATGTTCTTCTAGCGCTTCTTCGTGACAGCAATAGCTCAAATGTGAGTGTTGTCACCTTGTGGACCCACTAATTAGTGCAAATAACTCCAGACACATGCACATTCTGTGTGTTCAAGGACGCGGTTACAAAAATCAGGCTGCACGCATTCAGTGATTGAGCACTCTGCTGATGAAGAGATTTGCGTCATGCGTCCTGTACGCGGACGCTCAGCATTCGCATCTGACCAAAGTATGCTTTGGGCTTTACAGTCAGAAACAAAGTGTACTTAGTTTTTACATTTCAAATTAAATAACCTTAATATAGGTTTATAATAGTAAAATTAGTATGTTTTACAGTTATAATGTAACATACAGAACATGCGACAGACTTAAATTCATAAACATATCGGGCAAGTGATGGTTCTGTCAACTGGCCCAAACCTCTGTCACTCGGGCTTTCCTTATTATTGAGCCCTCATACTATAGCAAATAATCTCCATGACCTGAGAGTTTCTTGATGTTGTCTCAAAAGTCTTCATTTTTAGGCCTTGTCCACTCTAATTTGTTTTCGGTTGAAAACTCTGTTTTCTATTTCCTAACATTATCATTTACCAAAGTATGTGGCACTAGAAAACGCCAGCCCAATGTGGATGAAAGACCTAAACAAATCTTTTCAACGAAAATGTTCCAGTGTGGATGTGACCTTAGTGCATAGACTTAAACATAGATCTTGATTCTTTGGCATTGGCAGAGTCATAAATTCTAATTCTAATAAAAAAAATTAAAAAAAATAATAAATAAAAAGCGCCAACCCAAAAATCTTTCAGAAACGCTCTAGTGTGAAGTAAGGCAGTGCTGTGTCTCTGTCTGAAGTTGACTCCTGCAGGTTAACCTCTGTGTCAGAGACTTCCAGCATGCACCTCTCTCTGTCACGCCCCTGTCCCCTATAGTGATACAAGCACAGGGTGTCCTGCTCACCCATGTTATACAGGTGAAGGGCTGTCAGAAGGAGTCGTCCCATTTGAAATAGGTCTTGTCATCTCATTATATGGGTTAGACACAAATACAAGCCTTAAGCCTTAAGAGATCTAAGAAACGTTGTACGTGTCACTTTGTTTTGAAAAGTGGTCAGGACAGTAGCAGGCTGGCTTGCGAAATCTTTTTGAAGACACACCAATGAGCCCGTTTACAAGCACAATTTTACTTAAGAATGTGCTTAAGAGTGTGCATAATTAGCCAACAATGTGCAAGGTTATGTAAATGCCTTAAACCGTGTACTTTCATCAGAGTACGGTCATAAACGCATTAAGCAAAGATCGAATGGCACACCTTTTTCGCCCATTACCCTGATTTCGCTCTACCGTTTTGACATCAAAAGCAGAGAGTAAAAAAATTATTTCAATTCTCATATAAATATGGTTTTCTTGCATTGTCTGATTTTTTGAATAAGCTGATTTTTGGTATTATCATCATATTCGTGTATATGTAAACACATTCAGTGATGCCAAATGTCATTGGTTCTTGTGTCTCGTAACCAATCACAACAGGCCAAGTTTGACAATGCAGCAGTGCGAATGAGACTTGAGAGCTGTGGCAGAGGAGCTATTAACTACATTCAGTACTTCACATAGACTTTAAACTTAGACGCCATTGGGGGCCCAGAGTTTTTAACAGCCAATAAAGTCTGTTAACGAGCTCTTCCTGTCTCATGTACAGATGCTGCATACACAGAGACTCAAATAAACCACAAACCGTCCTTCTGTTTTTATTGTCTGCGGATGATAAACATTTACAAGCAGTCGGTGCGTATCCAGCCCCAAGTGTGCACTGACACTCTGAATAAACCAAACCTCAGGCAGTATATAACCTTGTTTATGTAATTTATAAGGTAATACGAGATGTCTCTTTGCTGTATTGTAATGGCCTTGTGTTTCCCTCCAGCTGTAAATGTTGCAGGAGCGTGCTGGGCTGCATTCAAAAATCCAATAAATATTTCCACTTTCTGATGAAAGCGCAAAAATCATTTCCAAATTTACCACGGTGTCAAAATTTCAACGTTGTCACGTGTAATTTCATTTCGGAGTTGTCTAGTGAGTGAGAATGAGAGGCCAGTCTCCAGACGGCAAACGTTACAGCGCTCTATCAGATCAATCAAATAAAGACGCAGAGAGATAGAATGACAGCGCAGAACAAACTCGTTAGCCACACCAGCAGTCAAGCATGCTAATGAAGCAATGTGTAAACACCGTTGAACAGGTATGCTAGTGAGAGACTCCAGGTGCAGAACTAAACCTCTTATACACTATATAGAGACTTCAAATGAAAATTTTAATTTAAATGAAAATTATATTTTCAGTCAAATGAAAAAATGTATCCCAAAACAAGGAGTTTAAAGATGTTCAGTGATGGAATCATGCACTCAAATAACTGCATCACTTATTCAAACCGCAATTCTAATTTCAACCCCTAACCCAACCCCCTATAATATAAATCAATGTCTAACCTCCAACCCTAGATCCTAACCAATAACACCCACCCACCCTCTTCCTGACCTGAACCACAAACCCAATTCCCTAGCCCACATTCAATTAGGGATGCACCAATACAAAATGTGTGTGCCGATACGACATCCGATTGTTTAGAACAGCATCTGCTGATACCGATAGTTTTGTGGTTCTGCTTTTTTATGCTACCTTGTTTCAAATTACTGATAATGAATTACACAACTTCAAAATTAATTTAAATAAAACTTGTCTCAACATCTCTTACATATTTCAGAATAACTGGTCTCAGCTAAAAACAAAACACGCAAAAGAAAAAAAATCTATTATCTCACATTAATGTGCTTAACTCACATATTGTTAGGCTCACATTTAATTGGTATGATTTCTTAATTTCTGAATTGTTCTTAACTCCCATTGACTGAGCTTTAAGGTGAGTAATCAATAAATTATTTTAAAAGTTGTAATGGTAGTTCCACCATGTGAAATTCTAGCAGTGCAAAGCTTACAAAGCTCTGCTTTGACTGTAACCCAGTTCAATGTTATTCCACACAAGAGACCTTTTCTTTCACACACAGCATGAGTTGCTAATTTTCCAACATGTTTTTGTGCCCTCTTTTGACAGGAAATAATTGGCCCTGATCATTGGCTGTTTTAACAAAAAAGGCCAATGTGTGCAGATAATTGCTTTTAATTGCTTTTTAATTTCTTTTATTGGACGATACTGATGTTTGGTCTATATAATTGTGCATCTCTACTTTAAATCTTAACCCCAACCCCTATTCCTAGCCCCATCCTCCACCATATAATCCTAACCCCCATCCCTTCTACAAACCTTAGCCCCACCTCCAACCCTAAATTCTAACCCTGTCCCTACCCCTTACCTCAAATCTCAAACCAACCTCTTATACCAGTGCTGATGGTGAACATGGTGCCTTATCTGTTAATGGGACCCACAGTTCAGAAATCATATCATAACTAATTCTAACCCTAAAATATGCAGTACATGGTTTAAAAAGTTTTATTTTAAAAAGACTACTGATTGTAACTTTTACTATTATTACGTTTAATGATCCTTTTTTTAACACCAATATTTCATACTTTAATTATTCATCTCAAATCAAAGCATGTAATTTAAATGAAATTGCAAAAATAATCTGTTTCCCAAACACTCCACCTGTCCACCATTTTCATCTAAATGACCGAGTAACCTTTGTTATGATTGGCTGGCTGTTAGGGGATTCATTTGAGAATGAGTCAGAGATCATTGAAGTCTGGTTCATGACTTTGTGTACATACGGGAGGGTCCTGATCTTCTGCAAACACAGTTGCGATGACAGTCCCCTTCTCTGCATTTGGAGCCACCATTCCTTTATAAAGTGCCTGACTGAAGACCGGAGAGAAATCATTCATGTCCTGTACAAACAGACAGAGAAAAATAAGGATAAAATATGTCTTATTAACACTTATTAAAACAGGATTGAGGTAAGCAGTTCCCATTGGCAATGTGAATATGTGCCATATGCTGTCTTCCTCTACTGAGGAGTGACACAATGACAATCATCTTATCTTTTATCAAGATTTAATCAATTGTTTTGCATCTAAAACAACATTAAGGTTGTTTTGGTTGATGTCACCAAGCCCTTTTACTTTTTAGGCCTCACCCCTCCAACAACTTTTTGTGATCCAATCAATTCACTCCAAGAACACATATCAACCATTGGAACAAAAACAAAATTACTTAGTGCACCTTTAACATTCCTCTTGTGTAGAGAGAGGAGAGATGGATGTGATCCAGTGGGAGGAGTGAAGGCAATTCTTCATCATCTCATGGTGTCCTTTGATTGGAGCTCAGTGAGGTGTGAATGGTGTTTGAAATGTGAGGACATTTTTTTCCACTTTAGTACAATACTACTCAGATAACATGTGTGACTCATTCGTTAGCTCTTTAAGGGTGAAGAATGTGTTTGTGTGTACTCGGATCTGTTACAAAACTTAGTGAGCTGCCTACACAGGCAGCATACAATGGCAACATAGGAAAGCTTTTTATGCAAAGGTTCTTTCCAAAAGGTAGGCAACATGATTATGCTGCCATCTAAGATAGCTTGTACCTAGGTTTTGGAACAGAACATCTGAGAGCAGTGAAATTTCAGCACTGCATCGTGGAGAGCAGCTGTTAAATTCAACATCTCTTTAAGGCTAATTTATACTTACTGGGTGAACAGGCTTCGCTTAGTTCACCTACAAATGATGACGAAATGCAGTGATGTTTATGTTCTGCCAATGTGTCCGTTTGGTGATATTTCTCCTATTTGCACACATCTCTGCAATTCTTGACCTAGGAGAACTCGGCTGGTAGAAGAGCGTTGATGATTGGTTAAAACTAATCGTGGGTGTGGTTTGTACATGACTTTTTTATTTACATTTGCATGTGCCAGCTGAGGAACTGTTACCAAGGTTACTGTTGTAAAAATGGATAACTTTGAAGCACGTTTCTCAGAGATTACTTTTTTACATGATTTGCAACACAAACTCTACAAAGCCAGCATGATCACAACAAATTAGTAGAGAGAGACTGGAGTTTTTAAAAGTGAAAGGGGACGTGACAAGAAGTGGCACAGCGCTAAAAGCTGTGGTCCACGGAGAGAAAAACCTGCATTACTGGCTTTACTTGTAGCTGGAACAGTACGTTAAACACGTGTCATCACCCTAAGCGAACTAATTTTAAAACGATGCTGCGATAAAGTATAAATGCCAGCTTCATTCGCCGAGGGTGCATTTGTTCGCCTAAGAGAAAAAGTTCAGCATCTTCCAAAGTATAAACCAGGCTTTAGTGTGAGTTGCCCACCTGAACAACACATTAATACATTCTGACCTTTCACCTCTCAGCATGAGTTCAGTGGCTGGAAATATAGCAGAAGAAATATGGATCTATATGAAGTGGGCTGCTCTTCTCAGGAGGTTGAAGGGACGAGGACTGCAGAAGCACACAAGATCGAAACAACTTTGAAACTGTTCACAGAGGTCAAATGAACCATTCTGAATGTTCGCCACCACCTGTTCCTGTAGCTCAATTGGTAGAGCTTGGCACTAGAAATACCAAGGTCATGTGCAGTCTGATTCACAACTTTTATGAGCAGACTCCTTTAATGAAAAACCACTCATGTCCAACACAATAAGTAAGCGAAAATCTATACAATTTAAACAAAATATGTTAGAATATACTGCCGTAAAATGCCAAAATGCAGTAACAGATTTTTGATTGTCCAGCCAAATGTAGACAGCCTCCACACTGTGTTTTCTCTGAACTTTTCCTCAAAAGTACAGAAACAATCATAATTGCAACCCCAATCCCATCCTTTTTATACAGTACATACAGCCACACGATCTTTGGATGTAGTAGACAATCTTCCTATGCAAGACCTTCAGAATCTCCCATAAGCCCACATATGATGACTCAACCCAGACATTAATGATATTCCCTTCACCCCAGCTTCATTGTAATTCATTGCACCTTCCCTGTCGCAGTAAATCTAACAGGGTGCAAACTTTGCTAAGTTGAAAGTAAACATCTCTGAGAGCTGGAATCTGTTACTGCAAAGCAACTCAACATTCAAGAGACATCTGAAGAGAGCAGCTGCAAAACCAGAATTCACGTTTTGTTTTTCAGTCCACAACAAACACTTAATGAAAAGACTGTGACAATCTCTGGGAGTTTAACTGTGTCTCATGAGGAACAATTCAACATGATACACACTCGCTTTTAGGAATATTCAGGGTTACATTCAACCTAATGTCTACGTATTGTCGATTACCGCAGACAATAATTTGAACTCGTTTCTCAGTGAGCATAAACAAATCTAAAGTGAATTTACAGTTACTGTACTGTACACTTAAGGCTAGTTTATAATTACTTGGCGAACAGGTTTATTTTAGTTTGCCGAACAATGATGATGAAATGCAGTGATGTTTTTGTTTTTCCAAGGTGTTTGTTTGATGATATTTCACCTGTTCGCCCATATCTCTGAAAATCTTGACCTAGGAGAACTTGGCTGGTCGAAGAGCATTGATGATTGGTTAAAACTAATCGTGGGTGTGGTTTGAATGTGCCTTTTTTGGGGTTTTTTTTTATAATCGCGCAAGGAGTAGATAACATGGGGTGCATCTCAATCAGTTCACTAGTTCAGTAGCCAGGGCACTGATCAGTGAGTCGGCCATTGTTAGGGCTGTCTCATTTGCAAAATCATTCCAGTGCACCGAAACGTTCGCTCCCTAAAAACTTCCACAATGCACCGTAAAAACCAGGGAGCATCGTTGCTCACTAATGTTCCCTTACCGGAAATGTTGTCATGTCTTCTAAAGTCTCTCAAGTCGTCAGATGACAAGCACAAGTATAAAGTACAAGCCTTTTTTCTCTTTAAAAGAGATGTTGTTTGTACTGTCTTTCCTTCATAATTAACACGAAACTGAAAAAATCTTTTAAATATTTGAGTTGTTAAAAGAAAGCTTAAAATACACTCCTATATATTTTTATTTCTTTATTTATGCCTTTTATCTGTTATATTAACACTGTACGTTTGAATATCTTAATAAATGAATGATAGTGTCATTTATACAGCAATAGTGCTGATTCAGTTGCGCTTCAATGCGCATGCTCTTTAATGTCGCAGGTGATTGAGTCATAAGTGTCCCAATGTTCACTGGATCGGCACCCTTACCAGTGCAGGAATATGTGTTCACGATATACTGATTCACAACACAGGGAGCTAGGGAGCTGACTGAGACACAGAGTAGGTTACTTAAAAATGGATTGCAACAAATTAATAACTTTGAAGTCAAATACACTTTTTTATGTGTAAGAACTTCAGATTGGGTGAAAATCACAAAACCTGTCCAGGTCATATTTCAACCCAAAATCATAGGACAGAGAAAATAAATCACATTTTGCTAAAGCCAACTGTTTAGTACTTTTGCATTGTGACATTATTTTCATGACAATTACGCACATCATTTTGGGGTGAAATGTGAGCTGGACATGTTTTTACAAGATTCACATGGTTTGCGTTACTGAAGAAGTGCAAAACGCAAATGTTTTATACAATGGCTGCGACAGCAAATGAATAAAACAGTTACATTTTAATGTAATTATATTAACGGAATTACAAAAATCTTTCGGCAAGTAGTATAGTTCATTAGCTCAACTGTGGGCTGTATACGCTTGTCAAGGTGCGTGCGTAAATCGGCTATTTTACAACAGTTTCGAACATGACTCATCCAATCAGAGTTGAGAGTCAGAACTGTCCGTTATAAAATATTAATATTATAGATTATTATTATAATATTAAACATCAATGTCTAAAAGCACAGAATAAGTGTGTGACCATCAATTACTTCTGTTAGTTTTAAAGAAGATTTACATAATTAAACATCTAAAGTTTTCACACACATTTTTCATCACACACATATGCTCCAGCCGCTGAAAACTGTAGGAGTCTAATCCTTCTGTAACGGCTAATCTTCAGAGGCGCTGGAGAGCACTCCCGTTAAAATCCTCACATAATTGCAGTCACAAAGCTAATGAGTCATTCAGGCCTGGAAATAGCTGTGACAGGCTAGCATCACAACCTGCACAGAGCTTTGTCTGTCACCCTTGTCACCATCAACCAGAAATAACACAACGGGAATGTAGGCAAACGCAGACAAAGATCCAGTAAACAACGCCCACAATCCTGCCAACATAGCGAATTTTCTTTCAAGACTAATTGAATTCAGAGATCAAATCTTTTGTAGGCATTACTGGAACACATTCAACACGGCTTCTGCAAGAAGCGTTAGCACATCGACACTGTGGACGAGCTTTGGAAGTTCTAATCCAATCACTGGCTCTTTCTAATGGCAGCAGACCTGATGAAAATTAGCTTCTATCCTCCAAGTTCATACCCTGTTTGAATGGAACCTGCTGAACTCTTAAGAGAATCAAGTGGTGCTGTGGAGAGTGCTGTGATAAATAAAAAGAGGGTGCAAGAATGAATTGTGTCCGCTAAAAGGGCATGCATTTTTATTTACCGGCGGCTCTCCGCAGGCAGTAATAGTGCAATTTGAATTGTGCCTGGCAAAAAGTGTGTAGTTCTGAGAATAAAGTGCAATCTCTAATTAGCCTAATTTACATTAAAAAAGATGAGAACTTTCTTTAAATTTAAGTTGCAGCATTATTTCAGCACTGATTGCGCCTGGTTAAACTGGATTGCGTGTTAGTGATTAGTGAACTGTTTAGATCATTTGCACCAGAGAATTTAAAGCTGGGCCTCACACACTTTTAACAGTCTTACCGTGATCCTAACGATGACTGTTGCCGTGCCAGGTGGTAGGACTCCACCGTGATCTAATGCCTCCACTTCAAAGGTGTAGGTGCTGTTCCCCGCTGCCAAGTCCTCAAAGTCCAACGCTTGCAGCACCGATACGGCGCCGGTCAGCCGGTTCACGGCAAAGAGCTGCCGAGCCGCTTCCGTTTTTATTCTGTAGGTCACGTTAGAGATGAGATCGGCATCCACCGCCTGAAAGAGAGGGAATAAAGGTTAGGGAAAAAAGAAATAATGAAAGAAATAATATGATCTCACACTTCACCGGGTACTGTAGAAATCAAGCTGTAACAAGTTACTAAAATCAAATGCATGGAAGATCCTTCAGACCCCATATCCACCTGGTATTACCATCTCTCTTAGGTGATTTGAGCACAAGTGGACAGGTTTAAATAAGCTCAAATGGGTCTTGGAGATATTTTGTGATCCAATCACTCAAACAACATTCAGAGGTGTTAATGCATCCTGATACGATGTGGAAAACATTATCATAGGACCCCCAACTCCCCTAACAAGCAATCACTGCACCAAGACAAGGTCGGCAAGACTTGAAAAACAACCTTCCGATCGACTGAAAAAAAAAAATGTCCTATGTACATATGTATAGTATTTGTGAACAAGACTTCAAATCTCATAATACCAATTATACAACAGTTAGTTCCGGTCCACAAATTTGATTGGACGAGACACATTCCATGAGTACAGATGTCTCAGAACATCAGCACTCAGAAGCTTCACTGTCTGTATCACTTTGCTTGTGTTTGTGGCATTCTAAAGTGTATGAGCAGTGCAGATGTGTAAAAGAGCTATGTGTGTCTTTTCATTAAAGGTTTTAGCCAGCAGGTGGCAACTAAAGACCATTTTTATGTGTTATGAGCCAGTTTAGTTTGATGTGCATTGAGTCAGCACACGTCAGTCAGCGAGTGGTTTCATTGAAGTCATCAGCATTGTTTCTCACTCCATGATCGCTCGGATTACTTCTAAACTACTACAGCTGGGAAATACAGTTAAACTAACAGCTTCAGCATTAAGGCTCATCAAAGCTGAGAGACACAACAGACGGAGAAATCAAAACATACTCAAGGCGTTTACCTTTTACCGAAGTTTCCGCGTTGTGAGGAGATATAAATATTCAACATGGCGGAGGAGAGAACGGTTTCTATAGTGAATGCCTCTTCACTATAGAAACCATCTGATGTTGTCATCTCATTGTGTCCCGCATACGGCCGTTAGATGGCACCATTAGCTTGTGCAGTACTAACTGAAGCTGTCAACGCAGGCTGATTAAATGTGGAAATGGCATGCAAGGCTACATCTCGATTTCAGTCTTAATTTATTACATAATACTGCATTAATGGATATCATACCAATGTCTAAGAGGTCAACATTTGCAGTTTTTAAAGAGTTTTGGATTGGGTTTCGCCTCAACATGTGCTTACTGTAAGTGTTGGTTTTTACACATTAATGTGAAAATGACAATGAATCAGCATGTAATATTACATGTTCTTAGGAGTGCCAACACTTTTTAGAGTTTTTTACAGAGAGTCTCACAAAAACGCATGTCCATTTTTATTACATCCGCAACCCAAGTTCATTTCCCGATCTAAATGGGGTAAAAAACATGTCAAGATTAAACACTTTCTAATGTCTGGACTGTATCTGCAGGGTTTTATGATACATAGACAAGCGGTTCGATATACTGGCAATGAGTACTTCATATGTGAAGATAAATGTCATGATTTCACTGCAAATATCATGTCTGCAACATGGTTGCGACACTGCTTCACAGGCAGAAGGGAAGGAGAACACAGGGAAGCGGGGTTTCCAGGTTCAGGTAAGAGTTTTAATCGGCCACCACAGTGCTTTACAATTTCACAAACTCATCAGTTTCACAGGCATGTAGTTACATAAACACATCAGCTTCACAGGCATATAGTTACTTAAACACATCAACTTCACAAACACAATAGATTAAGCACAACAGCTTCTGTAGCACCGTGGCCTTCCTTGTGCCAGATTCTCTCTCCCTGCTGCTGGTGGCGTGGCTATTTATATTCCGCTCTCCCCATGCTCACTGGAATTAGAGACAGGTGTTAAACATAATCTAGCTCAGGTGCAAGCACCCTTACTGCTTTCTCTCTCTCCAGACGGACGCTTGACCACGCCCCCGCTGCCACATATCCCCACCGCCCGACTCGGATCATGACCCAATCATTGCCCCCCCCCCCCAATTTCTGGAGAGGAAGTCGGCGACAGCAAGTCGGCGACAGGAGCACACCCAGTCTGTGGACCACCTTGAACTTAAACGGCTGAAGAGCCTGATACCAATGGGTGATCCGCGCGTTGGTATCTTTCATGTGGTGGAGCCACTGGAGTGGGGCGTGATCCGAGCACAGGGTGAAGGCCCACCCCAACAGGTAGTACCGGAGAGTGAGGACCGCCCACTTGATGGCGAGACACTCCTTTTCCACGGTGCTGTACTCAACGAGAGCTTACGGCTAATGTACAGCACCAGGCGCTCCTCCCCCTCCACCACCTGCGAGAGTACAGCCCCCAGCCCTCTGTCTGAAGCGTCCATCTGCAAGACAAAAGGGAGAGAGAAATCGGGTGAATGTAAATGTGGCCCCCCGCAAAGTGCGGCTTTCACTTGCATAAACGCCTGCTGACACTGCTCCGTCCACTGGAGCGGGTCTGGAGCTCCCTTTTTAGTGAGATCAGTCAGCGGGCTGGTAACGTCTGAATAATTAGGCACGAATCTACTATAATAGCCAGCCAGCCCCAGGAACTGTCTCACCCCATTTTTGGTCTTGGGCCTCAGGCAGGCCGCAATTGCCGCAATCACCGCAGTCTTGTCAATTTTGGCACGCACCTGCCCGTGGCCCAAGTGCAACCCCAGATACCGTATTACCCCCATATCGAGCATAGCATCCAATTCTTCCCGGACAATTTTCTTTTTGTGCTCGGGCAATCGGTAGGGACGGCCACGTAACACCACCCCCGGCTCAGTCTCGATGTGGTGCTGTATGAGGTTCATACGACACGGTAGAGGGGAAAACATGTCTGCAAACTCCTTCTGCAAATTTGCAACCTCTGCGAGTTGATACGGCGAGAGGTGGTCTCCGCAAGTGACTGGGGTGAAATGATTGTGTTTTGTATTCACCTCTGGCCTGAGCTCCGCCCTCTCCAGGACTACCGTAGCCAACATCACAGGGACTGCCTCGCTCCACAATTTCAGGAGGTTGAGGTGCTATATTTGATGTGCGCCCCCTCTATCGGTTCGCTTTACCTCATAATCGAGATCCCCCACTCGTCGTGTGACCTCAAAGGGTCCTTGCCACTTGGCGAGTAATTTGGAGCTCGATGTGGGGAGTAATACGTGTACCTTATCTCCCGGTGCAAATTCCTGCAGCCGAGTTCCCCTGTCATACAGTCGGTGCTGTCGTTCTTGTGCTTGGAGCAAATTCTCCTGTATTAGTTGCCCCAAGGTGTGGAGTTTTGGTCCCTCCTCCCAAGCTTCGCACATAACATCAAGCACGCTGTGCGGGTGCCGCCCGTATAGTAGCTAGAATGGGGAAAACCCCGTGGAGGCTTGCGGGACCTCTCGTACTGCGAATAACAGGGGATCGAGCCATTTGTCCCAATTTCTAGCTTGTGTACGAATTTACGAATGATATTTTTAAGGATTTTATTAAATCACTCCACAAGGCCATCTGTTTATGGATTATAGACACTGGTGCAGATTGATTTAATGTCCAATAATTCGTAAAGCTCGCGTAGTGTTCGTGACATAAAGGTTGTGCCTTGATCGGTGAGAATTTCTTTTGGAATCCCCACCCGGGAGATTATTTTGAAGAGTGCCTCCGCAACACTGCGTGCTGAGATGTTGCGCAGAGGCACTGCTTCCGGATATCACATTGCATAGTCCACTAGGACCAATACAAAGTGATGTCTGCGTGCAGACCACTCTAATGGCCCGACGAGGTCCATTCCAATTCTCTCGAAGGGGATCTCGATCAGCGGAAGAGAGCGCAATGGCGCTTTTGGGGTGGCCAGTGGATTCACCAGCTGGCCTTCGCGGCATGCCACACACCACCTGCGGACATCGCGCCAATGCCCGGCCAACAAAAACAGGCTATTAGACAGTTCAGTGTTTTTCTTTCCCTTAGATGTCCCGCCATGGGATTATAATGAGCCACCTGGAACACCATTTCCCGACGGCTCCATGGTATTAAGAGCTGGGTTGTATCTTCCTTTGTTTGAGCATCCTGCGTCACTCTATACAACCGCTCATTTATAATTGCGAAATAAGGATATGAAAGGGTGACACCCGGCTGGAGTTGTTGACCATCGATCACTCTCACTTAGTCAAAGGTGTGCTTGAGAGTTTCATCTCACGACTGCTCCAAAGGGAAATCCCGTTTGGGAAATCCCCCGAGGAACGGAGGGGCTGCAGCCTCTCCCCCTCACGTCATCCTGACATGGAGCAGATGAAGATGGCCCTGGCTCCGCCTCCCCTGCCAGAGCATCGCACATCTCACATCTTGTGGCTTTAGTGCAGGACCCATCCGCGCATATTCCCTTTAATACATTTCTAAGCTCAGGGTGAGGCGGGATCTAACCGCGGCCTCCACTCTATGTTTTGTTCCCCGAAATTTAATAACAAGGGTCACCACAGGGTAGTTGTGAATATCCCCATGCACACACTTCACCCTCACTGTTTTAGCTGTGCCCAAAGTCTTGTGTTGAACCATGCGTTGGTGGATAGTGGTTTGATTACAACCCGTGTCCACCAATGCTTGGTGAGTACCCCTCTTGTCACTTACCGGTATCCGGTATGCTCCGGCCTGATCGGGGGCAATCTGCGGAGTGTCGGGGATCCGGACCACCGTTCCCAGCTCCATGACAGGGCACTGATCTCGGAAGTATCCCGGCTCTCCGCAACTCCAGCAGACCGGCCCAGGCACCACGCCCGCACCTGCATCAGCGGGCACTTCCACCTGAGGGGGAGAGCAGCAGGGCACTGTTGCTGCTGCGGGCGACGGGAAACCCCGCGTGCGTGGAACTGGCTTTGGTGGCAGGACTCCTCGCCTTCGCGGGGCAGGAATGGGCTCTGGGAAAAGAGCAGAGTGAGAGAGAAGAGGGGAGGGGAAGAGATTGGGGAAAACATAGGGGAGGGGGAGAGAGAGCGGGAGGGCTCTTCCGCCCTCTGGTATGCCGCCAAATGGTCCTCCGCTAGTCGAACAGCTTCCTCCAGCGACGCCGGGCGGTGGCACTGGACCCACTCCATCATTCCTCTTGGCAGTCGATGGATTAGCTGCTCCAGTACCACCTGGTTGACAACTCCCGTGATGTCGCGATCCCCCGCCAGCAACCATTTCCGGCACGCATCTCGGAGCCGTTGGGAAAAAGCAAACGGGTGGTCGGTCTTCCCCAGCTTCAAGGTCCAGAACAGCTGGCGATACTGTTCTGGGCTACGACCCACCCGCTACAGGATAGACTTTTTCAGGTCATCATAGGCCAGGAGATTAGTCGCCAGCAACTGTTGGGCGGCAAGCTGAGCTTCCCCGGACAGCAATGGGAGGAGCCTGGCTGCCCACTGGTCACGCGGCCAGCCCCAGATCTCCACGGTTCTCTCAAATAAGTCGAGGAAAGCCTCGGCATCGTCTTCGGCTCCCATCTTCAGGAGTGTGGGGGAGGCAGTTGGCTGCGGTGGTCCGGGGTCGTGGCTCTCTCTTTCTCCTGGCCGAGGAGGCTCTGGATCGCGAGCCGGTCCTCTGCTTGAGCCCGTAGGATCTCGAAGAAGCGCCGTTCCTGGTCTTGGCGTAGCTCAAGCAGTGATTGCTGGTTGGACTGATGCATACTGGCGAGGGACTGGAGGATCTCGGCCACCTGGGAGGACTCCATGGGGCGTACTTCAGTTTTTACTCCCGGGTTTCGGCACCAGTGTGACACTGCTTCACATGCAGCAGGGAAGGAGAACACAGGGAAGCGGGGTTTCCAGGTTCAGGTAAGAGTTTTAATCGGCCACCTCAGTGCTTTACAATTTCACAAACTCATCAGTTTCACAGGCACGTAGTTACTTAAACACATCATCTTCACAGGCATATAGTTACTTAAACACATCAGCTTCACAAACACAATAGATTAAGCACAACAGCTTCTGTAGCACCGTGGCCTTCCTTGTGCCAGACTCTCTCTCCCTGATGCTGGTGGCATGGCTGTTTACGTATATGCTGCTCTCCCCATGCTCACTGGAATTAGAGACAGGCGTTAAACATAATCTAGCTCAGGTGCAAGCGCCCTTATCGCTTGCTCTCTCTCTGGACGGACACTTGACCACGCCCCCGCTGCCACAGTGGTAATTGCAGTTTAACAATCGCTATTTTTAACCTGTTAGCAACAGTGGTAACGATTCAAACCCATTTTATATCCAACCATTTTATTTCTCTTGATGAATTACTTGAATGAAGTCTTGATGGTGAAAATCAGGAGCCTCTGTCGTTTGCATTCCCAACAAAGAGTGTGCGTGACACAGAAGCAGAAGTGAAGTTTAAGTGAATAAAGTTGTTCCGTGGGAAGTTTAAATGACACTTGTTTGGGTGAAAAATGCTTGTCGAGAATGCACCGGACAGGACATTGTCGATAACAGATAAACCCCTGATGAAATATTCACGTGGGTCACATTTTAGGTCGGATAAAACAGATTTCCTGATTAATCCAGAAGAATCACATCCCTGCATTATCTTCAGCAAGCTGACTAAAACCACACTACACTACTGTTTGGGACTGGAATCGCGACAGACGCAGGTATCGCTCTCTTAAAGCAGAAAAGCAATTGTTTAAGTTTACAAGGCATAAAAACACATGCACATGATCATTGAATGAAAGATCATATGAATGCAGGACAGTTCCATCAACTGGGCCAAAAATCTCTCACACTGGCCTGGGACCATCCTTAACGATAAGCCCTGCATGTATCCATGCATAGACTACAGTAACACGTGTTTCACATGTGTGTGTTTCTGATGATGATTAGAAGTGAAAGCAAACCGAGAGTAGAGGAGACACTGTGAGCAGCTCTGCCACTTTGTGGGTGTGGGAACCTTTCAGGTGCCTTTTTTTAATGAGGAATTACAATCTACACTGATCTCAAAGATTTGAGAAATATATAAATAAAGCTTCAAACCCCCAGAGAGAAGCAGCACAAGGAGTCTGATCAGTTCATCAGCTCCAGACCAGATGCCGTCACCAGGGCCTAGGCGCTCTGACACCAGACAGTGCTGCAGGGACCTGGAGGTGTCAGACACACCGAGATAAAAATAGGGCTGCAAGATCACTGTCTTCAAACAGTGTCACTCATTTGCCCATCAACCCCAGTCAACACAAACACACACACACACACACACACACACACACACACACACACACACACACACACACACAGGCTTATTTTCCCTCCTATCTAAATCTAAGAGGGCAATTAGACGAGCTAGTTGCAGAATATGTTTTTTTTTTTTTTTTTTTTTTTTAGCAGACAGCTTGTTTCTTTGATTTGAATCATGCATGCCATTTACATCAGTGAAGGGCAAACATTAATTCTTAAAATTAGATAACTTTTATTATGTTGCAGTTCCTAATAAAGTAACTAAATGTACACAAATAACCTTTTTAAATAAACCTCAGTTTACCGTTGCAGATTTCTAATAGTGCACTGTTGATTGCAGAAGGTAAACAGCACCGACGTTTGTGAATCTAGTGGATTCTATAACAACAATGTTTGCCCAGTAAAGAATGACAATTACTTAATTTAAATATACATGGTGGGTGAAGCGCTATACTATCACAAATAATGGCTAGATAGCTTGGTCTGCGGATGATATGCAAACAATACGCAGGGTTTTGTTCTGAAATGACACTCAAAAGTTTTTAACTATTTGTAAATTCGCTTCTGAGACTTTTTGTTCATATTTGTCTCTACTTTTTATGAAATTCATTGGTGATTGTGTTCAGTTACATTGCCGTTCCTCTAAAATTCCCAAGAGCACAACCGTTTAGAGGCACATTAACCACAAGACAGCATCTCCTGCCTTTACACTGAGTCTGTCAAGCATGTCAATATTTATCTAGTTAAATATGCAGCCCCGTCGGGAATAAACAGACAAATACAGACACTCTTTCTTTCACCCCAGACTATCGAGAGAGACAAAAACATTCATAATGTAGTCAGTTACTGGCAGGCCAGCAGACACAAACACAGTTAAGACACACAGACACATAAATAAACACACACACACACACACACACACACGTTGGTGCTGCTATCCTTATGAGGATTCTCCATAGACATAATGATTTTTATACTGTACGAACTATAGATTCTATCCCCTAACCCTCACAAAAAAACTTTCTGCATTTTTTAATTTTCAAAAAAACATTGTTTAATATGTTTTTATGCAATTTGAAATATGGGAACCACATTTATAGCATAATACCCTTGTAATTACCAGTTTGTAACCTAACCTAAAAAAATGTCCTCGTAAACCACCCAAACCAGCCCACACACACAAAACACACTATTCCATTTTTTTTTTCTTCCAAAAGTCAGGTTAGATGCTAAGGTCAACTGCAGACCAGCTGGTGTGGAATATCTGCAGCCATTACTGTTAAAGGCAAAATTCAGAAGTAAAGCAACGTGAAGCAATGAAAAGCTCTTAAGCAGAAGCTTTAAAATAAAGTGTGTAATGTTTTTGGTGTTACCCCAGAGACAACTATTAGGCTTTTAACACTGGGTTTAATCCTGATTTAACACAATGATACAATGACTTTCTGTGATGAACAGACCAAAATTTAAAGGGTTAGGGTTAGTTCACCAAAAAATTAAAATTCTTTTAGCTAATAAAGTTTTAATTATCGATTTATTTATTTTTCACAAGCCTATCGATTTGCTTCAGAACAAATTAATTGATCAACTGAAGTCATGTGGATTACTTTTATGCAGCCTAAATAGACCTTTTGGACCGTCAAACAGACAGAAGCCTGATGGCACCCATTTACATGCATTGTATGGACAAACCGAACTGAAATCTGCTTATAAAAATCTTTACTTCGGTTCTGTTGAAGAAGGAAAATCATACACAGCTGAGATGGCTTAAAGCTAAGTAAATCATGAGAGGATTTCCATTTTTGGGTGAACTAACCCTTTAAGTTGACTCCCAAACCAAATCAATTATCAACTTTTGTATACAGTGCCCAAATCAAATATGGTGACTAACTTTATTATATACTTTTCAATAGTTTACCTCACTCAGCAACATCAAATCATGAAGTATTCAGACCAAAGAGAACTCTATAACCAAACAGAATGTTAAGAACATCTTGGAGTTATCGATGAGTCAATCACAAGCGGATCACTTACACTCAGTCTCAGAATGATGGTTCCAGCTGGGGTGTTCTCTGGAACGTTCACTGTGTAAGTGGGCTGGGAAAACACTGGGCTGTTGTCATTGATGTCGGTTACCTCCACCAGCAGTGTGATGGTGGTCCTGCGGGGGTCCACTGCCCCATCAGACACCTCCACGATCAGATTGTACCAGCTCCGCATCTCCCGGTCCAACGGCACCGCCGTGAAAATGCTGCCCGTGGCGTTTATGGTGAAGAGAGATGCAAAGGACAGCAGCCGGTACCGGACCTCACCATTGAGCCCGGCGTCAGCATCAGTGGCCTGAAACCAGAGACACACTCATGATCGTACACTTTAATTGATATATTAAGCATTTCTGCTTGATTGGAATGACATTTCACCACCCTGAGGCAGGGGCAACAGACCTATGCAAGAAAAACGTGTTTACATGAGATTTAAAATTATTAGGATTTTCTCAGGTTTTAAGCTCGGGTTGGATAAGCTGCCAGAATGTTAATGTTTTAAATAACTAAGATATTAAATTGTTGGCATTTCAGTCTAGCCATTTCAGATATGAGCTACAGACTAGACTTCTGGATTAATACATTGCTTACACTATTTATTACATTGTAAAAGGTTGTTTTAAAATATCTGAGCAAACTGTAAGTTGATCTGATAATGTATCTCAAAGCCAAGGTAGTGTCGAACATCCACAAGGCCATTTACAAAAGGCTGTTTGGATCTGGGTTCAAAAGTTCAGAGTTTTTAAGGACCAATGATTTCATGAAAACTGAATTTTTACTCTAGACACTCACAGCACAGCCTTCATAATGAATAAAGCGAGAGTAGAAATAAATTAATAAAGAAAAAGCACAAATAATCTCTGGTTGTTCTATAGGGGAAAGAAATAAATAATTGTTTAACTAATCCTAATTCCTGTGTGATTAGAAGGGCTCATTTGTATGTGAGAAGGGGAGCCGTGCAAGGCTGTAACGGTTTCAGAGGTGCCTGCCATAATTCCTTCCTGAAGTAATTACACATGCAGATGGCAGAGAGAGCGAGAGCGAGAGCGAGAGAGAGGGTTATTACAGAAACACAGTGAGTAACCAACATGAGCGACAGAGGAGAGGAATATGAAGGGATGAAGGGACAAAATCCAAATGCAGGCGAATGGAAATAAGTGAAATGAAAGGAGCATGTCTGAGCCCTGAGAAATTACCGCCACATCTGAGCAGTGAGAATTCAAAGTGACGCCTATGGCCGCTCTCGCCAGCCGTCCTCATCAAAACATCCTTACAGCACGCTCACACGACATCTGCTTGCCTCAATAATTAACTAATGGAATGAATATGTAAAAAGAATGATAAATAAACAAACAAACAACACTACACAATGTGTAAATAAAAAACTGTTTCCTAATGTCAGTGTTGTTTGCCATCACGAGTCAGAACAGTCAAGCCTGCAGGATTGTGACCTCCCCAAGAGAGTTTCTCAACAGCTGCCGTGTGGCATTTTCATTTCACTCATGTAGTTCTTTGGTTTTTATGTCTCCATTTACACCAAGAGCGTAAATACTTTGGTCAATTACATGCTTTAATGCAAGATACAACCATCTGATAACACAAAATTATCTCACTTTAATGCAGTGATTGTGTGATTAAGCAATAAGCACAACAGCAATAAGCAATTTTTATCTGCTGCATGTCATGCACAACAGCTTTTAGCCAATTTGGGCTTTGCATGGTTAAATGGCTTTGGGTTTTGAGCTTTGTAGTACACACTGTTAGTTTGGAGTCTGTGTGTGGTGTATGATTTCTTATGTGTGAAATAAGTATCCATGCAAGTATGCTTGTTTGTTTGTCACAGCAGAAGAAGAATCCAGGTGGTTGTGATCTCCTCTGGGATCCGTGTGTATATTTGAGTGAGAGAGAACTCAACGTTTGGTAGGCACTTGTGTTTCGTGAACATGGGAGACTACACAGAACATGTCCCTGCGATGAGGGGATGATGAAATTAAAAGAGAGAGGGTGAAAACATACGTAGAGAACAGGGCACAAGCTCAGACCTGAGTAATTACTCAGTTAATTAACATCTGACACTTACTTTCACTCATGTCCAAAATTAAGATTTGAAATTAATCAAGAACCGTTTTATATACTTAAGATATGTAATGAGATGCATGTAAGAGATACAGACTATCTTTATTTCACAAAATAGTTGTTTATATGACACCATGTATTTAAAGATACTTTAAAAACGTAAAAAAAAAAAATCTTTTAAATGTTTTGTTTAAATATATTAAAAATCTCATAAAAAAATCAAAACATGAAACTTTAAACAAATTCTTTATAGCACTGAAATCTATTACCAAAATAGTATTAAATATATATATATATATATATATATATATATATATATATATATATATATATACAGGTGCATCTCAATAAATTAGAATGTCGTGGAGAAGTTCATTTATTTCAGTAATTCAACTCAAATTGTGAAACCCGTGTATTAAATAAATTCAATGCACACAGACTGAAGTAGTTTAAGTCTTTGGTTCTTTTAATTGTGATGATTTTGGCTCACATTTAACAAAAACCCACCAATTCACTATCTCAAAAAATTAGAATACATCATAAGACCAATAAAAAAAAACATTTTTAGTGAATTGTTGGCCTTCTGGAAAGTATGTTCATTTACTGTATATGTACTCAATACTTGGTAGGGGCTCCTTTTGCTTTAATTACTGCCTCAATTCGGCGTGGCATGGAGGTGATCAGTTTGTGGCACTGCTGAGGTGGTATGGAAGCCCAGGTTTCTTTGACAGTGGCCTTCAGCTCATCTGCATTTTTTGGTCTCTTGTTTCTCATTTTCCTCTTGACAATACCCCATAGATTCTCTATGGGGTTCAGGTCTGGTGAGTTTGCTGGCCAGTCAAGCACACCAACACCATGGTCATTTAACCAACTTTTGGTGCTTTTGGCAGTGTGGGCAGGTGCCAAATCCTGCTGGAAAATGAAATCAGCATCTTTAAAAAGCTGGTCAGCAGAAGGAAGCATGAAGTGCTCCAAAATTTCTTGGTAAACGGGTGCAGTGACTTTGGTTTTCAAAAAACACAATGGACCAACACCAGCAGATGACATTGCACCCCAGATCATCACAGACTGTGGAAACTTAACACTGGACTTCAAGCAACTTGGGCTATGAGCTTCTCCACCCTTCCTCCAGACTCTAGGACCTTGGTTTCCAAATGAAATACAAAACTTGCTCTCATCTGAAAAGAGGACTTTGGACCACTGGGCAACAGTCCAGTTCTTCTTCTCCTTAGCCCAGGTAAGATGCCTCTGACGTTGTCTGTGGTTCAGGAGTGGCTTAACAAGAGGAATACGACAACTGTAGCCAAATTCCTTGACATGTCTGTGTGTGGTGGCTCTTGATGCCTTGACCCCAGCCTCAGTCCATTCCTTGTGAAGTTCACCCAAATTCTTGAATCGATTTTGCTTGACAATCATAAGGCTGCGGTTCACTTGGTTGGTTGTGCATCTTTTTCTTCCACACTTTTTCCTTCCACTCAACTTTCTGTTAACATGCTTGGATACAGCACTCTGTGAACAGCCAGCTTCTTTGGCAATGAATGTTTGTGGCTTACCCTCCTTGTGAAGGGTGTCAATGATTGTCTTCTGGACAACTGTCAGATCAGCAGTCTTCCCCATGATTGTGTAGCCTAGTGAACCAAACTGAGAGACCATTTTGAAGGCTCAGGAAACCTTTGCAGGTGTTTTGAGTTGATTAGCTGATTGGCATGTCACCATATTCTAATTTTTTGAGATAGTGAATTGGTGGGTTTTTGTTAAATGTGAGCCAAAATCATCACAATTAAAAGAACCAAAGACTTAAACTACTTCAGTCTGTGTGCATTGAATTTATTTAATACACGGGTTTCACAATTTGAGTTGAATTACTGAAATAAATGAACTTCTCCACAACATTCTAATTTATTGAGATGCACCTGTATATATATAATTCCCAAAGGTGTGGATGGAGGAGCACCAGATCAAGTCATGGCCAGCCCAATCTCCAGACCTGAACCCCATTGAAAACCTCTGGAATGTGATCAAGAGGAAGATGGATGGCTACAAGTCATCAAACAAAGCCAAGCTTCTTGAATGTTTGTGCCAGGAGTGGCATAAAGTCACCCAACAGCAATGTGAAAGACTGGCAGAGAGCACGCCAAGATGCATGAAAGCAGTGATTGAAAATCAAGGTTATTCCACCAAATGTTGATTTTTGAACTCTTCCTAAATTAAAGCATCAATATTGTGTTGTTTAAAATTGAATATGAACTTGTTTTCTTTGCATTATTTGAGGTCTGAAAACACAGCATCTTTTTTGGTTAATCTGACCAGTAGTGATTTTCTGCACATAAATGCTCTAAATGACAATATTTTTATTTGGAATTTGAGATAAATGTTGTCACTACTTTACAGAATAAAAAACAATGTTCATTTTACTCAAACACATACCTGGTAACTCCAGAGAAACTGATAATTTTGCAGTGGTCTCTTAAGTTTTTTCCAGAGCTGTATATATATATTAATTTATTATTTATTTAATATAATAAATATTTCAAGAGGGGTGACTCATAGCATAATTCTATAAGAAACACTGCAACACGCAACAAATGCCACTACATTTCCACGTATATCGACCATGAACATAGGCCAACACGTGCCATCACACCTGTTAATCACATCAACTCCAAACTCACTGGTCAAGACATCACAGCATAACAACTGAGCGGTAAAGAAAAGCATGATTCCAAAACGAATGACAACATGGCATTGTGAATGAAAGCCTGTCATGTCTTTCATTGATTATCTTTCTAAACAATAAAAGTATGATTAATCAAACACACTAATTAAAAATGTACACTGCTTTGCAGAGCAGAACAGAGGCAGTCATCGGGGACAGACTGTAAATGACTAATGACTGTAATTTACGTTGACTTAATTGGGTAAGAATAGATAGTGCTGTTTGCCGATCTGAGCTGCATGCATGGTTGGGAGGGTTACTTTTGAAATGTATTCCACTACAGATTACAGAATACATGCTGTAAAATGTTATTTGTAACATATTCTGTTAGATTACTCAAGGTCACTAACATATTCTAAATACATCTTCAGCACTGGTACATTTTTTCACTTGTTTTGATTATAAAAACTCTGCCAGCTCAGTAAGACAAAATACACGTTAAAAATACATTCTCTGAAATACCTAATATCTTATGCAATGTTGTTTCTAAAAAAAGATCAATCAAATGTATCTCATTTTAAGGATTTTTAGATATTTTTAGAAAACAATACAAAAATATCAAAGGTCTTACTTGAAAAAAAGAAATTATGATTCAACATGAATTTTCTTGATAAAAAAATCTGATTGTGCCTGGTCACATGTGCATGTAAAATGGCTAGAAATAGCATTTTAGCTTAGCGTAAAGCTGACAATTTACACAAGGTTTATTTCTATTTCTTCTGCTCCAAACTTACTTCAAACTTACTTCTATGTCTGCTCGTATGAATGTAACTCATCATAACAAAGTGTTTCACCGCTGTTCAAATGCACTTTGGATCGCATCATTTATATGTATAAATGTTTTCCATCTGAAAGGACTAAATATTAAATGAAACAAATGACAATAAAATGCAAAATAATCTCTTCATTAATCAAAATACTTTTTGAATGTAACTGTATTCTAATTACCAATGAATTAAATTGTAAATGTAGTGGAATACAGTTACTTATATTTTATATTGTAAATACGTAATCCCGTTACATGTATTACATTACTCCCCAACCCTGGCTGCATGACAGGTGAAGCTGCAACAGGTGTGAAAGTAGCAGTTACAGCTGGTGGCGCAGCCGGAAATAAACTTACAAAGATGAACATTACAGTCTTTTAAGACAAAGGACAACTGGCTCTAACAAGGACAGAAAGAGATGTGGAAGGCCAGATGTACGACTAAACAAGAGGATAAGTACATCAGAGTCTTTAGTTTGAGAAATAGACGCCTCACATGTCCAGAGCTGACAGCTTCATTGAATTCTACCCGCTCAACACCAGTTTCATGTACAACTGTAAAGAGAACACTCAGGGGTGCAGGCCTTTTGGGAAGAATTTCAAAGAAAAAGCCACTTTTGAAACAGAAAATCAAATGAAAAGTGGGCAAAGAAACACAAACATTGGACAACAGATAATTGGAAAAGAGTGTTATGGATCTTAACCCCAGTGAGCTTTTGTGGGATCAACTAGACTGTAAGTTGAGAAGTGCCTGACAAGACAGCCAAATCTATGGCAAGTGCTACAGGAAGCATGGGGTGAAATGTCACCTGAGTATCTGGACAAACTGACAGCTAGAATGCCAAGGATCTGCAAAGCTGTCATTGCTGCACGTGGAGGATTTTTTGATGAGAACTCTTTGAAGTATTTTAAGAAGTTCTGAATTTTTTTTCCAAATTGTAATAGTAATTTTTCACGTTATTAATGTCCTGACTATACATTGTGATCAGTTGAATGCCACTGTGGTGAATAAAAGTACCAATTTCTTTCCATAAGAGCAAAATCAGTACATTATTCCAAACTGTTGGCTGCCAGTGTATATTCATAAACTCAGCAAAAAAAGAAACGTCCTTTTTTCAGGACACTGTATTTTAAAGATCATTTTGTAAAAATCCAAATAACTTTACAGATGTTTATTGTAAAGGGTTTAAACAATGTTTTCCATGCTTGTTCAATGAGCCATAAACAATTAATGAACATACACCTGTGGAACGGTCGTTAAGACACTAACAGCTTACAGACGGTAGGCAATTAAGGTCACAGTTATAAAAACTTAGGACACTAAAGAGGCCTTTCTACTGACTCCACCAAAAGAAAGATGCCCAGGGTCCCTGCTCATCTGCATGAACGTGCCTTAGACATGCTGCATGGAGGCATGAGGACTGCAGATGTGGCCAGGGCAATAAATTGTGTTGGGCCTCATGTATTCAGACAGAAGACAAAGGCAGGCCTAACACAGTCGTTAAACCTAACTCAGGCCCCCACATAAGTCATAAATCTTACTGATAAAAACCGCGCCAAAATCAAACAAAGGGAGTCCAAAACAGACTACAAATCCAATGAAGCCTTGCTCACTAAAGGATCGAACTCTCAACTCCTATTGGATGAGGCACACAACAGAACGTCCCTCAACCATGACATCATCAGGAGTAGAAATACCTCTGAAATGCTTCCAGGATTTGCTTCCAGCAACTTTGCTCGCCATGTGTAGACTACACTCATCGCTGCTCTCAGGTGTAGCCTCGTGGCACAAGGAAGTAACATCTGACTTGAAACTGTGGCCATACAATCTCCATCTCAATGGACGAGTTGAGATTACTCTGTGTTCCACCGAACACTCTAAAGGATCCGAAGGAGACCGGCGAGCAATCCGCATCTTCATCCGTTTGCCTGCAGAAGTGAAGAGAGAAAAGATTTCTCTTCCATCTTCAATCAAGTCAACATTGCTGATTTCTCCGCCACCCCGCCGAGAATCAGCAGCCGTACCGCCCGCCGACAGAGCGAGGAAACGGCCTCCTGTCATCACCCAAGCCTTGAGGAACCGAGTCTGAGTTAAAGGACGGATGAACACACATTCTGCATCCTCCTGCGATTCAAGTAAGAGGTTTACGTCTGGGCAGAGATAGAATATTATAGTGTGTTATTCTTGTGTATCAATGTTATTGCTTGTACAGTTTACGGACCACCATGTCCGCTCATTATTAATACTCAGGGTATTAATTATCACGAATTTGATTTGCTGTATTGTAGTCCAACCACACTGGGCTGTTGTGCATTTCCGCCATCGCGGGTGAGACCGGCAAACTGAGTTTATCCATTAAAGAATCAAAGACCGCGGGACGGTTTACGAGCTTACGAGGGTTTACGGTTTCTCTCCCACGATCGCGAAATCAGCTTTGGGGCCGTCACTTAATTCTCTCTCTCTCTCTCTCTCTCGTAATAACCACACACACACACACACACACGCGACCCCTCACAAACATTCTGGCACACATTTTTGGCTAGTAGATAGCTTCGTGATAAAGCTCAGCTTTGTCCCTAAGCTTCCATTGACTGGTTTCTCTCTACCCATATTCGCGGCCATATTCCCAAGTCTCGCATGACATACTCTCCACGAGAGTCACGTCCGCCATTTTGTGTGCGTCCCTCCTTACATACACACACATACTCTCACACCCACACCTTATGCGTTATAGGATTATTTTAGTTTCCATATCTAATCATATCACTGTTTAGTTTGTAGTTGTAAGTCGGAAGTTTATTGACTGCATTGTATTAATTATTAATAGATATTACTGCATAAATAAACTTTGTTATATTACAAAGAGAAGTGTTTTGGTTTGTTTTGCATACACCTGTGTCATGCTGACGGGATGTCAGTGCTCGGATTCAAGCCTTCATTCACTGTTTTTTTTTTCCCCGAAAATTGTTATTCTTTGGATGTCGATTTTCCTAAGAAAACAATCTAATATTGAGACTATAATACTATCTGGTTATTAGTCCCTGATTCCAGGGTGGAGCCCCATCAATGTTAATCCTTATTAATATTCTATAGATTTTTGATAATTGATAATTATCTTCGATGATTGTTGAATTTGAATGATCAATAAGCTAGTGTTAATTTTAATTAATGTTTCATCGATGTTAACAGTTAACAATTATCTTTGATAATTGTTGATTTAAAGGATTAGAAAAGCTAACATTGATTCTCATCAATGTTCTATTGATTTTAATAATGAATAATTATCTTTGATAATTATTAATTATTGCTAATAACCAAACCCGCTCCTAAAGGTAACACACTACATTTACTGGAGCCCCATATGAGGTTTTAATGAGTTAAGATTCAATTAATTAATTTAAATATTAATTAATAACTAAAGAAATAATTATCAATTATTTCTGATAGTAACACTGATCTAAACAAACAGTAAAGCCCTACAATTGCAACGTCCATACTGTGAGACACCTAAGACAGCGCTACAGGGAGACAGAAAGGACGGCTGATCATCCTCGCAGTGGCAGACTACGTGTAACAACACCTGCACAGGATCGGTACATCCGAATATCACACCTGTGGGACAGGTACAGGATGGCAACAACAACTGCCCAAGTTACACCAGGAACACACAATCTCTCCATCAGTGCTCAGACTGTCCGCAATGGGCTGAGAGAGGCTGGACTGAGGGTTTGTAGGCCTAATGTAAGGCAGGTCCTTACCAGACATCACCAGCACCAACTTCGCCTATGGGCACAAACCCACATTCACTGGACTAGACTGGATTGGCAAAAAGTGCTCTTCACTGACGAGTCATGGTTTTGTCTCCCCAGGGGTGATTGTCGGACTTGCGGTTATCATCGAAGGAATGAGCGTTACACCGAGGCCTGTACTCTGGAGCGGGATCGATTTGGAGGTGGAGGGTCCGTCATGTTCTGGGCGGTGTGTCACAGCATCATCATACTGAGCTTGTTGTCATTGCAGGCAATCTCAACGCTTTGCGTTACAGGGAAGACATCCTCCTCCCTCATGTGGTACCCTTCCTGCAGGCTCATCCTGACATGACCCTCCAGCATGACAATTCCACCAGCCATACTGCTTGTTCTGTGCGTGATTTCCTGCAAGACAGGAATGTCAGTGTTCTGCCATGGTCAGCGAAGAGCCCGGATCTCAATCCCATTGAGCACGTCTGGGACCTGTTGGATCAGAGGGTGAGGGCTAGGGCCATTCCCCCCAGAAATGTCCGGGAACTTGCAAGTGCCTTGGTTAACGCAGCTGGTGGTCACACCAGATAATTACTGCTACTTTTGATTTTAACCCCCCCCCCACTTGTTCAGTTAATGTCTTAGTTGTTGAATCTTTTTATGTTCATACAAATATTTACACATGTTAAGTTTACTGACAATAAAAGCAGTTGAAAGTGAGAGGACATTTCTTTTTTGCTGAGTTTAGTTGTTGTACTGTTTTAGGCCTAATTGTTTAAATAATGACAAAAACACTATAGTGACTAAAGTTTCTGGAAAGTTACGTTTTTTAAACTTTCAAATGGTATGTAGCCATACTTTTAATTGCCTCTAGGGGATTAATACATTTGTAAACTGAAAGTGACCCAAATTAAAAGATCCTTTATTTATTTATTTTTTTCCCTTTTTCACCCAATTTGGAATGCCCAATTCCCAGTGTGCTTTTAAGTCCTCGTGGTCAGGTAGTGATTTGCCACAATCCGGGTGGCGGAGGATGAATCCCAGTTGCCTCCGCATCTGAGACCATCAACCCGCGCATCTTATCACGTGGCTTGTTGAGCGCATTGCCACGGAGACATAGTGCGTGGGGAGGCTTCACGCCATCCACTGCGGCATCCGTGCTCAACTCACCACACGCTCCACTGAGAACGTACCACATTATAGCGACCACAAGGAGGTTACCCCATGTGACTCTACCCTCCCTAGCAACCAGGCCAATTTGGTTGCTTAGGAGACCTGGCTGGAGTCACTCAGCACGCCCTGGGATTCGAACTAGCGAACTCCAGGGGTGGTAGCCAGCATCTTTTACCACTGAGCTACCCAGGCCCCCTAAAAGTTCCTTTATTTACTTTTTATGGTACTTACTCTGACTTGACCAACAAACACATTGGCCTCTTCCTCCTGCACTGTCAGGTTTCTGGGTAGTGTGAGGTCAAAGGTGGGGTCGTTGTCATTAACGTCTGTGACGACAATGCTGACTGTCGCAGTGGAAGTCTGCAAATACAGATGAATTAGATACCAGTTGTATTCAAGTTATTACAACCAGTTTGATTTAGTCAAGTATGATATGATATTGGATCCACATCTTTGTTGGTCCTGGAAAACAGCATTCCGATCAACCAATCACATTTTAGTGTTACGTTTAAGGCTGGTGTTAGGGGCTTTAACAACGCTCTGATGCTTTGATTTTAGGTGTACATTAGGGTTGTGGTCAAGATTTGTGCCATGATTGTTTGATAAGAATGCTCTTCGAGGACAAACAAACGATGTTGATCCAAGATCATGTCGCACTTGCCTAAATTACATGCAACAATTAAATACGTTATGTTCAGATGAAAGGGTTTGCAAATAATTTGGATAAAAACGACTTTCTTGTGTATATCAACTTACAAAACTTTACGGGCGTCCCTTCACTCTGACATACACTCTGTCTGATTATCTTTGCTTTTTGTTGCCTTTTTAAATATTGCAAATGACTACTGAAAAAATAGGATCACCATTTAGTTTCTGACTACCACATTCTAGCAACACATTTGCAGAGGCTTAATTAAATCATCAGCAATTTACTTCCTGGAGCTTCAAAGTTTAGTAGCACATGGTGATGAATATTAATTCAACCTATCATTCAAAATCAGCATGAAGAGTTTAAATCTCAGTGGGATGGAGATGTGCATGAAAAATTCATTCATTCAGAAAAAAAAAATGTATATATATATATATATATATAGGAAAATTCTTCTGGAAAGGGAAATTTGCATTCAGAGATGGATTTGTTGATTTGGCAAAAATTATTTTCAGGTGAACTAGATAATATAGTGATGAACATGTTCAACATTTGCAGAGAGTCATTCAGTGTGCGTTGAGAGGCACAAACACGAATACTGAACTAAATACAAGCTGAAAACGTCTCTTCTGACATTAGCATTAAAGCTTGTTTCATCTCAGGAACAGTGTGTAGTGAATATTTAATTAAATGTCATTATGATGCTTTTAGAGGCAGAGGACGGGTTCATTAAATTAATTAAAGCTGAAGTGTGGAACTTTTGCACCACTAGCTTTACCAAACAAAACTACAAAAAAATTGTTATACTCAAAAGTAGTATAGTATACTCAAAAAGTTGTTTCAAACAACCCCTCGTCCTCATTTGGTTGGAATAACAAGTCGTCCCGACCCAAATTAACACCATTCGTTGAGTTAAAGCTGCATTTCAGGGAAATCAATCTACAGTACAAATGGCTTATTTATACTATGCATATTCATTTTAACATCAAAGAAATTACACACTTCAGCTTTAAGCAGTTTGCACAGGACGACATTTGAACAAGACCTGAAATTGAAATGAACTGATTATCTTTGTTGCCTTAACTATCTGTTATCTCTTAATTATTGTCCAGATACTAATAATAATAATAATAATAACAATAAATTCCCTGAGTGTTTTCCAAAGCAGTTGTTTAGGGCACAGATTTATAGTCTTGATCAAAACTCCAGCAAAACTCCACATATCCAGAAGATATCAGCCTGTTTTTGATAAATGAGCTATGTGCAGTTATTTAGCACATCAACATTTCTCTGTTTGTTAATGTTCTCTCAATTGAGCAGACGAGGTGATAATGGCCAACTAAGTAAATATTCTTTTAAAAAGGTGAGTGCGTTTAAACAGAAACTGAATTTGCATTTAGTCTCATTACAGAAACAGCCTTGAGGAGATTTTTGAAACTAATGAACATGCAAAGGGAAAAAATTAAATAGGAACTGCTTTTCTATCTTTTTGCAGTTGTTCTTTGTTTTCTTTGCATTTATGAGAACAGCTGTAAAGCAACTTTAGTTAGTAGTGTTGTGTAGAGGAGAGTGGTGATATTATGGAGTGTACTGAGTCTCACCCCTCCTGGGTGGCCGTCGGATGCAGTGACAATAAGGCGATACTGGTCAGCAGTCTCTCTATCCAGAGGTTTGGCCAGCAGCAGAAGACCTATACTAAACAGACACAAAACACACCCATTAACACACACAATAGAAAGTCCCTTTAAAAGGATAGTTTACCCAAAAATGAAAATTCTGTCATCACTGTAGTTTGGAGATGCGGAGATGTTAGGTAGTATGTTCATCTCAATCACCATTCACTTTCATTGCATCTTTTTCCACATACAATGTAATTGAATGGTGACTGAGGTAATTCTGCCTAACATATACTTGTGTGTTCCACTGAAGAAAGTAAGTCATATGGGTTTGGTGTTTTTCAGAAAAATATATGAACATTCTTAAAACAAGATACATTTACTTAAGAAGCAAAATGACATAAGATTTATTTATTTATTTAGAAATCTAGCAAAAATATGTGAGGTTTATACTTAAAACAAGAAAAAAACAACCAGTATTGACCTAGAATCTGACATATCACCTCACCAACTAACAAACCAGCATCTGTGATCATCCATGCTGAAACGACAGCCACAGGGACACCATTATCAACTCTAGACCAATAGGATTCCTGCAAATCACCATGTTTATCCTATAGTGAGCTCACACGCCTGTGTGTGTGTGTGTGTGTGTGTATGGGAAGGACGTTGTAAGACAGGCGGATCCTTTTAACATTTCAGTCACACACAGCAGAAGGAACAGGCTGCTGTTCTGCTTGATCATTTTTGTGTGTGTGTGTGTGTGTGTGTGTACAGGTTTAACCTCCATTGTGGGGACCAAATCCACAAGGATAGTAAAACCTGAGATCACCTACATTGTGGGGACCAGCCAGCGGTCCCCACGAGGGAAATGGCTTATTATACATACTAAACGATGTTTTTTTATTTTTAAATGTAAAAATGCAAAAAAGGATTCTGTGAGGGTTAAGTTTAGGGGTAGGTTTAGGGCATATAAATTATTGTTAGATCTGTATAAAATCCATAGAAGTCTATGGAAAGTCCCCACCTTGATATAAAACAAACATGTGTATGTATGTGAGTGTGTGTGTGTGTGTGTGTGTGTGTGTGTGTGTGTGTGTGTGTGTGTGTGTGTGTGTGTTATTTTCCTCCTTAGCTGACCCCTACAAAAGCGATACTGAACGTGTCCTTTAGAGCCTATGAATCAGTCGTATAAAACACTTCAATGGTTGGATTCTCTTTTCTTTCAGGCTCACAAACCTTCAACAGGCCACACGGCATTCAAGGCACAGTCCTTAAATTTGAATATCCTTTTTAACATCTTCTGCCGTTTCTTCAACAGAAAGGAAATCTTTTGTAAGACGGATCAATAAAGGTGAATTTTATTTCTGCTGTCACCTTACAAACCCTTCTGCTGCCATTCTTTTCAATAACATTATTGATGATATTAAAATTTACTGACAATAAAAGAGAGACAGAGGAGAGGACATGAGGCCAAATGAGTTGAGGTGAGGCTCGAAGAGATGAGACCAGACAAGGAAAGAACAGATAAGACCTGATGAGATGATAAGCAGTAAGGTGAGGCGTGAAGAGAAGAGGCAAAACAAGACCAGATTGAGATGTGACAAGACCAGATGAGACCAACAGAGTCAAGACCAGATAAGACCAGATGAGAAGAGGGAAATGAGGTGTGAAGAGACGAGATGAGACCAACTGAAACAAGACAAGACCAGAGGAGACAAGATCAGATGAGACCAGTAGAGACAATACCAAATTATATAAGAAGAGGCGAGTTGAGGTGCAAAGAGAAAAGACAAAACAAGGGCAGATGAGACAAAACTAGATGAGGCGAGACAAGACCAGATGAAACCAGATGAAACAAGACCAGCTGAGGTAAGACAAGACCAGATGACACTAAAAGAGACAAGACCAGATAAAAAGAGGGAAATTAAGTGTGAAGAGACAAGATGAGACCAACGGAGGTGAAAAAAGACCAAATGAGACAAGACCAGATGTGACCAGTAGAGACAATACCAAATTATTTAAGAAGAGATGAGTTGA
This sequence comes from Myxocyprinus asiaticus, assembly GCF_019703515.2. Lineage (NCBI taxonomy): Eukaryota > Metazoa > Chordata > Actinopteri > Cypriniformes > Catostomidae > Myxocyprinus > Myxocyprinus asiaticus. Next base: position 39,504,490 of record NC_059366.1, read on the forward strand.
GGTGCAAAGAGAAAAGATGAAACAAGTCCAGATGAGACCAGTTGAGTTAAGACAAGACCAGATGAAACTAAAAGAGAATTAGGTGTGGAGAGACAAGATGAGACCAACGGAGGTGAGACAAGACCAAATGAGACAAGACCAGATGTGACCAGTAGAGACAATACCAAATGATTTAAGAAGAGGTGAGTTGAGGTGCAAAGAGAAAAGATGAGACAAGACCAGATGTGACCAGTAGAGACAATACCAAATGAGATAAGAAGAGGTGAGTTGAGGCGCAAAGAGAAAAAATGAAACAAGGCTATATGAGACCAGATGAGGTGAGACAACACCAGATGAAACCAGACGAAACCACATGACACAAGACGAGACAAGACATGATGAGAAAAGGTGAGAGGCAAAGATAACAAAAGAAACAAGACCAGATAAGACCAGCTAAGGTTCGACAATACCAGAGGAGACCAGACCACATGACAAGAAAAGAGACGAGGTGAGGCACAAAGAGAAGAAAAAAACAAGACCAGGTGAGACCCGACAATAGAAGACCATATGAGATGATAAGAGGCAAGGTGAGGCACAAAGAAAAGAGATGAAACAAGGCCAGATAAAACCATATGAGACAAGACAGGTGAGGCAAGTCTGGTCTTCATTATCTTTTATTTTCTGTCTCTCACTCTCTCTCGCTTATCTTTGTAACTCCCTCTGTTTGTGTATGTCTTATATGCCTCCAGTCAGGCAGTTTTCATGCAGAGAGAGTCAGAGATGGATGGAGAAGAAGAGGAGGGCACAAACTGTCATCAGAGTTGACATGCACCATTCAGCCAACGGCACAAAGCCAAACAACACTCTGACTCTCAGCGCAGTTCCTCCAAACACATCCTGCTCCTCTAGAACCTCCCATGAGAAACTCCACAATCTGTGGGCACAGCTAATGTGAATTAACAGCCTCGAGGCACAGCTGTCCATTTTACACAGATCTCACTAACAATGTTTAGGTTTTATTTAAACTCCAATGATACCACTTGAAGGTCGAACCCATGGAGCTGAGGTGTCACAGCAGGTATATTGGTCCATAGATTTGTGTGACTATGAAACAATGTCACCTTGTAAGGGACACTTGATGCCTCTTAATAGGTCTCATATCAGGAACAAGCTCTCGCTATGGTAACTAAACCACTAGTGGAGGACAACCAGTGTGTAATGCTTCTTTTATTGAGAATTCATCTTCTAAAGCTGACCTAAGCAGATGTCTAGAGCTGTCACGATTACTTGATTTAATCCAATTACTCGATTAAAAAAATTCCTTGTTTACAAAATTGCAGAATCGACAAATCAAAAATAAGGTGGAAGGGATGCAGTCCACAGACGAGGGTGCGAACACATAACAACAAGAGGTGTCAGCTGTGGGACAGCACTTCACTTTAGATTTGAAAAACAATACAGAACCTAAAAAGCAACAGTCACTTTAGCAATGCAACAGTACTCAATAAGGAACTGAATGTCCAGATGCTTAAGGGCCTTTTACACGGTTCGTGGCAAGGGACAAGCTTTTGCAATCTGCAAGAGTGAAAACAATTTATCTCACGTGAATACTGTGAATATTGTATTCCCCACCCCCCAAAAATGGCTTTTAAATCTCTATAAAATAGTTTAACCACATATATAACTTATCCTCAATAAACAAGATTGGTGGGCAGACATTGTTTCTGAAAAGATCAAATATTTTATTTCCATGGCCTGTTTTCACATATTTAGGTCCTAAACTAAAATTGGTAGATCATGTTGAACTAGTTGCATTTAAAAAGTTGGGCACACCTGGAGAAGCCAATCTCTGTCAGTCTATTTATATTATAGATCTGCTTTGGGTGTCTGTTGGCTTTAGATATTGTTTGCACAATTGTTGTGTTGTTGTTATTCAATTGTAAAACACATAAAAACTTAGGATAATTAATGCATTTTAGCCAAACATGACTTCACCTCGACAACTTTATGCAATCTGAGTTATTAAATAATTTTTCTGATAACTAGATTAATCGTCAGAAAATTTTTTAGATTACTCGATTGCCACAATAATCCATAGTGACAGCCTTACAGAAGTCCTGAAACAAAGCTGGTGAAGTTAAACACCACTAATAAGAGACGCTTTTGATCCAATATAAAAAAGGTACTGTCACAGTAGCATGGTACATTGACAACATCAGATGGCAATGCCATGGCACTTTGACATAATTTTTGGTACTGACTGACCATACTCATATTCTGTGGCATTTATTTAAATGGTACTCCAAGGTACAATGAGGTCTGAATGTTTAAAAACATGGTAATACAATGATGAATGAATGAACGTTACATTTATATAGCGCTTTTCTGACACTACACTCAAAGAGCTTTACACAGTGAACAGGGGACTCTCCTCAACCACCAACAATGATACTTGTTTTGTAAGTGATACAGTATAAAGATAGTTTGTTCTTGTTTCTAAAATATGGATGGAACATGGTAAACATATTGAAACCATTAACATGCTCATACTGAAGCTCTTAAATAATTCATGTTTTTATTATTAATGAAACTTACGTTCGTGAGAGATTGAAGACCTGCTGCGGGTCGCCGTTCTCTATTCGGTAGGTGATGGGATCTAACTCACGGTCTGTGGCCTGTGGAAATACACCCATACACACTCAATTTACATCAGTTGTTCAGACAAGTACTAGCTGGTGAAACATAAAATCAATGTAACAAAATCAATTGTAGGATAACACTATACCACACTCAAATGAAAAGGCCAAAGTCAAGATGCACAAAAGCAGAATCATTGACATTTTAAGACATATTAGACTTTCGAACACTACACCTTTGCTAAAATGTTCAGGCTTGTCATGCAAGACAGCATATCTGTTGATATTGATTACATTGTGCTTTTAAATACAACATCTGGATTTAGCCATTTCTGTATGTCTTCTTTTGTGGTTATGTATGGAATATAGCATATTGTACTACCATGCTTCCTTTGCTATAGTATATTGCACAGTACAGTATGTGCACTGTACAAAGCATGCACATGATCTATATGCACAGAATATCTGGATTGCCTCCTATATTTGTCAAAACATGCTGTATAAAACAGAACCGCAATTTTTTTGTACAAATTTTTAATTGATTTATTTATATTATTTTCTTGACTTATAATTTGACTGCACTGCCAATAGTTAAGACCAGGGTTCCCACGCCTTTAGACAATTGATTTTTTTATTTTATTTTATTTTATTTTATTTTATTTTATTATTTTTTTTTTGTGGGATTTTTCCCCTTTTTTCTCCCAATATGGAATGCCCAATTCGTGATTTAGTGATTTGCCTCAGTCCGGGTGGCGGAGGATGAATCGCAGTTGCCTCCACGTCTGAGACAGTCAACTCACGCATCTTATCACGTGGCTTGTTGAGCGCATTGCCACGGAGACATAGCGCGTGTGGAGGCTTCACGCCATCCACCGCGGCAACCACGCTCAATTCACCATGCGCCCCACCGAGAACGAACCACATTATAGCGACCACGAGGAGGTTACCCCATGTGACTCTACCCTCCCTAGCAACCGGGCCAATTTGGTTGCTTAAGAGACCTGGCTGGAGTCACTCAGCATACCCTGGGATTTGAACTAGCGAACTAGCGAACTCCAGGGGTGGTAGCCAGCGTATTTTACCACTGAGCTATCCAGGCCCCAATTTCCATTACTTTAAAGTCGTTCATGATTACTAGATTAGGCAACTGAAAACCGAATTATTATTTTGCAGCAATTGCACTCACAAACAGCTATTTCTAGCCAATGCAATTGTTTGGAGAAGTGTACAACTAGAGAGAAAGATATATTAACCATAGAAATTTCCATAACTTTTCCATGACCTTTTAGAATTAGGTTTTTCCATGACCACGACAACTATCTAAAGCCTTATTTATACAATAAAAGAAGCTGAACTTTTTTCTCCTGAACAAACTAAAGCACCCTAGATGAATGAAAGCTGTGTTTACAGTATGCGTGGCATTATTTTAAAATTAGTTTAAAGAGGAAAATCAATAAATAAAGACTGTCAGGTCCAAACTACACCCATAATTACCCAACCATAAGTAACCAACCATCGATGCTCTTAGCCAAGTTCTCCTTGGCCAAGAATTACAGGAATGTGCTTGAACAGGAGAAATATGACTAAACAAATACCTTAGCAGAACAAAAATATATATAAAAAAAAAAATAATGTTTAGGTGAACTAAAAAAGCCTGTTTGCCCAATAAGTAGCATATAAATTAGCCTTTTAAAGTTTTACTCAATAATGGATAAAATAATACATTAAAATAGCAGTTTTAATTTCCAAGATGATATGTGGATGCTACTCGCAAATTAAACATGCATGCATTGAGATCATGAAACATGTAATAAGGTCCTGTGGCAAGAATGTAGCATACTACTGTTAGGGGGCAAGTATACAGTATACCTGCAGGTTTTGCAGTATGGCTCCTATCCTCATGGCCTCACTGATCTCCAGGTTGTAGGTCTGCAGGGGAAATCGTGGGGGACTCTGATTGTTGGGCGGGAGAACTTCAATGTAGACCGTAGTTATGGAGCTCCTACACATATATCAAATGAAAGATCATTCATCAATAAATCCATGTACAGGAATGAGGTAATAATGAGAAAATATCAGTTTGTTGATGTGAGTGTAACAGAGCAAGTAAAATATCAAAGACAAATGCTGATGGAATGAAGTCATTTCTGACCTCCTCTCTGGGTCCGGAGCATTGTCTGATGCTCTAACGGTAAGTGCGTAGGAATGACCGACGACCAGTGTGACCCCTGGTGCTAACGTGATTCGACCTGTGCGGTTATTGATGATGAAATCGCCCTGATCTCCAGCAAGGATAGAGTATGTGATCAGTCCATTTAAACCAGCATCAGCGTCCTGAGCAGTCAGCTGAGAGAATACAATGAGACATTATTATTTTACTTTGTCACATTCTTGATTTATTTTGCACTGTTCTACATTGTCTGTAGCCAAGCTGCTCTGTAATACAAACATCAATTTGTCAGATATTTGACATGATGCCCATTTACATCAGGGCACACCATGAAACTACCACAGTACATTTTATTACCATGGTGTTTTCTCCTAATATGTACAGATGAGGTGTTAGTTCTACTTGCTAAACTATTTCTTTCTTTAAACTCAACACTCATTATTTTAAACCAACCATAACAGCAACTCCATCCATCCTTATAAATATGCAGATTAAACTCTCTGTATTAATGAGGTTTAACAGCAGCATAATTTGATTATTCTGCTTAAATTCTTGAACACAGAGGTATAGATCAAAGACTAAACACTTTGATTGGGTTCAAAGAAACACATTTATATGTAAACACTTAAGGTGGAATGTTAACATCTTTAAAAGCACAAGCCGTACATGTTAATTCCAGCCTTTAGCAGAGACATCAGGGGCAATTAATATACCCTAAGGGTAATTCATTCAAGTCTAGCTAATAAGCAAGTTCCAACTCCATCCGCGGCTCTCATTATTTAGAGAACTCAACCTGAGCGCTTGAGAAGCACTGATCCATACCGCGGTGCTTTTTAGCTTCTTAGAGTGCTGAGGTAGCGAAAACACACAAACACACACACACACACACACACACACACACACAAACTTGTTTTTTGTAAGATTGAGGGGACTTTCCATAGACTTCCATGCATTTTATGGATTTTATACAGATCTAATGATAATTTCTATCCCCTAACCCTACCCCTAAACCTAACCCTCACAGAAACCTTTTTGCGTTTTTACATTTTCTAAAAAAAATTGTTTAGTATGTTTACTAAGCCATTTCCCTGACTGGGCCCCACAAGGTAGGTGATCTCAGTTTTACTATCCTTGTGGGTACATTTGGTCCCCACAATGTAGCATAAACATGTACACACACACACACACACACACACACACACACACACATGCACACGCACACACATATACTCTCCAGGGCTGCAAAAATGGCTTATAAATCACAGCCAAGTGGCCGGGGTGACCCGGCTGTGACCCTCCGACCTCATTTTCTGGAGGATCCGGGCAGCTTGTTATTTAAAGAGAAACTAAAGGTCTTTATGTGTCTGATATTCCTTTGAATTCTGACCCAGTCGTGACAGTATGAGACACATGCAGGCTGAGATCAGAACATGAGCAGAGAGTGAAAATAAAGCATACAAGAAGCCAGCATTATTACAGAGAAAGAGAATGTGCCATTGCCTGCACCCATTATATTCAATTTATATCATTTTGGCCCAAGTATTCGCACTCTGTGTACCATAATTTTACCACTGTAGTGTACATATTTTTCTTTATTTAATCTTTCACACCTGTACTGCATAAATACTTTGGCAAAAATGTAATATAATGCAATATAATCTTTGTGGGCTGGTTAGGATAGTCAAACTAACAGCAGTGCTTTTCTGAGAGATACAAATGACTTAACATAAAAGAAAGCATTTTAACATTGAACAAATTTAGCACTTGACCTTTAACTCTGCATAGCGTGTACAGAGCTGAACTAAACAACTTCATGAAAGCAGTGACATAATTAGAAGCATAATACGGTACAGAGAAAGTTCACTTTTTAAGATCTGCAGTTTAAAGGAATATTCCTGGTTCAATTCAGAAACTGATCAATGTAGTTTCATTCCATCACAGTTCTACATTGCCAAACAAATGAAACCAGCCATTCAGATGATGTGTTTTTTTTGCCCGCTATCTTTTGTATTTAGTTAGTTGACATTTTGCTCTGCATTTTTTATTTATATAATTTATTCATTTATTTTTCTGAAGAAAAAAAAAAGGTTCAACGGAGCTATTTCTAAACATAGTTGAATCACATTCAATAATCAGACTAGATCTTTGTTATTAAAACGAACATAGTAATGAGTGCATTTTACACACTTCAGATAAAATTTGTAGTTCTAGATAAATACTTCACTATGAATAAATGATTCACAAATGGCTCCTCATGCATGAAGTGGATATTTATCAGCTGTAGTGCCGTGTAAACATGTTTTAACAGCATGTTATGTTTCTCTTTACCTGTAGGACGGTCTCTCCAGGCAGCATATTAGTGAAGACCTCCATACTGTAGGACACCTGAGAGAAGATGGGTGTGTTGTCATTCGCATCGATGACCACGATGTCCACAGTCACAGGTCTGCTTTGCTGAACACCATCAGATGCCACCAGCTTTAAAAAATCAACACCAAGATCTTTTCAATTGTATTATACATCATTCAGTTCAGTCAAAGAACCTTTGAAAGCCAGTTCACTCGGTGGGCAGCTATTTCCAGTCTTGTGATTACAGCTCCTATCTACTTGAATGAGGGACCATCAAAATAACAAAATCTGTTTTTCTAAGGTTATGTTATGTTTCAGTAACATACAGTAGGGTCGAAAAGTCTGAGAACAACAAAAAATAGAAGAATGTGTTCAAACCTGTTGTAAAATAGCCAATATAAGCACACCTGTGATTTTATTATATTGCTGCTACTGCATTTTAGTTATTTTATGACGGTTAAGGGGCCATCGTCAGTTGTAAAATCACAAATACACAGCCTCTCGTGGTTAATGATTAAAATGTAAAGCCATTCTACAATAATTCGATTCTAAATGTATCTGAAGTGCACACATGATGTGAGCATCTCATACTGTAAAACAAATTCTCAGCATTATAGGACAGCTTACAAATGTATCAGTTAAAAAAGCCATTGTTCAGCCACTATAAACATTTGTCCAGAGTCTCCCCCACTGTGTTCCTTTCAAAGGCACTCAAAGTGATGATCTAACAGCTTATATTTCCATGAGATTGTCTCTAGAGATTCTAAGCAGTAAATGTGGATCAAAGCCCAGCAGATCCTCCGGCTGAGCAGGATAGAGGCATATGCTTGCATACGTAAACAGAGCACTGTGTTGAGTACTGGATAACAGCTCCAGCGTCTGATGCCTGATTCGCTTCAAGGTGGACTTTCTGCATTAAGCCTGGGAAGAATGACCGCTCAAGTGTGCTGTTGTTAGACCATGAGGCCTAAAATTGCTTTCTGGGAAGGAATCTCACTAGGGTTTAGGGCAGAGTGTGCTGGCAGGTCAGGCCAGGGGAGTATTTAAGTTCTGTTCCAGTATTGTTTTAAAAAGGATGTGAGAATTTCAGACCAGCAGAGATTCAGAGTTGCACATACAGTACTCAAACAGAGTACTGGGTTATTATTGTACTGCAATAAAGAGATATAGAAGAGACAGAATACATTTAACGTAACAGTCCATGACAGCATGACGAACGCCAACATATGACCTATCAGTGAGCAAAAACTCCAGATTGTTCTTTTATAACTTTCAGCACAAAACTCTAAGAGCCCAGACAGTGAGTGAGAGACACTGTGTCTGCCTCAGAAAGACAGACATTTACAGCCCTGTTTCTGTCATTCAGAAAGTGACTTTCCCCAGTTTACCATCTCTGCATGTGGCCCTAAATGTATCTTGAATAGTCAATTAAAGTATGAAATGGAATACAAAAATAAATAAAATTTAAAAAAAAGGCTAAAAACATTGGACTAATTGCCGTCATTAAAAGCTCCCTGAGGAAAATTCTGTTCCACTGTGGTTGATCTTTCATAGCTCAGGAGACTAATCAGTTATGCTTCATTTCAATATTGACTTTTGTCACAGTTTCTGCTTAAATCCATTAGGAAATATAAAACAAACACAAATGAGAGAATTGCTGCCCAGATAACTTGGTATTGGAAGAATTAATGAGAAATCATTAAGTTCATATTAAAATCAGATTTTTTTTTTTTTTTTTTTTTTTTTTTGTGGATTTTTCCCTTTTTTCACCCAATTTGGAATGCCCAATTCCCAGTGCGCTTTTAAGTCCTCGTGGTCGCATAGTGATTCGCCTCAGAATCGCAGTTGCCTCTGCTTCTGAGACCATCAACCCGCGCATCTTATCACATAGCTTGTTGAGCGCGTTGCCACGGAGACATAGCGCGTGTGGAGGCTTCACGCCATCCACCGTGGCATCCGCGCTCAACTCACCACATGCCCCACCGAGAACGAACCACATTATAGCGACCATGAGGAGGTTACCCCATGGGACTCTACCCTCCCTAGCAACCAGGCCAATTTGGTTGCTTAGGAGACCTGGCTGGAGTCACTCAGCATGCCCTGGGATTCTAACTAGCGAACTAGTGAACTCCAGGGGTGGTTGCCAGCATCTTTTACCACTGAGCTACCCAGGCCTCTAAATCTGCAAAAAAAAGTGCACATTTTGGTATCTTGGCAAACCTGAACACAGTTTGAGACAGCTGACATCTCCAGACTACCGTACTCTAAAAACTTTAAAGGAGACACATGTGAAATTACTAGGGTCATTTTTATTTATCTATTTATTAATTTTTTACAAATCTGAGAAACATGAGACTTAAATCTCTTAAAATCTCCATGTGCTCTCCATTTAATCTCTTTGCTTTTGACTCGAGGAGAAACAACTGAGCAATGTAAGGAATATTTGGGTTAAGCTTAATCGGCAGCATTTGTGGCATAATGTTTATTACTGCCAAAAATAATTTCGACTCGTCCCACTTTTCCATTAAGAAAAGCAAAAATGGAAGTTACAGTGATGCACTTACAATGGAAGTGAATGGGGCCAATTTTCAGAGGGTTTAAAGGCAGAAAGGCAAAGCCTAAAGTTTTATAGAAGCACTTACATTAATTTCTCTATTAAAACTTGTGTATTATTTGAGCTGTTAGAGTTGTTTAAATCATCGTTATTACAGCTTTTTTAGGGTTTAGTGCATTATGTTGTCATGGCAACAAAGTTGTAAAATTGGACATAACTTTACACACAAAAGGTTATTAAGCGATTTTATCACACTAAAATCATGTTAACACTCACATTGTTTATGCTTGTGGCTATACTTTTGTAAACAATGAATATTTAAACGTTTCTGATTGGCCCCATTTGTTTCCATTGTAAGTGCCTCACTGGAACCCATATTTTTACTTCCTTTAAGCAAAAGGAGAGACAAGTCGTAATAAATTTTTTTGGTAATCAATATTATGCCACAAATGCTGCCAATTGAGCTTAACTGGCATTGAACCCAGAACATTTCTTTAAAGAGATTTATTCTATTTTATTTTTTTGGCTATGGTCAGGCTCGAATACTAACTTACTACTTATTGAGTACTGCACAGTACACACTTGATAATGGCTATTATTTTTAAAGTGAAACAGTAAGCATTATAAAAAAAAAAACAAATTTAAAAAAAAACTTTCAAAAACAATTTTAAGCAACATTGCTGTCACAGGATGATTCATCACGTTGCATGTACATAGTGTCCAGTTATCTTTACCTTCACTAAAAATAACAGACCTTTAACGGTATAGTTCTCTTGAAAATTAAAGTCATCATTTACTTTCATATTGTTCCAAAACCGTTTGACGTACATTTTTTCCGTGATTGGTGTATGTGAATGGCGATTGAGGCTGTCATTCTGCCGAATATCACTGTGTTCCACAGAAGTTAAAAAGTCATGTGGATTTGGAACAACATGAGGGTGAGTAAATGATGACAATTGTAATTTTGGGAGTAAACTACATCTTTAACACAGGCTACAGTGGAGTGGACGCTGATAATGTTGGTCTCTCTCCAGGACTGTTCTACAGGGCTAATATCTCTACTACTGATGTTCAGATAATTTCCTTTCATGTTCTTGTTTCAGACCATCTTGTCTTTAGAAAAGAAAACAAATTAAATGTGATTGGGTCTCTGTTTTGTGCTGATAAGCAGACTATTATAAAACCCTTCAAAGGGATTCATGCTGATTATCAGGGCCCCAATCATCAGAATCTTGAAGTGAACTAGGGAATTAGTTTGGCCACACTAGGTGCCAACCCAAAATTCTAAACTATTGTTGGCCATCTTTGGTTTAAATCGAAGCTGGAAACAGTGAACATTTCTGGTGGTACTTTTGGTGGTACCTATGTTTTCGGATGTAAAAATCCCATTAATTTTTGCCACAGAGAAATAGATTTTTAGTAACAGTTTATAAACCTTTTCATGAGCTCAGAGGTTGTTAAGTGATGATATATGCTTTTGTAGAAGCCACAAGTCAATGTGATTTTTGCTTCATTTTTAAGAAATTGTTTAACTGGCAAATTGTAGGTGAAGAACTACACTATCATTAATTATGAAGAGAGATCCGCCAGTCAGAGAAGTTGCTGTTGCCACGGAAATAATAATGGTGCTAAACAAGCTCAACAAGGACCACCCACTCCTATTAAGTATTGCAAATTGCATAATCAATTCAGTTTTCCCACAGTCAATAGTTTTATATAGCATAGTAATTTCTGATTGTATTACATAATTTTCAGCACCTCATGGGATGTGTAGTTCATTCTCTCCAAACAGAATTTAAGTACACAGTGTACAAGTACATAGTCTTGTACATTTTACCACCTTCCAAAAACGTTGCTGCTAAGAATCAAAGGTTGTAATGTTGTGGTTCATCTCAGAGCTGAGTGGTTGGTTCATGGCTTAGGACTCTTTATTGAAGACTTAAAAAATCAAACAAATGGTAAAATACATTGGCTACCCTAGTCAAAAATGTCTGGTCATGCTAATGCATTGAGAAGTTCTCAAAACTAACACAATTTCTCAGATGAGAGATCAGATAATAGAAACAGTGTGCTCTAATGTTCCACCTGTGATCCAGCTGTCTTTATATCTGTACCTAGGAGATCAGGGATTCTAGAAAGATCAGAGAGACTTGAGCCCAAATCTCAGATCGATAGATCCAATCAATGGACAGATTCCTGAAGAGACACTTCACATACAAGAACCAACAGCATTGTTTAAATCACTTTGTTTCATTAATCAAAGTGAACAGGGGTCATGCTGAGACTAGATGCTTCAGATAGAAATATTAATCTTGAAGAACATTCCCTGTTGTTACTGTTTTAGATGCTGCCCATGGTGGAGTCCCAGGGTCTTAGAAAAGCAGTAAATAATCTCACGAGTAACAGGACAGAACAGTAAAGGGGCGTTCACTCTGACGGTGGTTTGCAGCAACAAAGCAACCAGATGTCATTCATTTTCAATAAGAGTTGGCGATTTCAGGCAACATAAGAGAGTGACTGTTGGCGATGTGACAAAGGTGTGCAGTCAGTGGAACTCACATGATACGCTTCTAATACTAAATAATGTCTTTACTTACATCTAGGGTAAAAAAAAAAAAAAAAGCCTTAAAAATATCTGGAACATATTTCAACCGAGAAAAAAAAAGGAAAAATAAAACTAAGAAACTTTATAAAAAATAAATGGACCATTTTCACAGACTATGATGCCACATTTCTGCCTTAATTTAACAGCATAAATATAGATACCTTTTTTCATATTTTCAACAATAAATATTTTTTTAATTGTTTAATGGAAATTGTTATACTACCTTGGTATTAATTACAATAAAAAAGACAACACTGCAACGATGGATTTCAAATTCCAGCCTGATCTCATTAATATCCATAGCTATTTGTACGTTAATATTTGTAACATTTAAACGTACATGTTCGTATGTTTGGATAGACACTAAAATGTACAATATGGACATTTGAAAGCATCTACATCAATTTTCTTTTTTTTTTTTTTTACGTATTTACAGCTTTAGAAATGCAAAATATTGACAAATCCATTACAAATATATTTAAATACACGAATCGATTCTAAATATATTTGTACATTTTTACTGTTTTATAGATATTTTAGATCCCTAACCCTACCCCAACCTCTAAACATAACCACATTTCAACAATATAAAAACCTCTAACAAATAGATTAATGTATTCATATATATATATAATGTAATTTACAGCCACTAATCCAACACCTACACCTAAACCTAACCATAACCATTTATTAAGCATGTAAAACACGTAACAGGCAGATAAATTTAATCAAAAAAATTTGTTCAGAAAGATTGCAAAATTCAGTACAAAAGTAGTCCAAAGGGCAATGCGCTGCATCCGATGTGCTCCCAGATGGAATTCAATAACATTGTGTAAGGCAGAGAGTGGAATATATATTATTAATCGCTGTAAATCTTCTCCTGATGCACTCCAAATGGCGCTGTGATACCTCATTCAAACATATACATCGCAGAATACAGCAGGTCGCAAACGGTCACAAATCACTGGCGTAAAACCACTGGTCGTTTTTTGAGGTGGCAATTTTTTAATTTTGAAAATGAAACCAACCAACGCAGGTTGATGGTTACATGATGCCGTTTAGATGCTGTCAATACGTCAATATTGTACGTTTCAGTGTCTATGCAAACATAAGAGAATGTACGTTTGCTTGAACCAAACTTTATGTAAGAATGCATATGAATTCTCATGAGATCACTTTGCAAATACAGCTTCTGAGGAAGTGACAGTAAATCTGGCATCTTTCTCCTCTGACTGTCTTAATCCATCCCTCTCTATTCCTCTTTTTAGAAAGTTGTGGAAACATAGTAGTGAATTTCAACATTATTTGCTGTTGCATCAGATGGGATTGCAATACATACACACACACACACACACACACACACACACATATATATATATATATATATATATATATATATATATATATATATATATATATATACATACATACAGTTGAAGTCAGAAGTTTACATACACTTAGGCTGAAGCCTTTAAAACATATTTTTTAACCATTCCACAGATTTAATATTAGCAAACTATAGTTTTGGCAAGTCGTTAAGGACATCTACTTTGTGCATGACATGAGTAATTTTTCCAACAATTGTTTACAGACAGATTGTTTCACTTTTAATTGACAATATCACAATTCCAGTGGGTCAGAAGTTTACATACATTAAGTTAACTGTGCCTTTATGCAGCTTGGAAAATTCCAGAAAATTATGTCAAGCCTTTAGACAATTAGCCAATTAGCTTCTGATAAGAGGTGTACTGAATTGGAGGTGTACCTGTGGATGCATTTTAAGGCCTACCTTCAAACTCTGCCTTTTTGCTTGACATCATGGGAAAATCAAAAGAAATCAGCCAAGACCTCAGAAAACAAATTGTGGAGCTCCACAATTCTGGTTCATACTTGGGAGCAATTTCCAAATGCCTGAAGGTACCACATTCATCTGTACAAACAATAGTATGCAAGTATAAACTCCATGGGACCACACAGCCATCATACCGCTTAGGAAGGAGACACATTCTGTCTCCTAGAGATGAACGTAGTTTGGTGCGAAAAGTGCAAATCAATCCCAGAACAACAACAAAGGACCTTGCGAACATGCTGGAAGAAACAGGTAAATGAGTCCTATATCGACATAACATCATGGTTACTGGTGTAACCTCCGTTCCCTGATGGAGGGAACGAGACGTTGGTGTCGAAGTAGTGACACTAGGGGTCACTCCTGGGAGCCTGAGACACCTCTGGTCTTTGAAAAAAGGCCAATGAAAATTGGCGAGTGGTATTTGCATGCCACTCCCCTGGACATACAGGTATAAAAGGAGCTGGAATGCAACCACTCATTCAGGTTTTACGCTGAGTAGCCGATATAAGGTCTGGCCATTTCAGCGGGTAGTTCAGCGTTGTGGCAGGAGGGACCAACGTCTCGTTCCCTCCATCAGGGAACGGAGGTTACACCAGTAACCATGACATTCCCTATCTGTCACTCACTCGACGTTGGTGTCGATGTAATGACACTAGGGGTCCCTATACAAAATGTCGCAAGGCTGAACGGTGTTACGTGAACTGGCGGTGTGTGGTGGGCAGACTTGCTGTGTGCCTCATAGCCAGCGCACCAGGTCGACACGTAACCTCCCCCAACACAGTTATGAGTGTCGAACGGCCCTTTTTGGGGACAAGTCAACTACCCAATGATAGAGACAGGCTTAACCCAGTCGTGGCCTCTTTTCCCCTTCTTTTTTTCCACTCCCTAAAAAAGAAGGGGGATTATCCGACTGGGCCGCCAGGTCTAGTCGGGAGGTGTCCCTCCCAAGGGGAGGACACTGCGGAGACCACACCTCGCCCCAAGAGAGGGGGGGATATTTAAGTAGAAAAATATGTCACATGGTCTTTCCAACCATGTGGAGAGCCTTCAAGGTTGATCCTGCCCAATGGGGGAGGAGTTACTACAAACATGGAGACTGAGGCAGAGGGGCTCTACCTAAGGAAGACGCAGTTTGCCAGCAGGGAAACGAACTAGTGGAAGATATAGATCGCATGGGGTTTAGCCTTACAGGGAACCACCACATGCGGAGCACCTACCCCAGAACAGGGCTCTTAGTTAGCACGTGTACTGGGCCGGCAGTGAGTCTCTCTGAAAACTCGACTGCCACAGGGCTCGGAGGAAGTCAACCAGGGAACAAAGTTTTTGAACACTACTGGGAATTAACAGCGCACGTCTTCAGCTCAAAAGGACGTGGAAGGCGCTATGTGCAAGCGATACACCCAGCCGGTTATCCCGGGCTTATTCGCTTGTGTTGCATGCCACCCGGAGGTTGTAAAACCTTGCAAAGGTGTTGGATGTTGCCCAGCCCGCTGCTCTGCAAATGTCTGTTAGAGAGGCACCTCTGGCCAGGGCCCAAGAAGCCGCTACACCACGGGTAGAATGGGCTCGTAGCCCTACCGGGGATGGCATGTTTTGGGCGAGATATGCCATGGTTATGGCGTCAACGAGCCAGTGGGCGATCCTCTGCTTGGAGACAGCGCTTCCTTTCCGCTGTGCACCAAAGCAGACAAAGAGCTGCTCAGAGACTCTAAAGCTCTGCGTGCGATCCAAATAGATGCATAAAGTGCGCACTGGACACAGCAACGACAGGGCTGGGTCTGCCTCCTCCTGGGGCAGCGCTTGCAGGTTCACCACCTGGTCCCTAAAAGGGGTGGTGGGAACCTTGGGAACATAGCCCGGTCGGGGTCTCAGGATCATGTGAGAATAGGCCGGACCAAACTCCAGGCACGTTTCGCTGACAGAGAACGCTTGCAGGTCACCTACCCTCTTGATGGAAGTGAGCGCAGTCAGGAGGGCAGTTTTCAAGGAGAGTGCCTTAAACTCGGCTGACTGAAAAGGCTCACAGGGGGCTCTCTGTAGACCTTGAAGAACTACGGAGAGATCCCATGAGGGAACGAGGCGCGGTCTGGAGGGATTCAGCTTCCTGGCACCTCTTAGGAACCTGATGATCAGGTCGTGCTTCCCTAAGGACTTACCGTCAACTGCGTCATGGTGTGCTGCTATGGCAGCAACGTACACCATCAAGGTGGAAGGGGACAGCCTCCCTTCCAGCCTCTCCTGCAGGAAGGAAAGCACTGATCCGACTGCGCATCTCTGGGGGTCTTTGTGTCGAGAAGAACACCACTTAGTGAATAGACGCCACTTAAAGGCATATAGGCGCCTCGTAAAGGGGGCCCTAGCCTGAGTGATCGTGTCTACCACCACGGGTGGTAGGCCACTTAGGTCTTCCGCGTCCCGTCCAGGGACCAGACATGGAGATTCCAGAGGTCTGGGCATGGGTGCCAGAGGGTGCCCCGTCCCTGAGAAAGAAGGTCCTTCCTCAGGGGAATTCGCCAGGGGGGAGCTGTCGCGAGGAGCGTGAGGTCTGAGAACCATGTCTGGGTGGGCCAGTAGGGTGCTACCAGGACGACCTGCTCCTCGTCCTCCCTGACCTTGCACAGGGTCTGTGCAAGCAGGCTCACTGGGGGAAACGCATATTTGTGAATGCCAGGGAGCCAGCTGTGTGCCAGCACGTCTATGCCGAGGGAAGCCTCGGTGAGGGCGTACCAGAGTGGACAGTGGGAGGATTCTTGGGAGGCAAACAGGTCCACCTGTGCCCGACCGAATCGACTCCAAGGATGCCATATGCCGCTGTAGTGTTGAGGTTGCCCGGGATGTGAGTGGCTCGCAGCGACTTGAGGTGCTGCCGACTCCGGAGGAGGAGACGGCGGGCGAGTTTTGACATACAGCGAGAGCGCAGACCGCCTTGGCGGTTGACATATGCTACCGCTGCCGTGCCGTCCGTCCGAACTAGCACGTGCTTGCCCTGGATCAATGGCCGGAACCTCCGCAGGGTGAGCAGAATTGCCAGTAACTCGAGGCAGTTGATGTGCCAACGCAGTCGCAAACCCGTCCAGAGGCCGGCGACTGCGTGCCCGTTGCAAACAGCGCCCCAGCCCATTTTGGAGGCATCTGTCGTGACCACGACGCGCCTGGAGACCAGTTCTAGGGGAACACCTGCTCGTAGAAACAAGAGGTCGGTCCAAGGGCTGAAAAGACGGTGACAGACCGACGTAATGGCCATGCGGTGTGTCCCGTGGCACCATGCCCGTCTCGGGACTCGAGTCTGGAGCCAGTGCTGAAGCGGCCTCATATGCATCAACCTGAGCGGGGTGGCCACCGCCGAGGATGCCATATGCCCCAGGAGCCTCTGAAAAAGTTTCAGTGGAACCGCTGTTTTCTGTTTGAACGCCACGAGCGTGCTGGAGAATGGGAGGTCTGTGGGGGGATACCCGGCGGAGGCGATCCCATTGAGGTCCCCAAATCGCCCCCAGTGCTAGCCGCGCTGACCTCATACCCGTTGGTAGGAGGATTGAGGCGGGGAGCCATGGTCATGTTCTCGCAGTGAGAACATGAACCATTCATAAACGCTGCCTCCGTGTGGGTCGTGCCCAGACATGAAAGACAGCGATCATGACCATCCGAAGTTGAGAGAAAACGACTGCAACCAGGAATAACACACGATCGGAAAGGCATCTTTAGAAAGATGCGTCTTTAAAAAGACGTTCCGTGTGTGCGCTCTTTTAGAGAAATATACTCTTTTAGAGGAGAAAAACGCTCTTTCAGAAAATATACTCTCTAGTTTTTTTGCCGAAGCGCCCAGGGGCGTTCTCTGCAGTGCACCAGTGCAGAGGAGGGAGAAGCCGCTGAAATGCGCCGTCAGATCCAGCAGAGGTGAATGAACAATGCTATTCAGCTCAATGAGCATGACCGTTCGGCTCCGAAGAGAAAATCTGAATGAGTGGTTGCATACCAGCTCCTTTTATACCTGTATGTCCAGGGGAGTGGCATGCAAATACCACTCGCCAATTTTCATTGGCCTTTTATCAAAGACCAGAGGTGTCTCGGGCTCCCAAGAGTGACCCCTAGTGTCACTACATCGACACCAATGTTGAGTGAGTGACAGATAGGGAACCTGAAAGCCTGCTCAGCAAGGTAGAAGCCACTGCTCCAAAACTGCCATTAAAAAGCCAGACTACAGTTTGCAAGTGTACATGGGGACAAAGATTTTACTTTTTGGAGAAATGTCCTCTGGTCTAATGAAACAAAAATGTAACTGCTTGGCCATAATGACCATCGTTATGTTTGGAGGAAAAAGGGTGAGGCTTGCAAGCCGAAGAACAACTTCCCAGCCGTGAAGCATGGGGGTGGCATCATCATGTTGTGGGGGTGCTTTGCTGCAGGAAGTGCTGGTGCACTTCACAAAATAGATGGAATCATGAGGAAAGAAAATTAAGTGGATATATTGAAGCAACATCTCAAGACATCAGCAAGGAAGTTAAAGCTCGGTCACAAATGGGTCTTCCAAATGGACAATGGCCCCAAGCATACCTCCGAAACTGTGGCAAAATGGCTTAAGGACAACAAAGTCAAGGTACTGGAGTGGCCATCACAAAGCCCTGAACTGAAAAAGCGTGTGCGAGCAAGGAGGCCTACAAACCTGACTCAGTTACACCAGTTCTGTCTGGAGGAATGGGCCAAAATTCCAGCAACTTATTGTGAGAAGCTTGTGGAAGGCTACACAAAACGTTTGACCCAAGTTAAACAATTTAAAGGCAATGATACCAAATACTAACCAAGTGTATGTAAGCTTCTGACCCACTGAGGATGTGATGAAAGAAATAAAAGCTGAAATAAATAATTCTCTCCACTATTATTTTGACATTTCACATTCTTCACACTGACCTAAGACAGGGAATGTTTTCTACGATTAAATGTCAGGAATTGTGAAAAACTGAGTTTAAATGTATTTGGCTAAGGTGTATGTAAAGTTCTATGGTGGTGAATGAGAGATCACAGCAAATATACAGTATATATATATATATATATATATACACTCTATATTTGCTGTGATCTCTCATTCACCATCACAGAAGTTCACCCTGCAATGGTTAACTTTTGCTTTCTAAACCCAGAAAATTAAAAAGGTCTATTATGATAAATTATAGTAAAAAGCCTATTTTAGGACTATAATGATTTGTTGCCTTTTTAAATTATTTGAATTGCAATAAAGCATACATGTATTACCCCCTCAGTAATTAAACAATTACTTTATTACAGTAATGAGAATCTATGTCCAGATGCATAACAGTAATGAGATTTTAAGGGGGAATGTACTGTATAATTGTCATGGAAATATTTTTATTCAATTGATTTTTGGGGTGAAATGTGTCCTGGGCATCAGGGAGGATCAATAGTCAATTGGAAGTTCCATTATAGATAAGGTAAACATATGTGTATGTTTATTTCTGTGCCTCGTACCGTAAAGGTGTAGTTCGTCTGTCTTTCTCTGTCCACTGGTTTAAGCAGGGTGAGGTACCGTGTGATGCCAGTAGACGTGATGGTAAAGATGGAGGTGTAGTCATTCAGAGTAATCTGCAACTGAGGATCTTTGGTCTTTACAAGAGAAACAAAGATACGAGGTCACATGGCAGTATTATTACACAATAATGAACCTTTTATGACACACAATTCAAACAATTGTCATGCAAACACACAATCCTTGTGCTGAATAAACACTGTCAAATGAGTCACACTACTACCTCATTAAATATTACATGCAAAATACTCTATGGAAATAAACCAACTTTCATTGATTGTTTGAAAGTACGAAGAAGTTTTAACAGTAAAACAAAATATAATGTATAATTAAAAATTTCTGAACCAGCAGAACTGCTGTAGGCGTATCGTAATTCTAATTGATCATATATGTAAATATGGGCACTTGTTTGGTAAACACCAGCATTAGTTGGTCAATTGGTTGAGCTTTCTTTGATTAATTCATCACAGTCACTAATCACAGAGAGCGATGGAGAGATATTGAGAGTGAAACTTAAAAAAACATTTTTAAAAAAAGCTATCAAGCCATCTTTTATTGATTGATTAATCGATTGGATTGTGATGATTTTCAGTAAGGCCACCTCTTCAAAATGAAATAAAACTCAAAAAAAGACAAACCAAACTCACAAAAGCTGAGAGAGCACACACACACACACACACACACACACACACTAAAATCATGTATTTTTATAAAGCTAATAATTATAATTTTATCAGCAAGTTTTCATTGTATTTAAAGACCTCATGAAATCAAAATAAAACTTACAAAATAAACTTATAGCAGATAATGCATTTAAAATTTACAGTCTTTCTCTTACAGGAAACCAAACATTTTTAGGACCAAAAATGTTGATTAGCCTTTAAGCAGAGGTATACAATTGTTTTTTTAAAGCCACTTTATACAGGGCTATTTTAAATAATGGCTATTAAAAAAAAAAAAAAAAAGAAAAACGATGAGCCATTTGACACATTTGGCCTCATCTTTCTGTTTCTGTTGAAAATACATTAAACAGAGAAAAGAAAACTGTGCTTGCCAAGCTGTTTCATGAGGATCAATATGTGAAAGGTTTGTTACTGAAGAACTGACACATTTTAAATGCAAATCTGTACACGGAAATATAGCACACTCCATCAAGATATTCCATTACCAGTCACCAAATCTAATTATAAGAAAAAAAAAAAAAAACAGAAAAAAAGACACGTCACTTCACTCTGGTACCTACTGGAGTTCCCCCTGGCAGCAGCTACAACATAAAACATATTTTTAGAGACTGAAACCATCAGTGACTGTATGTGTCTCTGCGTCTTCAAGACAACAGTGAAACCACATTCATTATGAAAATGTTCTGGCTCTTTTCATAAGAAGATCTCACCTCTTCTATGTCATTATCCAGTGCTATGATGCCCAACGGGGCTGTGAAGTTGGCATTCCCTGAGATAGTGGTGCCAACAGGGGCAGACTCACTGATGAAGCCCTGGTATGAGGGCCGCTGGAAATATGGAGCCTGGTTGTTCTCATCCAAAATTTCGATCTGTAGGTCAGCGAAGGCAGGGAGAGGGTGACCGTTATCCTGCTCGGCCTGTTCATTAACAATCAAGCACACTTGTCATTTTCATTTTGCAAAAAAATAAAATAAAATCTCTATATATACAGTATATATACGTATATAAATATATATATACAAACAGAAAATTCTTAAAGATCATAGTATTGAAACTTGCTTGGTATGTTTTAATTTGCGAACAAGATATACAATTGTACAATTATAGTGTGATGGTGCCGGTATCATGGCACAGAATGACTGGTATATTCATACACCATGGAATTAACATGGTGCTCCTGCTACCATGTCCAAAGTCAACAGTTTAACATAAATGTCCCAAAAATAGTATTACCATAGTATATGTCCAAAAAAATATGGTATTGCCATGGTAAATGCCCATAAATATGCTATTAAAATGGTACTTACCTAACAACATCGTATTGCCATGGTAAATGCCCCAAAACATGCTATTATAATGGTGCATCTCTAAAAACATGGTATTGCCATGGTACAAGTCCAAAAAACAAAGTATTACCATTGTACATATCTAAAAAAACAAAAACAAAAAAACACGTAATACCATGGTGCATGTCCAAAAACATGGTACTGCCATTATGCATGTCCAAAAAAACATGGTATTACCAAGAAATTGTTTGGTACTTAGATTATAAAAAAAAAAAAGAAAAAGAAAATTAAAAAAAGCTATTTTATATCCTTTCAGTTTAACTAGATATATTTGGAAGTGTGCAGCCTGCCATTTTTTTTTTCCTTTAACCGCAAATTATAATTTAAAAATATCAAAGGATTTGTAATTCATCTTCACTCATTTATAATTACAGTCCAGTGGTTAAAACACCATCCAAAATTCAAGGCCTGGAATGGTTTAAAGTGTCTCTTGTTTATTGAAGAGGAGTGTGTGGGTATATTCTCATTTCAATTTTGAGCCCTGTCCATCACTGATTTCATTAAGAAGCAATGAAAGAGTGCAGCTCTGCAACTGAATAGCCAATTCACTCTCTGAAACACATGCACACACACGCATGCATGCACGCACACACAGTCTTCATCTGACAGTGTTGACAGTAGCAATATTTTGGTTTGTTATTTGGTCTAGAATGTCAGCAATCTTGAAGCAAAATGAGAAAAGCATAGCATTCTTTATTATTATGAAATGACTTAATCGTAACAGCAAACACAGTCATGCATCATTTCACAATGGAAACATTTAAATTACCCCTGCTGTTACATTGCTGTTGCACCAAATCTGAGACACAGCAGCATCATTTCACACTCTCTCTTTCTCTTTACAATTTATCTCACGCTTTCGCTTTCTCCCTCTCTATCCAAGCTGAATTCAATTAAAGATATGTTTAATGTAATTAAAGAAACAAAGGCTTTGTGCCAAGTTGCAACAAACCCCTCAAGTTAAGAAAAGTTATAATTGCAAGTTTATTATCACTAACGCTTTAATCTTATGGTGTTTGCTGTAACTGGCTCGTGTTCCACACCATGTCAGCTACCTTGCTGTCTACTACCAATAAAGACATATACCTTAAGGCATTGTAACTGAAAAGGAACCTTATAGGTGACACTCTACATAACTAGCCAAATGAAATAATTGCTTCAATTTCCAGGATGATAACTGGACGTCTCTTTATGCATGCAATGTAATGAGGTCATTTGAAAACAATGATGCACACAACTTTTTGATACATTAATAGTTTATCATACCATATACAGTTTCACATACTGGGCTCTATTTTCATTACGATGCTATTAGTTACGCGCAACATCCAATTGCTCCATTTCATCCAATTTCCAAGCGCAAAAGTGGGTATGAATGCGAGTGCTTCCGCTATCTGTGGACATATGCGTGCAAACTGTGGGTGTACTGTATGTTAATGAAGTGATGCAAATGGCAATTTGCTATTGTCCTGAGAAATAGGTCATTACGATAGGACGTCTATTCTCGGCGCAAAGTCTAAAATCAATTCCTGCATTAGCAGTTTGGGGATTCCACTAGCAGATGAAAAGCTGTTGATCACTTTTAAAGCAGCCATGATTTGTATGTCAGTAGATCAATATGATTCATTTCGATTTGTATTTATTTATTTTTCATATTTTGTTTGTTTGTATGTTACTTGTGTAGTAGTGCATCTGCTGAGTCCAAGAAATTGTTCCCTAAAAGATAATAAACTATAACCTATCCTAATTATACTTATATTCTTTATAATTTAATGCAGCCTACATCAAATTAAATACAATTCTAATGCATATATTATGAGCGTGTCATTGTCATAGAAATATGCCTGACATTCAACAAGGATGTAATTAATGCGCAAACCCCCCCCCCAAAAAAACGATACAAACATTACATTTCATAGATACATTTCTATTCTTGTAATGCACTGCATACAGCCCATTTACACTACCAAACTATCATGCATGAGCTGTCTTCATTTATATTGATGTTGCTTGACAGGGAATGGAATGTTTAATAATGCACAGTTGGCGCAATAACTGGAGAAGAACCCCAGATTTAAATTGCACTCGACCAAACCCATTCACGCTTTGCACGCACCAACCCACTAACGCCTAAGACTTACCACATGCTTGCACGAAAATACCAAAACTTTATGGTTATGCCCACTCATTTTGATAATTTGTGCATAATATTTTCAGAAATTAAAACCATGCAGCAATGATTCTGGTTGTAAAACATTCAGCCAATAGTACTGTAAAAATGATAACACTCTTACTGATGCATAAGAATGAGTGCCTCTGGAATTGCTGAACAGGACTTTAGATGAAACAGTCTGAGCTGTGGGACTGATGATAATTCTGCTCTGGAGAGACTGAACTGTGCAGGTGTGCAGCAACCATTATAACTGTGGGAAATTATACATAATTTTTGAAGAGTCTTGGCAGTAGTATGAAAAATTAGTAGTGGCCACAAAAAACGACAGCTTTAAGACCCAGCAGAAGCCTCCGCTTTAGCCTAGAATCCTTCGGATTAGGCAATGAACTGAATGAACGAAGTGGTCAGTAATATGCATTATCTCAACATTAGGTCTAATTACTATTTATTTGCCAAGCTGAAAAGGTTTATAATTTGTCTCCCCCAGCCCCCTGCCCCCTTCACCATCCCCACCCCTCTCTTGAAATCATTCCTACACCCTCTGAAACTGTGCAACCTGAAGATGTAGATGGCGATTTACATATACTGACCTTAATAACAAGAGTAAAGCGCTGGTATAGCTCTCTGTCCACAGATTTCAGCAGCCGAAGCTCAGCTGTGCTCTTGTTAAGTGAGAAGAATTCTGGGTAAGCAGCTGGTTGCCCTAAAATGTTACAGAGAGAGACATAACATATACTGTACGCTATTATCTGATTCATGTTAGTCTTCTTCTTTATCTACTGTATTATCAGAGAGTATCAGGAGAAAAATAGATATGTAGAAAATGTACGGGAGAAATCGCTCAATACGGCAGCTGTACTCCCGCCTTTCAGTTAAAAGACCCAAACACCTTTTTCTACTAATTTAGATCTGCACATACATGTTGGCTGGACTTTTTAGATTTGGAGCTAAAGAAACAAAGCGTGTGATATCATTGTCAGGTTTAATGGCTGATTTGACAAGCTACTGAGACATAATCTCAACAAACAAAAAAAAAGATTTAGTCTTTCACCATTCAAATAGATAGGAGCTTGCATGAATACAAAATAGCTGTAATGAAAACAGCACTAGCAAGATGGCTGCCAAGTGAACTGGGGAAGCAATACCAAACCTGCAGCCCATTAGTAAGCGTTGTACCTCCTTTCACATGCAAAGAGGTTAGCCAGTTATAACACAGGATATTTACACAGCAGTCTTCAAGGTATATCCCACTGATGTACCTACCAACCAGTATGAAGAATAGGATTCCAGGTCTGTCTGAGGGTGGCTGGATGTTTCTGTCTTGGTCTACAGCTCGAATAGGAGGAGTCACATTCAGAGGATTCAGTTTGCTCTAGAATAGAGAGACACAAATAGATGACTAAGGGTGCCTGCACTAGAAAAAACGGATGTAACAGATAGGAACGAGTAGCACGAGGGTGTGGAAATCTGAAAGTACAACTGGACCAACCTCTCTGATTTATTTTATTTTATTTGTTTATATTTAAGAATAATATCCACAGAGAAATCCAGGATGTATTAGCATACCATAGCACAAGCATAAAAAAATTGATACTTTACATATACTGCAGTTTGTCCAATGACTGCATTAATCAGGCACTACAGTTTGTGCTCTACAGATGAGTGTGCATTTCACACACACACAAACACAGTCTAACAGGTATGATAATAGGAAACATATCTTTTGGGATGGCCGCTTCATTAAAATGGAAGTGTAAATACAGATGCTAGAGTTTAAATATGGGAAGGCAGTAAATTCTTGCCCACCTGAGATGTGCTGCCCATAATCCCACCCTCCAGCATTAAACCGAATAATCTATGCCTGGGGACAGGAAAAAGACTCTTGAACCATATACCAGCTCTAATGGTGAAATCTGTGCCCTTATTAATTACCTCTAGTGTTACCTCACTATTCCGGCCAAAGGAAATGAGAGTGAGAGAGAGAGAGAGAGAGAGAGAGAGAGAGAGAGAGAGAGAGATGAAAAGTGAAAGAATGGGATACTATGTTCGTACTGGAATGCTAGAGCACTGCTTACTGCATATTGCAAAGTATACACTAAATCTTGCCTACTCTTCAGTATTTTTTAAAGATAGTTGGTGAAAATATTCAGAATAGTGTACTACTATACTACCCTTACTATTCCTCCATTATATAGTATGTATACTGTGCATGCATAGTATGAGAATTCTGTGTGCATGGCATATCCAAATGATCAACAACATTTGCCAAAATGTGCAGTATACAAGAGAGCTCACTGTGCCTGGGTACTGTCACACAAAGTACAATGTGTCCCAGTTGACATCAAATATGGCAGTAACGTCACTTCGATTGTTTCCCCCTTTTCTCATTATCTGATTTCAGTAGCAAAAGTTAAGACATTTTTACACAGAGTCGTCACGTGACACTATGCGAGTAGAAGCAGCCTAGTGGTGCTCACCGTTACACTTTGCTACATTTATCCTTTCAATCAATATTACTCTGTGAGAACTGATGTAGTTTTGATTGTTAAACTGCGCTGGGAGTGTAGGATGTCGAAGAATTCGAAATTGGGACATTAAAAAGCATTTACGGTTGCACGTGTCTGACGCCTTTCAAGAACAAGATGGTGGGGGTCCGGTAAGGAATGACAGCGTGAATCAGGATGTAGGTAAAGATATTGCGAACATTTATACAGCAGTAAAGAAAATATCGACCGACATGGAGAACCTCGTGGAAATACGTTAAGCGATCACATTTATGGAGGCAAAACTTTCCATGCTGAAAAGCGAATCAAGTCTCTGGAAGCAGCCGGAAAAGAGCTGCAGAATAACCCACCGGCCACCAAAACTGATATGAATCAGGTGTGGGATAAATTATAGGACATGGAAAATCGAAGCAGACATAATAATGTTTGTTTTGTTGGAATCCCAGAGGGAAAGGAAGGTCATGATATGGTCAAGTTCCTGGACAGGCTTATTCTGAATTTGTTCGACACAGTGGGCCATCATTTCGAAATAGAGAGTGCGCACAGAGCTCTCGGTTGGCTTCCCAGAGCGGGTGACAGACTCTGATCCATACCGGCAAGATTCCTGCGGTCAGCAGACAGAGACTTTGTTTTACATGCAGCACTTCAAAGAGTGTAAGAAGTTACTTCATGCACAGGATGTGAGCTTCGCATTGCTTTTCTAAGCTGAGAATTGATGCCAAGGATGGTCGTAAGACTTTCACATGCCCAAGAGTAGCTATGGCCTTCATTGAATCAATGGAGTGAGTGGGTGGCTATGCCCACGCTGAATCAGCAGTATGGACTACACATCATGCATTTTGCTGATGCGGTCTGATAGGGTTTGTTATTTGGTTGGTTGCCCACTGTCTCTCTCTCTCTCTCTCTCTCTCTCTCTCTCTCTCTCTCTCTCTCTCTCTCTCTCTCTCGATCTACTCTTTTTATTGTTATTTTTTCTTTTCCTTTATTGACTTATTGTTGAGTTTATTTGTTCATTTTATGGGTTCGTTGCTGTAATTTACTGGGGCCTATTTCATTGAAAACATATAGGTGCAGTTCAATTTTATGGTTTACGTATGAAAAAAACACACTGGACTGAAGTAATCTTGTAGCAATGGTGTCGCGGAATTTCTCGTGAGCGTGCATGGACTGTCGGATTTTCAGGGGATGGACACCAGTTTGGGCTGTTATGTGCGAGGTTGAAATGCTTTTTTTCTGTTCTGTGGGTTCATAAGGATTTTAAGGTTACATCAGTGTTGAATTGTGGTCTATATAATTTAGACTTAAATTAGACTTTACACAATTTTTTTTGCATGTAAATATGCCACACTTTAATAAAGGTCAAATGTTCCTCTCCACGTGGAATGTTAATGGACTGGGGCACTCTATAAAAAGAAGGAAGGTTGTCTCTTTTATTAAGCGTTAAAGAAATGATATAGTGTTCCTTCAAGAAATGCATGTTTCTTCACAGGAAGCTGAAAAACTTGGTAGAGCATGGGGTGGGCATGTGTTTTGCAGTGCTGGTTCGAGTAAGAGCAGGGGAGTCATCACACTGATACAATAAGTAAGCATTTACAAGTTAAATGTCTCAAACAGATCAAAGATAATTCATTGTTTTGACTGAAATACTGGGGGGAAATCTTATTTTGACTAATGTTTATGCACCCAATGCTGATGAGCTGAACTTTTTTATAGATCTTGAGGGGAAGTTACAAGCAGCTGGGATTCTCCGTGATACAGTTTTGGGTGGAGACTTCAATCTTTTAATGGATCTGGTCCTTGATCATAGTGACGCAGAAGTGTGTAGACCCTTTAGAGCAACATTATCACTACTGAGGATGTGTAAAATTCTTGGTCTTACAGACATTTGGAGACTTCTGAATCCATCTGAGAGGGACTACACCTTTTTTTCATCAGTTCATAAGATTTACTCTAGAATATATTTTTTTATATATCTAAGTCACTTATTCAATCTACCACTGACTGCTCAGTTGGGAACTTTTTTATCTCAGATCATGCTTTGGTGTGTGTTTGATGTCGCCGCGTATAGAGAAAAGAAAATCATATAGATGGCACTTTAATACATCCCTTCTACAGGACCCAGCATTTCAACAGATGTTAAAGACAGAAGTCAAGGTTTATGTAGAAACCAAGTGGTCCTCCGTGTCCTCTGTGGGTGTGGCATGGGAGGCGCTTAAGGCAGTTCCTAGGGGGTGGATCATACAATATGCCTCATTCATTTACAAGATCAAAGCATAGGAATTTATAGAATTGGAAGAGTATTAAAGTGCTGAAACAGAGCTGAAGCGCCAAATGTCATCCAATGGTCTTAGAGAGTTGATTCAACTAAAGTATAGGTACAATACTATTCTGTCACAGCAGGAAGAGTTTTGGTTATTCAGGGCAAGACAGACATATTTTGAGTCAGGAGACAAAGCAGGGAAACCCTTGCCAGATAAATAAAATGGAAAGAGTTTTTTTCCCACCACTCCTTCAGTGAAGTCTTCTATAGGCAATATATTTACTTCTGCCATAGATAATAATAAGACCTTTAAAGAATTCTATTTTGATCTTTATAGCTCCATGTCTTTGTCTACCGATAAGGACATTAGCAACTTCGTTGATGACATACACTATATTGCCAAAAGTATTCGCTCACCCATCCAAATAATTGAATTCAGGTGTTCCAATCACTTCCATGGCCACAGGTGTATAAAATGAAGCACCTAGGCATGCAGACTGCTTCTACAAACATTTGTGAAAGAATGGGCCGCTCTCAGGAGCTCAGTGAATTCCAGCGTGGTACTGTGATAGGATGCCACCTGTGCAACAAGTCCAGTCGTGAAATTTCCTCGCTACTAAATATTCCACAGTCAACTGTCAGTGGTATTATAACAAAGTGGAAGCGATTGGGAATGACAGCAATTCAGCCACGAAGTGGTAGGCCACGTAAAATGACAGAGCGGGGTCAGCGGATGCAGAGGCGCATAGTGCGCAGAGGTCGCCAACTTTCTGCTCCAGACCTCCAAAGTTCATGTGGCCTTCAGATTAGCTCAAGAACAGTGTGTAGAGAGCTTCATGGAATGGGTTTCCATGGCCGAGCAACTGCATCCAAGCCATACATCACCAAGTGCAATGCAAAGCGTCGGATGCAGTGGTGTAAAGCATGCCGCCACTGGACTCTAGAGCAGTGGAGACGCGTTCTCTGGAGTGACGAATCACGCTTCTCCATCTGGCAATCTGATGGACGAGTCTGGGCTTGGCGGTTGCCAGGAGAACGGTACTTGTCTGACTGCATTGTGCCAACTGTGTGGTTTGGCGGACGGTGGATTATGGTGTGGGGTTGTTTTTCAGGAACTGGGCTTGGCCCCTTAGTTCCAGTGAAAGGAACTCTGAATGCTTCAGCATACCAAGAGATTTTGGACAATTCCATGCTCCCAACTTTGTGGGAAAAGTTTGGGGATGGCCCCTTCCTGTTCCAACATGACTGCGCACCAGTGCACAAAGCAAGGTCCATAAAGACATGGATGAGCGAGTTTGGTGTGGAAGAACTTGACTGGCCTGCACAGAGTCCTGACCTCAACCCGATAGAGCACCTTTGGGATGAATTAGAGCGAAGACTGCGAGCCAGGCCTTCTCGTCCAACATCAGTATCTGACCTCACAAATGCGCTTCTGGAAGAATGGTCAAAAATTCCCATAAACACACTCCTAAACCTTGTGGAAAGCCTTCCCAGAAGAGCTGAAGCTGTTATAGCCGCAAAGGGTGGGCCGACCTCATATTAAACCCTATGGATTAAGAATGGGATGTCACTTAAGTTCACATGCGTCTAAAGGCAGATGAGCGAATACTTTTGGCAATATAGTGTATCAACGATTTTCTTTTTTCCTATTTTTGTGTCATTCAATTTGCTCTGTGGACTCTGTATTAGCAATGAGCACAGGGGTGTGGTATGGGGAACAGATTGCTTACTGCATGGATGTTTAGGAGTACTTTAAAAGGCCAGCCCAGGGGTCGGCAACCTAAGGCACGCGTGCCAACATGTGACAACAGTGTGTAAATGCAGTGGGCACATCTCAGAAATCTCTGAGATTTCTACAGACATCACTTATCCCGTTCAAATCAATGGTAAACATTACAGACGTCTGCAGTTGATATTACTTTACAGACATATGTCCGGAAAACTAACCCCATCCGAATTAGGGATGTGCGGAACTATTAATTTCACTGCCGTTTAAACGTAAATTTTGGAGTCGACTAGTCTAAAAATCAAGAACCCCTCAGAAAAGAGTCAAACAACATTGTGTGGTTATGCAAATCTCTTAAAATACTTAATCTATTCCAACAGCCATATCCGACATTAAATTCCACTGTAAAGGGGCATGTATCTGCGATATGCTTGCCTTGCATTATGAGATTACTTCAGAGAGGGAAGAAGCACGTGGAGCCTGAGGTGAAATGAAACTTTGAATACATTTGTGCCAGATATCCTCTTTTTTTTTAAATAATTGTCTCATTAACTATATTTAAAATGTAACAATAACATGACAGCAA
Source organism: Myxocyprinus asiaticus (assembly GCF_019703515.2). Classification (NCBI taxonomy): domain Eukaryota; kingdom Metazoa; phylum Chordata; class Actinopteri; order Cypriniformes; family Catostomidae; genus Myxocyprinus; species Myxocyprinus asiaticus. The sequence goes on from NC_059366.1 coordinate 39,535,449, forward strand.
TTTAAGCGAATCCTTTGAAAAAATATAAAGCTAAACGTAAATGTGTAAAAATGTTGACCAGTTTAATGGGGAAAAGTATTGACTGACTAGTAATTCCAGTGTTGACTAGCAGCATACAGCAGTTTTAGTCAACTAGGCTCGCACATCCCTAAACGAATAGAGCTTTAGTTGTCTCTGCATATTAAGCTGGGGTAGGATCAATTAAACAATTTCCTAAATTCACCCAATCAACATACACTTCTGCAATGGATTTATTCACACCCTAATCCATAATTTGTTTGAGGTAATCAGAAGAAGAGCAGAAAAAAGGATGAAAAAAGGGACGATTGTTTCTGTGAAAATATAAGAATTGCAGTAAACAGAATGCAAAAAGGGAAAGTAAACTGTGAGAGAGAGAAAGCGAGAGAGAGAGAGCAAATCCTCAGCACATTTATTAGGTGCAGAAATGGCAGCCTTTGGGAGTGTAGCATCTGTGGCGGAAAACATTTTTAGCATAAATTACGACACTGCCTAAGTCCCCCCTGAGCAAACATCAGCCATGACTGTGTTGGACGCATTTATTGTGCGCTTTAGCTCCAGAGAGATCCACCTCCTCAGAGGTCTGTCCACCCCCAGTTTACCTCACCCGGAGGCTGATTTAAGCTCCACATCCTGTCTTTTGTAGGTGATGAACCTTATGGTCTCAGAGAAGGTCCTGTCCTGCTTGGTCTCTACTCCCTGTCCCTGATCCCATTCTTCCATCTGCACCAGCCAACTTTCATTATGCACCTTTTTTCTCATCTAAATCCCATGTTTCTCACCCTTCCTGTCCCCGCATTCTGTGTCTCATTTTTGCCAAGCACATGTCAGTAGAGCAGCGTATGTGATGGAAAACTCAGTAAGGGTCTAAAGCATCAACAACACAATGACACAAATAAATCTAGAGCTTTACATTTTTCATAAGCAGGTCTATCCAAGCAGGGGTTTGTATAGGAGTTTGCTCTGTGTAATACTCGATTCTGATTGGTCAGTTGCGGCATTCTGCAATCAAATATTTTTGTTTCATGACCGATAAACTGCACAATTCACCATTGTTCAAATCAACCAATTTGCTACACAACTATACTAATTTCTTGTCTCTTGTATCATTTCGCAGCCTCTTTCTTCTCACATAATAAAATAATTTAAACACAAATCAATATTTCATGTCCATTTATATATTCATTTGATAAGTAGCCAAGGTGGACTCCCTTTTGAGTCAGGGTCCTGATCACCCTGATGGCATTTATTTAGCGATAATGATTGGCTAACTGTGCATTATCCTTTAACTGCTACCACTATTATCACTTTTTTTTTGTAGTCTTGTGTATCCAGACTATCAATGTAAAATCTGTTCCACATTGAATCTTATTCTGACCAAGAGCCATCCACTTAGACAGGAATAGGCCACCTGACTGCATTGTAAAGTGATCAACTGTTCTTTGTTTTGTTTTTGTTTTATAGAGTTAAGTGGAGCAGGATTTTGGACCAATGTGATTTCACCAGCTTGGCCAGGCTGGGAGACTAGCAAGTCCTAGTTGTTAGATCAGCTTAAACCAGCTAAGAACAGCAAACCAGATTAGCCTGTTTTCTTAATTTCTTAATGAGTTCATACCGGGTCTGTGAGCTCAGGAATGGCCACGCGGTACGTGATGGGGTTACAGTTGTGAGTGTTGTTGACCAGAACACATGGAAGGAACATGGGACCCAGATCGTCTCCATCCAAAACATCCAGGGTTAGAGTGGTGGTTGCTGTGCGACGACTTCCAGGAAACGGAGCCCGATCCTGGAAAAAATGCTGGCATGTTACCATGGTTACAGACCTTTAGATACAGCGTTCATAAGAGATAACAAGATCTGCATTCAGAGAAAAAAAGACGATGAGAGAGAGAAAATTATAATAAGGGTAAAGAACAATACATAATTTCTTAAGAAGAAAAGAAAGCTTGATGTACTATTAAAAGAACTGTTACTCTGAGAACTCAAATATCCCCCTATAATAAACTCAAATGAAGAAATATATACTAAATTCATTTATTAAAATTAAAAACTGAAGGAACAGCACAAAGGGTTGGTTTAGTTGCTTTATGTGACACAAAAGAAAGAAGAAAAAAACATCAATATACATGCACATATACATATTGTTTATAAGATAAAATGTTTTTACCTGCAGAACGTTTTATTTAAAAAAAAAAAAAATTTAGAATGAAGAAAATCTTAAATACTGTGAAATATAATAAAAGAGGAATCTGAGAGCCTATCCTTTAGCACTGAATCCAGATTAGTCACTGTGGGATAAACATGAACCAAACAGTATTTACTGACTTTACTAACTTAAATTGAAACTGTGACCTAATACCATAATACATGTTGTTTAAATCAAATTGTAAGAATGAGTCTGACTCTCCAAAATAAACCACCTACTAATGAAAACATCAGTGACAGTCGTGACTTGCACCTCTTCTAACTTTTTAAAGTTATATAGGATGCATTTTTTTCTCCAGAACTCAATGCAGTGACATGTGTGGAATTTTCCTTTCATAAAAACACCAAAAACAAAAATACGAGGAACATAATTACATATAATAAAATAAAAAAAAAATAAAAGAATAAGAAGCAAATCAGGAAGTTCTGCATCTCTGTTCCAGTCAGATTTCAGAGACAGAGTGCGAGATGCATTTCAAAATAATCTCAGTGACAAACCCATCCTCTGATATTCCACATCCTCAAGTCATTCCGTTTTCAATAAGAGCTGTTGCAGCCCTGAAGTAAAGCATTTATTATAGCCATTTGGCTTTATGAAAACATGTTCACTGGCCTCTGGGGCCTGGACACCTCACAGAGATGCTGTTCTAGATGAGTTTAGAGCTACTTGAGTATGCAGCTCATGTGAGGGTAGAGGGATGCATTTGGAAGTGAATCAGGATGCTGGTTATTAAGAGATAGACACAGGGAGGTGTCTGGAATATTAAAAAAAAAAAGTGAATTGTGCAAACTGCCAAGCAAAAAGACCCAACACTGTTGAACCAAAAATATTTTTTGTAAAGTAAGTATAGAAATAAGGTCTGTGAATAAATAAATAATAATAAAATAAAAAAATAATGAATTAATTGCACAATTTTCTGCAATTAATCACAATTAACTGTACATGTTCAGAGTCCCCAGCCGCTGGGGGTTATGTCAGGAAGGGCATCTGACGTAAAGCCTGTGCCAAGTCAAGTATGCGGATCACGGATGGTCCGCTGTGGCAACCCCTAACTGGAGCAGCCGAAAGAATCATGGTACATGTTACATAAAACAAACATTATTATTATCATAAATATATTTAATTTATAATTTGTCTCAAAGAACTTGCAAGAAACTAGTTAGTCATAATTTATTTAAATTATTGAAATATGTACAATCTTAAAATGTTACTGTTTTTGCAGAATTAATAGGACAAATTTTATTATAGTATAAAAAAGTATAAATCTTTGATACAAGTATATGTATATATACCATAAAATCAGTGGACATGCTGTTATTAAAAGTTAAAAATCAAAATCTTCCATTTTCCGGTGGACTTGAAAAAAAGAAAAAATAGGATCAAATGGACAGATTCCATTTATATTAATCTTAAGTGTACATTGCCAATTCATTATTAGACAATATACATACAGATTTAAAACAAATTGAATGCTGTATTTAAAACAAACTGAATACGTTTAATTTGCTGAAATTTTACATTTCCAAACTATTATTTTCTCTGGGAGGTGGGCATGCTAACAAGGAGGCTAAAGGTTACAGCGCCTAGTGCACCTCTTGAGGCCAGGGTGGTGAGGTTTACACATACTGTACAGCTATCATGTACCAGCTGGTTTCCGTTACACTCACCCCCCTAAACCTCACTCCCATCCGGCACCACTGTAACCGGTCCTGCTCGACCCACTCTGAACGGGATTCAAACCAGCATTGCCGGCATGGGAGTCGGGTGCACTAACAAGAAGGCTAAATGCTACAGCCCCTAGTGTCAGTTGCTAGTGTGCCTCTTGAGGCCAGGGGAGTGAGGTTTACACATACCGCACAGCTGTAACGTACCAGCTGGCTCCTGTTACACTTGCAGACTATAGCTTACTCCTTGTGGGGACTGAACCAGCACTAAAAGTTTGTCACTACACCACACCAGCACATTACTGGAGATTGTTTGACTTTAGAGGAATGTTCTGGGTTCAAAGCATGTTTAGCTCTATTGAGAGCATCTGTGAGAAGCTGTTGATTACCACTGACAATAATTCTGACTCGTCCCTCAGTTTGTAAATGAAACAAAGAAAACTTGTGTTTACAGTAATGTACTCTGCACAAACAAGGATAGTAAACAATTTTAGCACACTAGTCTCATTCCTACACTTACTGTATAATGTTGTTATAAAGTTTTGTAGCTATACTTTTACACACTTGCATTTGAATGTTTATCCTGTTGCAATGTCTTCCCCCAAAGACTAGCAATGTAAGTGAATTACTTAAAACATTTTTTTTTAATTATTTTTTAAACTGAGGGATAAGTCAAAGTTATTTTCTTTGGGACACAGCTAAACCTATAACATTCCTTAAAGGTAATTAAAGACTCAAGAGAAACATATGTATTATATGTTAAATATCTTACATTGGCCTGGACTATAATTAGATAGCGAGTTCTCTCCTCATAGTTCAATCGCTCTGCCAAAATAATGTTACCAGACAGAGTCCCAGCAACCCGTACAGTCCTGTTTGACACCTGCAAGAGAGAAAGTGAGAAAGATTACACAATTTCAATAAAATATTACAGTTTTAGAGTTTAATATTCATCCGTGCACAAAGTTTTTGAATTGAATAAACCATAAATTATACTGGAGAACTTAAATGTAACTGCAGAAGTACCGGGTCATTTGGGTTGTACTGAATGGCATATTCAATCTGTCCATTGGGTCCATCATCGATGTCCATGGCTCCGTTGTTTCCTGAGAATCCAGTGAAGATGGTGGTACCGATTGGAGTGAGCTGGAGAGAAAAACAAAACATGAAACAGATATCAGCCACTCACTACATGACTATGGAACAACAACACAGCAACTCTGACAGGCCATGGATGTGACCTGTTCACACATATGTGTGTGTGTGTGTGTATTCCTTTTGGTTCCTTTTGGAAGGCAGAACAGACTTGGACAGAAGGAAAGAAAAGGAAGACAAAAAAATAATAATAAAAATAAGAGAAGACAAAGAGAAGAGAGAATGAGAGAGAGAAAATATCTTGATTCCCTGAGGGGAACGAGATGCTGTGTATGATCGCTATGGGGACACTGTCTGAGTGTCACGTGGTCTGAAGCCCTTATACAATCATGCCAATTTATTGCCCACTAGGGAGCCACGTCATGGGCTCCATAAAGGCTCTCACTTTCGCGCCATCAAGTCAGATTTTCTGCAAAAGGCACAAGCCTATGCAGCTGTTAGAGAGTATGGCCAGTTACGCAGAGTCTCGTTCCCCTCAGGGAACCAAGGTTATGTAAGTAACCGAGACGTCCCCTTTCATGGAATTTGAGCTGCGTTTGATCACTATGGGAACTAAATACATTCACGCCATATGAACAGTAGCTGCCAACTCTCTAAGCCCATGTGGCAAGCATATAGCGGCGCACAAGTAAGCTAAAGCATCTGAATAAAAGAAATTAGGAATTTACTCCTGTTACAATTAAATCAAGCACAGCGGGGGGATAACCTAACATTCAAAAGAGAGCCCTGTTGAGGGGCCACACCCATAACTTCCACAAGTCAAATGCTGCCAAATGCTGCCTGTGCCTGAGACAACATATTTTCTCTAACTGGAATCTCCCAAGGTGTCTTTTCCAGAAGGGAGACCAGAGTCAAAAACCATACCTGAGATGGCCTATATGGCGCCACTAACAGAAGCCGAACCCAATCCTCCCGAACCCTCTGCAGAACTGTGTGCACCAGACTGATCGGTAGAAATGTGTAAAGATGCACTCTCGGCCACTGATGTGCTAGTGCTTCGATGCCCAGTGGTGCTGGGGGCAAGAGAGGAAACCAGAGGGGACAGTGCGACATCTCTCTCGAAGCGAACAAGTCCATTTCCGCACTGCCAAACCTCCTCCAGATTTGTTCCATAATCTGAGGATGTAATGCCCATTCTCCGAGCATCAGATCCTGTCTGGACAGGAGATTCGCCCCCAAGTCCAACTGGCCCGGAATACTGTATGTATGGCTCGTAGAGATAGAACATTGTCCCATGCCCACAGAAGAATGCAACATGCCAGTCATAGCATGGCACAGGAGAGCATTGATGTAGGACACCACCGTCCTGTTGTTCCGACCGGATGAGGACATGATGGTCCTGAATATCCGGATTCTCCCGGTGCGAATTCCCGTAGTCGAGTGCCCCTGTTATACAGTCGGCTATGACGTTCTTGAGCTTGGAGCAAATTCTCCTGTGTTAGCTGACCCAAAGTGTGGAGTTCTGCTCTAAGATCAAAAACGTACTGAATTTCATTTTTGCTGTTTGAAGGTCCCTCCTCCCAAGCTTCCCTTATGTCGTGGAGCATGCTGCACAGCCGACGCCCATATAGCAGCTCGAATGGGGAAAATCCTGTGGAGGCTTGTAGGACCACTCGAACTGCAAACAACAGGGGTTCGAGCCATTTATCCCGATTTCTATCATCCTCGTGTACAAACTTACAAATCTTATTTTTCAGGGTTTTATTAAATCGTTCCACCAACCCATCTGTTTGTGGGTGGTAAACACTGTTGTGAATCAATTTAATACCTAATAATTCATACAGTTCGCGTAGTGTTCGTGACATAAATGTAGTGCCTTGATCAGTGAGAATTTCTTTCAGAATCCCCACTCAGGAGAACACTTTGAAGAGTGCCTCCACAACACTACATGCTGAGATTTTTACATTTGGCAACACTTTTATCCAAAGCAACTTACAGTGCAGACGCTTTTATCCAAAGCAACTTACAGTGCACTTATTACAGGGACAATCCCCCTGGACCAACCTGGAGGTAATTGCCTTGCTCAAGGGCACAATGGTGGTGGCTGTGGGGATCAAACTGACAACTTTCTGCTTACCAGTTTTGTGCTTTAGCCCACTATGCCACCACCACTTCATGTTCCAAATATCGCATTGCATAGTCCACCATAACCAACACAAAGCAATGTCCACGTGCCGTCTGCTCTAATGGCCCGATGAGGTCCATACCAATTCTTTCAATGGGGACCTCGATTAATGGAAGGGAGTGCAACGGCGCTCTTGGGGTGGCAGGCGGATTAACCAGCTGACATTCACGGCATGCCGCACATCACCTGCGAACATTCCCACGAATGCTCGGCCAGTAGAAACGGGCCATTAGTCGGTTCAGTGTCTTCTCCTGCCCTAAGTAACCCACCATCGGATTATAATGAGCCGTCTGGAATAACATTTCCCGCAGTATTAACAATTAAGTTATATCCTCTTTTGTCTGAGTGTCCTCCGTCACTCGATACAACCGCTCTTTTATAAAAGCAAAATACAGATATGAAAGTGCAATGTTTGGCTGGAGCCATTGACCATCAATAACTTTCACTTGGTCAAGGGCATGCCTAAGGGTTTTGTCTCTCGCTTGCTCCAGAAGGAAATCCCCTTCGGGAAATCCTCTAAGGACGGGAGGGGCCAAAGCCTCCCCTCCCTTACATCATACTGATGTGGAGCTGACGAAGACCACCCGGCTGTGCCTCCCCTGCCAAGGCATCACACATTTCACATCTAACAACTTTCTCGCAGGACCCATCCACACATATTCCCTTTAATACATTTTTAAAATCCGGCCAATTAGTTCCCAAAATTAGTGGATGGGTGAGGCGGGAACTAACCGCAGCCTCCACTCTATGCTTTTGTCCCTGAAATTTAATAATGAGTGTCACTACAGGATAACTGTGAATATCCCCATGCACACACCTCACCCTCACCCTTCTACCTGTGCCCAAAGCCTCATCTTGAGCCAAACATTGGTGTATAGTGGTCTGATTGCAACCCGTATTCACCAAGGCTAATGTTTACTTCCCTTGACATTCACTGGTATTCTGTACACACCAACATGATCAGGGGCAGCCCGCAGAGTGTCGGGGACCCAGACCAGAGTTCCCAGCTCCATCACTGGGCACTGGTCCCAGATATGCCCTGGATCCCTGCAACTTCAGCAGGCCGGCCCAGGCGTTACACCTGCACCTGTGTCAGCGGGTTCAAACACCTGAGGGGGAGAGCGAAGAGGCATCGGGGCCACCAGCGGTGGGGCAAATCCCCATGAACGGGGAGCTGGCTTTGGCAGCACACTTCCTCGCCTTCGGGGACCGGGATGGGGTAAAGGGACAGAGTGAGAGGAGAGAGAGGGGAAAACACAGGGGGAGGGGAGAGAGAGTGGGAGGGCTCTTCCGCCCTCTGATAAGCTGGCATATGGTCCTCTGTGGTGGTCCCGCACGTCCATCTTCATCAACCGGAAGAGTTGTCGGTATTGTTCTGGGCTGCAACCGACCCACTGCAGGATGGTCTTCCTCAGATCGTCGTACACCAGGAGACTTGCCGCCAGTAGTTGTTGCACCACAACCTGAGCTTCCCTGGACAACAGTGGGATGAGTCTCGGCCGTCGTCTCAAACAAGTCCAAGAAGGCCTCGGGATCACCTTCTGCCCCCATCTTCATGAGGGCAACTGGAGGCATGGGGGCTGCTGGGTCCGGGGTCACGGCCGGGGCTTTCTCCTGGTGCAGTAAGCTCCGGATTGTGTGCCAGTCCTCTGCTTGAGCTTGGAGCACCTCCTGGAATCGGCGATCCTGATCCTGGCGTAGCAGGGCCTGATGTTGTGCATGCCGGCATATTTCCTCCAATTATCCTGGGTTTCGGCACCAGTGTAAAGAACGTTGGGTGGGAAAGGAGGAAACAGGAAACTTGGGACTTTCACTCAAAAGGTAGGTCTTTAATTAGACAAACTCAAAATGGCTTTTCAGCAAAACACTCAATGATCTGGCTTTTCAGCAAAACATTCAATGATCACACTTTTCACAGTCTCTGCTTGTATGTGGTGTCTCTCTCTCTCTCGTCACTGGTGTGGTTCCCCCTTATATCGATCTCCCCAATGCTTACTGCAATCAGAAACAGTTGTTAGAAATTATAGCGCTCAGGTGTGTGCACCCTTACCTCTTTCTCTCTCTCCGGATGAACGCTCGACCACGCCCCCACCGCCACACTCTCATACAGCGTTTTTTAATGGCGATGGATCACGATGTGCATGGTCTGTTGCATGCGTTGTTCGTCAGAAAATGGCCGTCGAGCTAGGCCACAGAACATGTCTGACGAGACTCACGCTTTCGCTCAGGAGGAGAGCGTCAAACACGAGGAGGATTCCAGTGTCCGTTTGCACTCCTATCTTCTCAGACACAAAGCCGAAATCCCAATTGGCTCCAGCACACAAAGCTCCAAATCTGGAGGCCATAGAACTGGAAAAAATTGGGATAACGCCTCGTAGTGAGAGATTGTGAGCCTCGACAAAGCGTCATTGTCCTCGTCGGTCCCTTGTAATGTTTGAAAAAAAAAAACACATTGAAATTGCTCTGACATGTACGCTGTGTCAATGACCTCCTTACGTGTTTGCCACTCAAAAGGGAGAAAAATAATCCAGTCAGATCATATAATGAGTCGCTAGAAACAAACACGGGCTAAGACAATTTGTGCACTGAAGAACAGAAAATCTGACTCGATGATGCAAAAGCAAGCGCTTTTATGGAGCCCGTGACGTAGCTACCTAGGGGGCATCGCTTAAGTGCCATCAGTCAAAAAAATGGGCATGATTGTATAAGGGCTTCAGATCATGTGACACACACATGGTGTCCCCATAGCGATCATACGCAGCTCGAGTTCCACAAAAGGGAACTCCTGACATTAAAATAACAGTTTTGGGTCATTCTACAATTGTGGTGGCATTTCCATCTGAATTTTCATTAAAAAAAAATTAAAAAAAACAACAACAAAAAAACACATCAATAATACATTAAACCTACTGTGCTATTGTAATTAATTTCTCTTCTTTCTCATTTCATACGAGGTCACACAAAATAAATATTTTCTATTTATTGCCATGCTTTTTGAATCCCACCAGTCAGTGGTCCTGCTGGTGCTACAGTAAAGGAACCATTAACACCACTGACAAGTTTAAAAGGGACAGTTCACCCAAAAATGAAAATGTTCTTATCATTTACTCACCCTCATGCCATTCCAGATGTGTACGACTTTCAGTATGTCCATTCAATACAAGTGAATGGTGATCACACCTTTGTAGTTCCAGTAATCACATAAAGAAAACATAGAAGTAATCCATAAGAGTGGTTAAATCCATATCTTCAGAAATAATATAATAGGTGTCGGTGAGAAACAGATCAATATTTAAGTCCTTTTTTACTGTAAATCTCCACTTTAACTTTCAATTTCAGATGTGAAAGTGAAACTAAAAAGGCACCAAATGTGACTTTCAAATGTTAAAGTGAAAGAGGAGATTTAGATCTATCTTGAAAAAGGACTTAAATTTTTATCTGTTTCTCACGCATACCAATTTGATATACCTATTCCCATACCAATTATATCGCTTCTGAAGATATGGATTTATCCACTGGAGTCTTATGGATTACTTCTATGTTTCCTTTATGTGATTTTTGGAGCTACAAAGGTCTGATCACCATTCTCAGCTGAGCTATTCTTCTAAAAATCTTAGTTTGTGTTCTGGTGAAGAAAGAAATCAAACATATCTGGGATGGCATGAGGGTGAGTAAATGATGAGAGAATTTTCATTTTTGGGTGAAATATCCCTTTAAGTTGATTTTCAAGATAGAGTAAGGCATTACAAAAACAAAAATGCTACCACTGATCTTTATCACTAATTATAGAGCCACTAAATTATATGTATTTGCTGCAATGGTTTTAAAGTTTTTTTTTTTTTTTTTTTTTTTTCTTCTTCTTCAATCAGAGGAACCATGGCACAGTTCAAGCAGCCATTGTAGCCAAGGAGATTTAAAATGTTTAAAGGGATAGTTCACCCAAGAATGAAAATTCAGACATTATATACTCTTCTCGTGCTGTTATGAACCCCATGACTTTATTTTCTTTATTTATCTATATACCTAGGTTCTGAAGGCATACAATAAGGTTTGGTGAAAAACATCATGGTTACTTGTGTAACCTCCATTCCCTGATGGAGGGAACGAGACGTTGTGTCGATGTAGTGACACTAGGGGTCACTCTTGGGAGCCCGAGACACCTCTGGACTTTGATAAAAGGCCAATGAAAATTGGCGAGTGGTATTTGCATGCCACTCCCCCGGACATACGAGTATAAAAGGAGCTGGTATGCAACCACTCATTCAGGTTTTATGCTGAGGAGCCGATATCAGGTCCGGCCATTTCAGCGGGTAGTTCAGCGTTGTGGCAGGAGGGACACAATGTCTCATTCCCTCCATCAGGGAACAGAGGTTACGCAAGTAACCATGACATTCCCTATCTGTCACTCACTTGACGTTGTGTGGATGTAGTGACAGTAGGGTTCCCTATACGAAACGCCACAATTGGCTGAACTGTGTTATGTGAACTGGCGGTGTATGGTGGGCAGACTACTGTGTGCCTCATAGCCAGCACACCAGGTCAACACGTAACCTCCCCCAACATAGTCATGAGTGTCGAACGGCCCTTTAGGGACAAGTTGACTACCCAAAAGATAGAGACAGGCTTAACCCATTCGTGGCCTCTTTTCCCCTTCTCTTTTTTCACTCCCTAAAAAAGAAGGGGGATTATCCGACTGGGCCGCCAGGTCTAGTCGGGGGGTGTCCCTCCCAAGGGGAAGACACTGCGGAGACCACACCTCGCCCAAAGTGAGGGGGGGATATTTAAGTGGAAGAATACGTCTCATGGTCTTTCCGACCATGTGGAGAGTCTTCAAGGTAGATCCTACCCAATGGGGGAGGAGTTACTACAAACATGGAGACTGGGGCAGAGGAGCTCTGCCCAAGGAAGACGCAGTTTGCCAACAGGGAAATGAACTAGCAGAAGATATATATTGCATGGGGTTAGCCTTACAGGGAACTGCCACATGCGGAGCACCTAACCCAGAACAGGACTCTTAGTTAGCACATGCACTAGGCTGGCAGCGAGTCTCTCCGAAAACTCGACTGCCACAGGGCTCGGAGGAAGTCAACCAGGGAACAAAGTTTATGAACACTACTGGGAATTAATGGCGCATGTCTTCAGCTCCAAGGGAGGTGGAAGGCGCTATGTGCAAGCGATACACCCGGCCAGCTATCACTAGCTTATCCACTTGTGTTGCGTGCCACTACCTGGGACAAAACCGGTTCCACCCGGAGGTTGTAGAACCTTGCAAAGGTGTTGGGTGTTGGGTGTTGCAACTTGAAGTGCTGCTGACTCCAGAGGAGGAGATGGCGGGCGAGTTGTGACATAAAATGAGAGCACAGACCGCCTTGGCGGTTGTCATATGCTACCATTGCCGTGCTGTCTGTCCGAACTAACACGTGCTTGCCCTGGATCAACGGCCAGAACCTCCGCAGGGTTAGCAGAATTGTCAACAACTCGAGGCAGTTGATGTGCCAATGCAGTCGTCGGCCCGTCCAGAGGCCGGTGGCTGCGTGCCCATTGCAAACAGCGCCCCAGCCTGTTTTGGAGGCATCTGTTGTGACCACGACACGCCTGGAGACCAGTTCTAGAGGAACACCTGCTCATAGAAATGAGAGGTCGGTCCAAGGGCTGAAAAGATGGTGACAGACCGGCGTGATGTCCACGCGATGTGTCCCGTGGCACCATGCCCATCTCGGGACTCGAGTATGGAGCCAGTGCTGAAGCGGCCTCATATGCATCAACCCGAGCGGGGTGGCCACTGCCAAAGATGCCATATGCCCCAGGAGACTCTGAAAAAGTTTCAGTGGAACTGCTGTTTTCTGTTTGAACGCCTTCAAACAGGCCAGCACCGACTGGGCGCACTTGTTCGTAAGGCGTGCCATCAAGGAGACTGAGTCCAACTCCAATCCGAGAAAAGAGATGCTCTGAATTGGGAGGAGCTTGCTCTTTTTCCAGTTGACCCGAAGCCATAGTCGGCTGAGGTGTGAGAGCACCAGGTCCCTGTGTGCGCACAACATGTCTCGAGAGTGAGCTAGGATTAGCCAGTCATCGAGATAGTTGAGAATGCGAATGCCCACTTCCCTTAACGGGGCAAGGGCAGCCTCTGCGACCTTTGTAAAGATGCGAGGGGACAGGGACAGGCCGAAAGGGAGGACTTTGTACTGATACGCCTGACCCTCGGACGCAAACCGCAGGAAGTGTCTGTGTCGAGGAAGGATCAAGACGTGGAAGTACGCATCCTGCAGGTCTACCGCCATGAACCAATCTTGATGCCGGACACTCGCCAGAATGCGTTTTTGCGTCAGCATCTTGAATGGGAGTCTGTGTAAAGCCTAGTTCAATACTCACAAGTCCAAGATTGGCCGCAACCCACCGCCTTTTTTCAGTATGAAAAAAACCCCTTCTTCATCTCGGCTGGAGGGACAGGTTCTATCGCGCCCTTCCATAGGAGGGTAGCAATCTCCACGCAAGGTAGCAGCGTTTTCGTCCTTCACCAAGGTGAAGTGGACACCGCTGAACCTGGGTGGATGCCCGGTGAAGTGAATTGCATAGCCGAGTCGGACGGTGAGGACCAGCCCTCGAGATGGATTGGAAAGCGCAAGCCATGCGTCCAAGTTCCGCGCAAGGGGGACCAAAGGGACAACATCATCGGACATACCGGCAGGTGGGGCCTCGCAGCGGGGAGGAGCTCGAGGAGCCACACCACGTCATGGTGTGCTGAGTCTAAGGACATCGAAGCACTTACCTGGCTCCTAGTGACCACACCCGGAACAGCCTGGGACGGGGGAGGAAGAGGCCTGTCCTCGTGACCCGAGGAGACTGTCACATCAGGGGCGGATTTGTGCCACAGCTGGGCGCTCAGGGGCGGGAGACCGCTGCTGGAGCGCCAAACCTGCCAAATAGAGTGGTGGATGGTGGTCGTGATGATGGCCGTGCACACTGGATACGTGACCCAGGGAACAAGGAAACTGCTCTTGCTGAGCTCTTGAGTACTGCAGCCACTTGGGCATGCAGCACAATTAAATGCAAAAGGTAACAAAAAGATGGAGAGATCTGCTTACCAGCTCCAGAACAGCGGGTTTCATTGTCCCTGGGTCGCCCATCTCAAGGGCGCTTTGAAGCATTTCACAGGTTCTGGGTGGCCGCGAGACGGGTGGCGTCTGCTTCCTGCGGTGGGCTCCACACCGGGGCCGGGCTGAAGGGACGGGCTGTGGCGGAGCCGGTGCAGTCACCGCAGGGGGACGCCCTTGGCAATGAGTAGACGGGGTGTGGGATCTTGAGCCGTGCCGGGGCAGGATATGCCGGCTAGCATCTGTCTACTGCTCCACCGTCGAGAACTGCTGGGCAAAGTCCTTGACGGTGTCGCCGAATAGGCTAACCTGGGAGATGGGGGCAGCAAGGAATCGTGTCCTGTCGGCCTCACCCATCTCGACCAGGTTGAGCCAATGTTGCCGCTCCTGGACCACTAATGTGGACATCGTCTGCCAGAGAGACCGCGCCGTGACCTCCGTCGCTCGGAGAGCAAGGTCAGTCACCAAGCGCGGTTCCTGCATCAATCCCGGGATGGAACTACCCTCGTGCAGTTCCTTTAGCACCTTGGCGGGCTTGCAGGAGAGCCATGGCATGCAGGGCGGAGGTGGCTTGCCCAGCGGCACCGTAGGCCTTGGCCATCAGAGACGACGTAAACCTACAGGCCTTGGATGGGGCCTTTATCCACCAGGGGATTGCCGAATAGCCCTTGGCCGCCCCACCATCGAGGGTAGTGAGGGCGGGGAAGCTGAAAATATCGGGACCGGGCAGTAAAAAGTGCCTCCCACGACCTTGTCAGCTCTTCATGCACTTCCGGGAAGAAAGGAACAGGGGCGGGGCGTGGCTTTGAGCGGCGCCACGAGCCCAGGAACCAATCACCGAGCCACGAGGGTTCAGGGAAGAGCAGAGGATTCTACTCTAGCCGACGCTCGCGGCTGCCCGGGAAAGCATGTCGTCATCTCCGCATCAGCCTGTGACTGGGCAATCGTCCCCGAAGGAAGGAGCCCAGCTGAGGCTTCCGACTGGACGAGCCCGCTCTCTGATGCTGCGCTCGAGAGCTCATCACTTTCGCAGGCTCCGAATAAGAGGTCGAACTCGCTGTGAGACGAGCCGGTGGACTCATCCGGAAGCCCGATCGGGGAAGACGAGCGTGCTGGGGAATGGGAGGTCCGCGGGGGATACCAGGCGGAGGCGGACCCATTGGGGTCCCCAAATCGCCCCCATTGCTGGCCGCGCTGGCCTCATACCCGTGGGTAAGAGGACCGAGGCGGGGAGCCTCTGGGGTGGCTTGCTTTCTTACAAAGGCGAGCCGCGACCGCTACGTTGCCATGGACATGTCCTCGCAATGAGAACATGACCATCCACGAACGCTGTCTCCGCATGAGCAGTGCCCAGACACGAAAGACAGTGATCATGACCATCAGAAGGCGAGAGATAACGAGCGCAACCAGGAATAACACACAATCGGAATAGCATCTTTAGAAAGACGTGTCTTTAAAAAGACGTTCCGTGTGTGCCGCTGTTCTAGAGAAATATACTCTTTTAGAGAAATATACTCTTTTATTTCTGCCGAAATGCCCAGGGGCTTTCTCTGCATTGCACCAGTGCAGAGGGGGGAGAAGCCGCTGAAATGCGCCGTCAGATCCAGCAGAGGTGAATGAACAGTCGTGGGAATTCAGCTCAGTGAGCATGACCGTTCGGCTCCGAAGAGAAAATCTGAATGAGTGGTTGCATACCAGCTCCTTTTATACCCGTATGTCTGGGAGAGTGGCATACAAATACCACTCGCCAATTTTCATTGGCCTTTTATCAAAGACCAGAGGTGTCTCGGGCTCCCAAGAGTGACCCCTAGTGTCACTACATCGACACAACATCGAGTAAGTGACATATAGGGAACTAACCTTAATCTAATTTATCATCACCGACTGTTGCTCTATTGCTGGATGAGAGCAGCACTTCACACAGCCCCCACTCGTAAGATAGAGTGTTCAAGAATTCGGTTTGTTTGCTAAAACCGGACCACCTCAGAGATATTCACAACAGTGTTGTTAGCAGAGTGCAATGTTTGGGTAGGCATTTTGATCTTTAGGGAGGGCGATGTTTCAGGGGTTGGGGAGAGGGGGGTGTATGACATGCAAGAAAGTGGTAGCTCATTCAAGAAAAGAATAATCTGCTTCAAACAATACTCTTAAATTTATTTCAAAGATTCAGTGCCATAAACTTTGGAAGCTTTGGCAAATAAACAAAGTCTTAGACAGGTTCTTCCTCAGAGGTGCTCACTGTAGCAGCCTGACAACTTCTAAACAAAACTTACATTTCCTTGAAACTTCTTTGTATTATTTATTATATTTTGTGTTTTACAAGTATAGCAACTAACAAACAGGAGTGAAATATAAATAACAAATCACCTTTTAATTAAACCAATATCCATAGCACATTTTTATATATTCACATATTTATTTATTTATTTGTCAGGGACAATATATATTAATCAAACATCTCATTGATGTAAATGTGCCAGATTTAGCCAAAATGGCTTAATTTCATCTGCTGTCCCTGGGCAGGTTGATGTCAAAGTGCAAAATTAAACTCAATCATTATTTAACAATCACCAAAACAATCAAATTTGCCAAATTAAGTTTAACTGTTTTTATAACTTTTTTCACGTTTTTAAAAGAAAGTTGTGACTCAATTATGATTCCCAAATATTTAAGTTCCTGTACTACATTAAGCTTCTGTCCAAGGACACATACTTTTGGTTTAGTGTCACAATCTGCCATTTTTGTAAAGAACATACAGTCAGTTTTTGTTACATTTAGATGTAGACACGATTCAGCCAACCATTGTGAAACATGAATTATTGCAGATAATATTTCCTGTGCAGCTTGTTGCTTTTTTTTGCATGTACACACTGTAGATAACAGCTTTATCTGCATACATTTGACAAATAACACCAGGAGGACAGACATCTCATTATTACTATTAATATTCATTTAAAAATAAATTAAAGTAATTTCTAAAACTCCAATACAACACATAATGTAGGATTAATCTCTTATTCCATGCTTTGTAAAAAAATCAAATAAAATAAATCTTTGATTTTTAATAAAAGTTATACTTGTATTAACATACTCACTGTAATGGCTTATACTGTAAATAGACCACCAGAAATCCCTTATCTGTCGACCACTAATTGCCAATATTGTCTATTAGAGGAACACATCCCACTGTTCTCAATCTCTGAAACATGCTGAATTCAGTGTCTCTGAGTCAAACGCTCACCACTCTCAAAAATTGTCTGCTAGAAGTCAAGCATCCAGATGTTTATAGACTTTCAGGGCAAAAGAATAATATCCTGCATTTTAAGCGATTGCCTCTCAGTTTCTGCCGTTCTCTTTTTAGTGTGCAGTTCATAAAATGTGGTTTGCGTATATATGCACGGTCGCGCGACTGCAGCACACAGCACAAAGGGAACATTACCTCGATCCTGAAAGTGCATCCATGTTCATGTGCTAAATTTTGAGCGCTCGAGATTTTGCAATAGCAAAATAAGACTCAATTAGCATGCTCTCTGTTGCAATGTTCTTAATAGGCATTATTTGTGGATTTCCCAAGCGGCAGAGATGAAACTAAACGGTCAAAACTGTCGCACTGCACAGCCCTGCTTTTGTTTTGCCATCCATCAATCCAACTATTTTGGGTGGGCAAACAAACTTTCAGGATAGGGCAAATGGACAAATTTATTAACATTTTTGGGTAATGACAAACAAATCGTTTAACTGGAATTTTTAATCATTTGAAACTGACAACTTAAACTAATTCACAGAAATTAATTGAAGTTACCAACTTTTACAACATTTTTGTAATAGAAGTTTAAACTCAAGAAATGAACTTTGCCAAAACGATTTCGATTTTTAGACTTCTTTCAAGTAAAGTCACAGTCTTAGAGGAATTAATCAAATATAACACATGTTAGCTGTTAAACATCTCTCTCACACACATACAGAACAGTATCAGTCTGCACTGCCTCTGGGGATTTTCCAAAGAATAAACTGTCCAAAAAAAAAAAAGAAAAGCTCAACCACCCAGAAACCCCAAGAACCGTGTCTGGGGGTCGCACACTGGGTCACATGATCATGTCCGTCCACAAATGCAAATTAAATCTGATACTCTCCTCTTACTGTTCCTCATCACATACATCTCTGCATGTACAGGAGGGCAAGTAAAGGGAAATGACTGCATATTTGACTTCAAGGAGAGGAGAGACAGATTGACAACCATAAAGAAGCCAACCTTTTACACGCTCTCAACACATACGTACATGGAAGACATTCAAACATTTACCAAATAAATGAAAGCCATTACAGCTTAAAATTGTCATGGCTGAATTTGTGGAAAGTAGGTTCAAGTTTGTGTGCATGTGTGTGGATAATGTTGAGTAGAAATTTGAGCCGAGGCCAAAGAGTGAAGATTTAAGATCTGAATATCAGATGGAGTATGCCAGTGGACTATACAGTGACTTAATATGCGTCAGCCCTTCTCGCTCTCTGTTCATTCTGCAAAGTTTAAAGACTCCATGAAATTGTTTGAAGTGGGCATTTTTATTTCCTGAATTGATGCATTTTGAAAGAGATCATTGGGGCGAGACACATTGAAGAACTTGTATTTTTTTTTAAAAGCCAGTAGGCTTTAGTTTACGTCATTGCCGTGGAATATGATTTGCTACTTGCTATTGCTTGCCGTCAGTGGCAGGTGGTATTGAGGGGAGGGGCATTCTCATTCTAGAGAGTTTTTAATTGGACAAAAATTTGGAGTCATTAATATTTTTGGTTACTTTTCCTAGAAGAGAAAGACTGTAAATTTTTAAAAAAGAAATGTCTTAAAAGTATATATATATATATATATATATATATATATATATATATATATATATATATATATATATATACAAAATTCTTTTTTTTTTTTTTTTTTTTTTGGCAACTTTGAGGGGTACGCTAATATACAAATGGTCTCAAAGCTAACAGACATGGACTAAAAGCCACAAATCTCTACTTTTGATTTGATGGGGTGTTTAAGAAAAATAGTTTACCAGCATTGGCATTTTAATTCAATTAAAGGCCATGGTAACGCTGATACTTCATCTCGAGTGGCTGAACAGCAGAGAGAGGACTTTCAGACCTTGAAATGGAAACTAGCCTACTATTTAATACATACTGCATGTCAGCTATTTTTTTTTAAATAGTATGTGAAACACTACGTATTAAGCAAATATTAACATTGCAAACAGTACTATACTACATTGCCGTCACATGATACCATTACGATGCATGTTTAATATAGCAAGTGGCATCCCTTTATCTTGAAAATGAAGGTATAGTAATATGCATATTTAGGCATATAAGTCTGTGTAAAACATTTTGTCAGTCCAATCAAATAATGAGTCATTGCAGAGATGTTAAAAATCACAGATGTAATTATAGTGTTAAACACTATGCACAGTATACTCACCTCATTAACTGATACATAGTAACCAGGCTGCTGGAAACGAGGCATGTTGTCATTTCTGTCCCTCACCACTATCCGTACTTCATGCAAAATAATTGCCCCCACCAGCTCATTGGTGCACTGAACCTGAACAACGATACTGGTGATGGAACTAGGCGGCTGGAAAAGAGAACATATACAGAAAACTTTATTAAATATAGGTAAATAATACATTTGTAGGGCTAAAACATTAGGCAATAGTTATTAGACAGTAAAAGTGAACACATTTATTTTTAGAGTTTCCTAGGAAACTACAATTAAGGAAACTATCTCCAGTTTACATATAGTTTATAGTTTTTTTTTTTTTTTTTAGCAGCAAACAAACTGATTCCTTGTCAGATTTAACCTGGCAATACATCTCATATGTGTTACAATCATATTTTTAAAATCTATGGCAAGTTGTGTAGCCCACCAACCACGTTAGGGAATCCAACAGTAGGAATGCCCACTAAGAACAACAATACAGCCCCTCGGCGATCTCCAGCGATTAAATCACTGTATGTGTGAACGCCCCATGATGTGTGACAATGAAACAAGGCAAACAGGATTAGTGTCAAGGCTGCTCTTTCTCACTCTCTGTGTGTCTCTTTCTCTCTCTCTCGTGGATAAATAAAGGTGTTTGGACTCAAGTGCTCAGCGCAAAACAAACAGCCAAGCTCTTGAGTAAAGTGGCTGAATCCCACACAGCCGCTTGAAGAGGAGGAAGAGTACGAGAAGGAGAATTTCTCCTCTAATCATGATCCAATTGTGTCATTAAAGGTCTGTTTTACCTTCGCTGACAGTAAAGGGTAAAGCCTCTTGCATTGAGGGAAGTGTTGAGAGGGTTTCTTCCATGCCAGTGGACACCTAAAGAGTTTTTTTTTTATGCACCTTATAAAACGTCTCTTTTAAGATGTATGAAATCATCTGACATTCCTATAAACTCCATCCAGTTTGCATCTGTGATTACTGTCAATACATAAACTGCAGTCATAAACTCATATGGCAGTGATTATCCATTACCGTGACACGTGTTGGTGCTCTCACTAAATGGGACAGAATTTATTTTCAAGCTTTTGTTTGTCTTACAGGAACCAGGCAGACTACCATAAAAATATATACTGTATACTCTAGCTTTCTGTGTGTGTCAGCCAAAGGACCGCAGCAACAATATGTTACATTTGACGTTTACTCACGTCTCGGTCGAGCACTCGTCCAGTGCTGTTGAGATACAGTCTTTGCAGTACAGGATCAAGGATAACCCAGTAATCATAGTTGTCCAGTAGCGTCAAAGAGATGGTTCTGTATGGATCCTGAGCACGACCGTTGATCTGCATGTTTTCCACCAGAACTGTACCTGAGAAAGACACAAACCAAAACAGTTTTGAAATCTCACCTCAAATATACAAAATAAATAAATAAACTAGATGTAACTAAACTATTTATAATAATAATAATCACAGTAGTAGTATAAGATGTATAATAATAATAACAATACTACTACTTATTATTATTATTATTATTATTATTATTATTATTATTATTATATTTGAACTTATATGAGTATTTCCTGATATGAAAAATAATGTTATTTAAAGGTTAAGGCTGTAAATTCCAATAAAAATTCTTACATTAATTACAAAATAATTCATATTAATCATATTTATATCAATATTTGCTGAGAAAAGCCTCTGGAGTGAAGGAATTTGTTTTGGTTTACAGGAGCTCTGAGCACTTATAACCCATTATTTATAAAAAAAGATAACAAGAATTAATAAAAACAGTTGCCATATGGGCTGGTTTGATTATTTCTGTAACTGCTGATTTCCTGGGATTTTCACACACAACAGTCTCTAGAATTTACTCAGAATGGTGCCCGTCTGGAGAGAGAGAAAGCGGTAAGGGCACTTACACCTGAGCTAAATTATGTACGAGATCAATGCCCGGTGATGGAGCTGGGGACGGTGGACACCCCACAGGCTGCCCCCGACCGAGCCGGAGTGTACCGGATACCGGTAAGAATCAAAGGGTGTACTCACCAAGCATTGCTGGACACAGGTTGAAATCAAACCACGGTCCACCAATGCTTGGTTCAACACGAGGCTTTGGGCACAGCTAAAACGGTGAGGGTGAGGTGTGTGCATGGGGATATTCACAAATACCCTATGGTGACCCTGGTGTTCAAATTTCGGGGTACAAAACATAGAGTGGAGGCCACGGTTAGTTCCCGCCTCACCCATCCGCTGATTTTGGGGACTAATTGGCTTGAATTTAGAAATGTATTAAAGGGAATATGCGCGGATGGTCCTGCACAAGAGCGATGAGATGTGAAATGTGCGATGCTCTGGCAGGGGAGGCGGAGCCAGGGCATTCTTCGTCTGCTCCACGTCACAATGACGTGAGGGGAGGAGAGGCTGCAGCCCCTCCCGTCCTCGGGAGATTTCCCGAAGGGGATTTCCCTTTAGAGCAGTCATGAGACGGAACCCTCAAGCACGTCTTTGACCAAGTGAGAGTGATCGATGATCAACAACTCCAGCCGGGTGTCACCCTTTCATATCCTTATTTCGCAATTAAATCCCATGGCGGGTCATCTAGGGGAAAGGAAAACACTGAACCGTCTAATAGCCCGTTTTTATTGGCCGGGCACTGGCGGCGATGTCCGCAGGTGGTGTGCGGCATGCCGCGAATGTCAGCTGGAGAATCCACCAGCCACCCCAAAAGCGCCATTGCACCCCCTTCCGCTGATCGAGGTCCCCTTCGAGAGAACTGGAATGGACCTCGTCGGGCCATTAGAGCAGTCAGCACGCGGACATCACTTTGTATTGGTCCTAGTGGACTATGCAACGCGATATCCGGAAGCCGTGCCTCTTCGCAGCATCTCAGCACGCAGTGTTGCGGAGGCACATTCAGTTAACAGTGACAGAGAGCAGAAAACTTGCAAATAACCAGTGATGACAGAGCTCATGATAAAAGGTTAAATGATTGGTATCAGCCGATCAGATGAAACGAAAATTGGTGATCGTACTGGAAAGAAAAAAAAATCCTGATCAGAGCATCTCTCTAATTTTCAAGTAGACTGGGTTCCAAAAAAAAATGATAATAAATAGTGGGCTATGACCATATCACAAAGTGGACATATTTGACAGGTAGCCTACAATTTGAATACGATGAAGACGTTTATGTATTTATTTGTTTGTGGCTGAAGTGAAAAGATTGAAAGTTTGTTTCGATTTTAAGAGGAAAGGGAAGAATAGCCTACGTTTTTTTTTTTTTTACTGGCAGAAAAACATGGGCAAAACTTTACCAAATTTTGGTTAAAGGGGTCATGAAATGGGAAATAAAAATGTCCTTGATATTTAGACATTTAAGAGGTAACTGTAATATAAAAATATACTGTACATTTCAGAACTTAAAACTTCCTTCCCAGTGTAAAATTAGCATTTATAGTTCCCACCCTGCTGAAACATCTAAAAAAAAAACTTTTGAAAACTGTGTGTTCGTGACATCACGAGACATTGCTCAGTTGTATTTACATGCCACACAACATGTGCCATTGCACCTTTGGCCCGTCCACTGCTACTCAGTTCATATTGTAAACAGAAAGAGTGAGAGACAGACCTAGTGTTACCAACATCTGGACTATTTTGAAGTTTTTTGTGCATATAACATGCATTACACGGATGTCTTATACCGCTGTCACGTTTATCGCGCCGCTTTAAAAGATGCAATGTCAGTTACTCGGAGCTCAGAAAAGGAGACTCAGTTCAGCTTCATTTAGCTGATCCGTGTCTTGCTGTTCTTGTGCCCCTCTTCGCAATTGTTTTTTTATTTTTTTCCATTTTTTATTTTTTTTGGTGTATGTAAACAAACACTAGCCGGACGTCTTTGACAGTTTGGATGTGTTTCTGGTGATCTGCACCTCAGTGCACTATTTATGTGCATCATGTTTTACTGTGCTATGGACTGTGTATGTGTGGCTAACATCAGTGTGGACTGCTTGTGAACCAGTCATAATACGATTCAAGCTTTGCAAAGGAACTGTTCTTGAAGAATAGGGCAGTTACAAATACTTGGACTTGACAGCAAAACCATGAGTAAACAGTTTAATTCATGAATATTTCAAATGTCAAGACTGTTTGATAGTTATGGTGCTGATGTGCTTGAGTGAAGTTTAAAATATTTGGATGCAATGTGTTGGATGTGTGTTGTGTGTAAACCCTGAAATTTAGTTTTATGTTACGGTGAGCTTGTTTATTCACTTTCGATTGAGTTTCAAATATGGCTGAATCTGAGGGGCTGCACGATGTTAGCAAATCAGAATAGTGGCCGTTTACATTGAAGTTTAAAGGAGACGCTGAGGCCAAAACCGAGCTTTACAGTCAGAACGCCAAAGACAGGGTGGAAAATGATCATTTATTACTAAACTATGACCATTTTAGTGCAAAAAACTTTAATGACATTGTCAGTGGACCTCAGGAAAGATAATAAAATTATTTTTTTAAAAAAGCATTTCATGATCCCTTTAAAAGGAATCACTTACTAGTGCATCATATCACAGTTCAAATCACAATCGCAATTGCAATATGAATTTTTGTCCAAATCAATTTTTGGGTGAACTATGCTTTTAATATAAAAGGATTTAATGAACTGAGGTCTTAAAAGCAACCTGTGTTTGTGTGTAAATTCTGTTGGATTAGTTTTAATTCTGTTGGATTTGTCAGGAAAAAAGAACACATGGATGACACACTACAGCAGTGCAGAGAGGAAAATTGCTCTTCTGAAACACGTCTTTACCTCACAGTGGAGAAAATCAAATGCTATTAAGGGGGATCTCACACCAGGCACTGCAGAGACTCAAGGGACAGATGTGTTCTCTCCACACACACAATCCCTGACAGATTCTCAGAAACCTTTTCACACCCATAACCAAGTGTGAGCTTGTGGTCTATTCGTAAATGACCAGCTGCCTGACGAACGACATCATTAGCGGTGTTTGCAAGAGCAGGCATCACTATTACTATAGCTAATATTTAGAGTTAGGCAAGGCCGTAACTGTCTTGAACATTGAGGGGGACCAAACCATTTTGGGGGTGGGGTGTCACGGGTGTTGAGGTCACAAATATAATGGTCCTCTTTGGTCCTTTAATATAGTAAAGGTGCTGAATGCAATAATTTTCTGAATAAGGGCTTGAAATGTGATAAATCCTAACGCTGCTCTTTTCCATACAAAAACAGTTCACATTGACCAATGCTGTCAAGGTCCAAAGAGGAAAAAAAAAAAAAAAGAATTATTAAAATTCCATAAAAGTGGTCCATAAAACACACAGCTGTTGTGTTGTATGGACACAATTTTTTAATTTTAAAATTGATTTTAAATTATTACCTAATAATATTTGCATTAAGAATATATGTGTAACGTGTTGACTGCTGACAATGATGGCAATGACGAAGACGTGAAGATGAAGAACCCAAGTGCAGTTTATTATATAAGTGAAATCCAAAAACCCTAACCATAAACGTGATCTAACAAAAACATAAACTAGACTTGACTACAAAACAACATTCACATTCAATACTGGACAACTAGACAATGCAAACATGAGGGCTTAAATACAAGACATGGGAGAACATAAACCAATGAACAAACAGAACTCATAACAAGCTAATTACACAATAAACCAATGAAAACATGACACATGAACATGGAGGGAAAACAGAAATCACATGACAAGGGAAACAGGAACACATGACATGAAACAGGAACTAGAATTTCAAAATAAAAGACATGAATCAACAGAATACACATGACATATCCCCCCCAGTAAGGGGTGGCTCCTGACACCCCAACACATAAACAAAACACGTAAAACATGACATAAATTCAAAGTTCTGTAGGGAGCGGGGGGGGGGGGGGGGTCTTGAGGCATGGGGCGTGACGTGGCGAGAAAGGGCGAGGGGCATGGGACCAAGGCAAAGTCCGTGGGGGGTGGAGCCATGAGAGGCTCGAGGGGAGGAGCCATGGAAGGCGGAGCCGTGAGAGGCTCGAGGGGCGGAGCCATGGAACATGGTGCCCGGAGAGTAGCCAAAGACTCGAAGGGCCAGGGTGGAGCCGATGGCAGGGAGGACCAAGGCGGTGCTGGAGGCTCGGAGGAGCAAGGCGGAGCTGAGGGATTGGAAGACTGAGGTGGAGCCGGTGGGACTGAGGACCAAGGTGGAGCCGTAGGGAAGGAGGTCCCCAGTGAAGCTGACAGATCGGAGGGACGAGGCGCAGCCAGAGGATCAGAGAGCCAAAGCAGAGCCAGGTGACCGACAGACCAAGGAGGAGCCGGAGGGACGAGGGACCCCGGCACAGCCGACAGGCTGAAGGACCGTAGTGGAGCCGAGGGAATGCCGAGCTGAGGCAAACGTGGAACTCTGGCTCGGCAGCGGCCATGACGTGGAACTCTGGCTCGGCATCCGCCTCCCCTACAGTGAACGGGGAACCAATGAACCGTAGGGCGAGGTCGATATATTGAGCCAGGCTGAGGGAACTGCGACCACCAGTCATCAAAAAAGAAATGGACTCATTTAGTCCAAATCTAAAACAGTCTTTGAGGGCAACCTCGTTAAAGTCTACCTGGCTGGCTAGACCGCAGAAGTCCTCAACATAGTCCTCCAGGGGACGATTCCCCTGACGTAGGCGCAGAAGTAAAACTGCTGGGTTCATGGTTGGTCAAGTATTCTGTAACGATGTAGCCTGGAGCAATGATGAAGATGAAGACGATGATGAAGATGAGAACCCAAGTGCAGTTTATTTACAAACATGAACACCAATAACCCTGACTACAAAACTGAACATGGGCTTGACTACGGCTTGACTACGGCTTGACTACGGCTTGACTACGGCTTGACTACGGCTTGACTACGGCTTGACTACGGCTTGACTACGGCTTGACTACGGCTTGACTACGGCTTGACTACGGCTTGACTACGGCTTGACTACGGCTTGACTACGGCTTGACAAACACATACCATCACATTCAATACTAGACAACTAGACAATGCAAACATGAGGGCTTAAATACAAGACATGGGAGAACATAAACCAATGAACAAACAGAACTCATAACAAGCTAATTACACAATAAACCAATGAAAACATGACACATGAACATGGAGGGAAAACAGAAATCACATGACAAGGGAAACAGGAACACATGACATGAAACAGGAACTAGAATTTCAAAATAAAAGACATGAATCAACAGAATACACATGACAATATGACACTGTCCTAGCCAAAACCTAAAAGCACAGTAGCAGTCACAAGTTACAGGTCTTACCAAGTTCTAGTTTTAATCTGAGGGTGAAAACGCTCTAATTTGTGTGTGTGTGTGTGTGTGTGTGTGTGTGTGCATATTTTTTTATAGATAATTTTCTTAGACAATGTCAAGATAATTTTCTAAAAAGCTGCTTCAAAAGCCTGCCAGATTACTACATTCATTCAATTCCTTTACAATATACACACATTCACTCTTTGTCTTGAGCCTGATTCGTTGAAACTGCTCCGTTAAAGTTTTCACATTCAAATTATGAATGACAAACAAATCACGTATTGTACATGATATATTTTAAATTCAAACTGGTGAATTTTGCCAAATGGTGAATAGTTTGCACCCTTGGAAATGAATGTCGGCCGGTACAACATTTCAATCATAAAACAGTGGTCAAATATTAAATGTTTAGTTAGATACTTACGTCTCACATGACACAACAACCCGTTCTCACTCACGAGGTGTCAAAAAACTGCAATCTACAGACGCCAAAAGCACCCTCTGGCGTCTTTATCCGACGCACGCAGAGGGAATCGTGGATAGTATTGCATGTGTTTAACTGCAATATGTTTTATTATACTTATAAATATAATAAAATCTGAAACATTTGACATTGAAAGCAATGCGCTTGCCGGATGCGTTGGAAACTGATGCCAAAGGGTGCATTTGGCGTCCACCTGTTGATGCACTGGACTCTTCCACAAGCGGCAGTGTAATGGCAAATGTTCCTGGTTCATACACACAATGTTAATGACACAGAGTGACAGAGGAGGAGATGCACTCTTACTCTATTTTGAGTGATAAAATGAAGAAACAAAATCTTTCTCCAGGTTTTTCTGCATGGGCTTGTGGGTTTAATCAGAGCATTCAAATAACATGTGAAAGTAAAGAAATTAAGACAGAAATATTTTACTATTGCATAATATAATATAAAATAACAATTATATTTTATTTTTTATTAAAAAAATAAGTTTTTAAAGCGTTAAAAGGAAATCATATATCCCCATTTTATTATTTGATTTATATATTTGAAGTTCAATATGTAAAGATGACTTCTTCAGGTGTATTAAGCACACATACAAAAAAAAAAAAAAAAAAAAGCACACAGAAATATGAGAATTTATATGACAATTAGTCGCAATTATTTGTTTGACGATTATTCGTCAGCCAAATTTCACAATCATGACAGCCCTATGTTTAACACATATTTTCATTTTTTACACATAAAAAATATAATTGGCAGACCCCCCTTCAGTACCCCTACAAAACCCCCTAGGGGTAGTGGACCCCGTCTAGTAATTTGATACCTCAAATGGTGTGGCTAATTGAGTAGAGGTGTACTATTACTTTTCTAGGCAATCAGACTTAAATTTTCAATTGGTGGATTTAAAAAAAACAAAAACTTGCAAAAATTCCATAGACTTGCATAGAATAAGGGACCAGAGCCATATCTAGGTTATAGAACATCACAGAGATTTCTGCACAAGCAAGCAACACTCATTCTTCAGAAAGTAAAAATCCAGATATTTTCTCCAAACTCATTTGATGTGTCTTCTGCCAGCCAAAGAAGTTTGTTCTCTGAGAATCAGGTTCAAAACAGAAAAATCAGAGACAGAACATAATTGTTGTCTTACGCAGGTCTAATTTAAACTGAAGGATATTGATGCTTATTTGAATGTAGAAATGAGCTGTCATCCTGCTGTTGGGTTTGTGTAATTGTACTGTGTTCAGATGTCTCATGAGGCTGAGCTCTATTAAAGGCCTGCAGTGCGCATGTGTGTGTGTGAGTGTGTATTAGCACTGCAGGAAAGATATGAAATCCAACAGAATAGACTGGAAGAGAAATCAAATTTGTAGTGAAAATCCTAGGATATCACTTTACCCTATTGATGAAAATCTTTGTTCTTCATCTGCCTTACCAGAAGAGTCTTACTGTCACAGAATCATAACAGCACAGGGGTCGTGTAACTAGGTTTTGCATTCAATCATTCAAGATGACTGTAAGCAATCGTACCACTCCATCACACAGCACAAAACGACATATTCAAATGTCACTTGAGAATTCCCAATAATAAAGAATAGGGATGCACCGATCCGATACCTGGATCGGTATCAGCTCCGATACTGAAGCTTTTAGATGGATCGGGTACCGGCCTGACGAGCCCGATCCAAATCTGATACTGTGTGTTAGTCATGTTCGTTACTGTCAAGCTCCAAAAATGACATAAAAGAACCATAAAAACACCACTAAAGCAGTTCATATGACTCGTGCATTTTATTCAAAGCCACTTGAAGACATGAGATTGCTCTGTGAATCACAAAAGGCTGTGTTTAATAAGTAAATATATAGTATGTGCAGCGCCAGTGCGTTAGTGAATGCTGCTGCTCTGTTGACACAAACTCACGCACAGGCTGGTGATGCACTCGCGGCTATTTTTAGCCTTCACAGCTGTGCGCAATATTTGAGCGCTACTCAGATGTAGATGCTCAATAGTTCGGTTCACTTATAATATGTATTTAGAAGGTGGTGCATTTTACCAGAATTTGAATAAGAAGCGAATTAAACTACTGTGAACATGCCTGCAAACAGACACATACAGGACTTCCTGGAGAGTTTATAATGTCAAAATAAAAGCGTGAGGGTTTAAAAAGTGCACGATTTAAATATATTACTCTTGTATTAAATTAAATTAAAAGCCAATAATAATAATATTAATAACAATGTATTATTATTATTATTAGTATTAATATTATTATTATTATTATTGTCATCATTAGTATTTGTTTACAATTTATAACACTATTTAAGTTGAATGGGTTCCAAAAAATAACTGTGAATGAAAAGTGGACTGATATCTTACAACTAAATTGAACAAAAAAGAGATCTGAATCCTTTAAAGTCCAGACGCAAGTTGAAACATTTAAAAAAAAAAAAAAAAAAAAAAAAAAAAACATTGGTTTCTTTTCTACTGAAGACTTGAAGACTGGATTTACTTCTGCTACATTATCCAGTATACTAGTTAATAATAAAGTGTTTCTTAGTAAGCTATACATTTATATTGAAATAATGTGTAGTTAGAGGTTTGTGTTTCTTTACATATTAAAGAGTACTCCCAATTAGTTCTACACAATAATGTAAAGATATTCTAAACTGATTATGCAAAAAAACAACACTGGTATCGGCTTGGGATCAGTATTGGCCGATACTGAGATTTCCGATATCAGAATCGGATCGGAAGAGAAAAAGTGTTATAGGTGCATCCTTAGTAAAGAATGCACAAATGTGATCTCTTGAATACCTTGATTGTTTCTCTTAGACACCAATGATATGAAATAGGTAGCATGCGTGTGAATAGGCCTAAAAATTACAGAAATGTCATTGGGTGACTGTGACGAGGAGGAGGGCGGGGCCGGGCTGTGAGGACACACAGCCGGCCCTGGATCGGGCTAATCAGCCGGGAGGGGGATAAAGACGAGCTGGAGGTGCCAGTTCGAGAGAGTGAGAGACGTACGTGGCCACGTTGCATGTGTGTCTGTGTTTGGTTATGTTTGTTTTATGTTGAGTTTTACCATTAAACTTTACATTGACTGTTTAGCCAGTTCCCGCCTCCTCCTTGCCCATCCCTTACCCTGTTACATTGTTGCTGAAACCCAAGAGGGAGGAGGGATGCGCTGTTGTGGAGTCCTCGCCGCTGCCATCTGCCAGGGGAGCAGCCGCGGCCGTCTGCCTGGGGATGGAGGGGTCGCTGCTGGCTGCCAAGAGCCGGAGGAACCGCTGCCGTCTGCCGAAGAAGGGGAGGAGCAGTTCCGTCCACCAGGGGCCAGAGGACTCGCTGCCATCTGCCGGCGGAGGAGTGAGCTGGCATCTGCCAGAGGGCAGAGGAGTGGTTGAGGACTGGGCGACAGCGTGTCCGGGAGAGAGCAATTAAGTTCTTCTCTCTCTCTCTGTCGCTCTGCCTCGCTCTTTCCCTCTCCCCTTTCCCTCCCCTCATCTTTCCCAGGGCTTCAAAAGGTGGGGAAGACCTGCTGGCAGGAGGGGAGTGCTTCATGCCGGGGGTTTTAAGTTGGAGGAGTATGATGAGGAGGAGGGCCGGGCCAGGCTGTGGGGACACATGGCCAGCCCTGGATCGGGCTAATCAGCTGGGAGGGGGATAAAGATGAGCCGGAGGTGCCAGTTCGAGAGAGAGAGAGAGAGAGAGAGAGAGAGAGAGAGAGAGAGAGAGACGCACGTGGCCGCGTTGCATATGTGTCTGCATTTGTTTATGTTTGTTTTATGCTGAGTTTTATCAACTTTACTTTGACTGTTTAGCTGGTTCCTGCTTCCTCTTTGCCCATCCCTTATCCCGTTACAGTGACCTATACTGTATAGAGAAAAAAGTCATCTCAAATTTGTCTCTACAGTTTCAGAGAATATTTCTTTGCCAAATCTCCTAAAAGA
Organism: Myxocyprinus asiaticus; assembly: GCF_019703515.2. Classification (NCBI taxonomy): domain Eukaryota; kingdom Metazoa; phylum Chordata; class Actinopteri; order Cypriniformes; family Catostomidae; genus Myxocyprinus; species Myxocyprinus asiaticus. The sequence goes on from NC_059366.1 coordinate 39,566,947, forward strand.
TGAAAGAGCAAATCTGAGTCATGATGAGTGGTCATAAGACAGTGAGCAATCGAACCTCTAACCCTTAAATCCAGCATTCCATGAGACTTCTGAGATGTTCTCCAAGTCATTACACTGCTGGACTCTTTGGGCTTTAAGACTTTTCCTTCTCTCTTTCTCTCTCTCTCTCTTTCTCTCTCCCCCTCTCTCTCTCTTGCTCTCTCTCACCCACACACACACACACACAATGATGAGTGACTTACTCCTTAAGCCCCAATCACACCAGCAGCAACATCGCGTGAGACAGCGACACCATCTCATTAATTTTCAATGAGAGCACAGCGACTTCCGGCGACACGAGCTGCTGGGGAGCGACAAGACAAGCTGAGAAAATGTCAACTTTATGCAAATGACGAGCGACATTCGCGAGCGACTACCAATGAAAGTGAAGACAGTGTAGCTCACGTCATCCGTCTCCAGGCAGGGTGAGTGTGAGATACTGGAGTCGACTCAAGTGCAGGCAAGACAGAGGAGAATTAAAAAGTTTCTGTGAGTGATTTCACTGTTCTATATCATTTGTCTGTAACCACATACTTAGATATGGCCTAATAAAATGATGCATGGAAAACCATGTCAGCATTCTGAGTGAGTTTGATTCATATATTGATATAACGTTCGTCTTGTTTAATAATATGATGCGTTAAGCACTGCTGCAGGTTATATAAAACGCTCTCCCCTGCAGAATGTGCATTTTTAGAGACAAAAGAACTGATTCCTTGTCAAATTAGTATGATATCTTATTTTTATTTATATGTAAACAGCATTTCAAATGCTACTATGGCCATTTGTGCAGTCTACCAATAAAGTTAGAGCGGCAGCAGCAGTAGGAACGCCCACCAGCGACACAGATCGCAAAGTTTAGCGACATGCCGCCCGGGGTGTGAACAGGGCTTTAAAGTAAGTTAAATACATCAGAACAGGGCAATCTTATTTTGTGCCGTAAAGCTCCTTTGGGTGTTTTTTGGTCCAGCCTCCTCAGATGCCTGGAATGATGGTCCCTTCAGATATCAGACACACTGCATAATTTCATAAAGTTCTTGTGCAGATATTTGCTTTTTACATTTTCCAATTGTGCGGTTATTTCCCTTTAAAATTCCCAAGTAACTGGCAAATTGAAAACTCTTATTTTATTAAGCAGCGCTCCGCTGCTGTGGCACTATGAGCCCAATGTCTGAATTTGTTTGAAGTGGACAAATCTCAAAACAGTTTGGACCCCGTTACAGCTGTCTTTAGCATTGTCTAGTTCCAAATGGTTCGCCCAAAGCACATCATTAAATTACAATAACAAAATCAATTCACAAACTCACACAGTTTATTTTTGATAACATGTCAACAAACATTAAAAGAGTGTCTCGCACCCATTTTTGCACTTATTTGCACCATTTGCAAAGGGGGAAAAAGAAAAACAGCTGAAAATAATAAAGAAAGCAAGTAGGGAGATATGGGTGTTTTATTTTATTTTCCAAATATGTTTTGTCTCCAGCTACCCATTACCTTGCTCTCCCCTTTCAACACACATGAAAGAACAACTTGCACCCGTTTTTTTTTTTTTTTTTTTTTGTGTGTGTGTTTTACGCTCTTTGTCTCCTGTTTCCCAATAGAGCGCAACAATCTGGTTCCAGAAGTAAAAATCCCATTCAATTTTTTCCATAGACTAATTGATTTTCAACAATAACTTATAAACATTTCAAGATAGACCTACCTTGAGCTGCAAGATTGTTTATTGATGGTATATGCTTCTGCTGAAGCCATCCATCTGCGTTATTTCAACTTCATTGTTTAAATAGCGTGTTTGATAGCAGTATTCCTGGTAAACAACTACATTACCCATGGTACAGCAGAGACTGGTTCATCAATCAGAGAACAGTGGCCAACGAAGCCTGCGAAATTTGCCTTGGAGCGACCGCCCACTCCCATGATGCACTGTGAGTGACGTAATCGAGTCGCCCTCCCTTTATCCTTAAACTACTTATCTAATTGTACATATCAGAATACATTGCAATAAAGCTAGTATTAGAAACTCTCGCTTCAGCGGATCCTCCTCTCTCTATCCCGATCCCGGCTTCCACGCCTGAGTCCACGCCACGCCATATCACAGCCACGTCTGAGTCCGATCCACGCCATGTCACAGCCACGTCTGAGTCCGCTCCACGCCATGTCACAACCACGTCTGAGTCCGCTCCACACCATGTCACAACCACGTCTGAGTCCACTCCACGCCATGTCACAGCCACGTCTGAGTCCGTTCCACGCCTTGTCACAGCCAAGTCTGAGTCTGCTCCATGCCATATCACAGTCAAGTCTGAGTCCGCTCCACACCATGTCACAGCCACACCTCAGTCTGCTCCATGCCTTGTCACAGTCATGCCAAAGTCGGCTCCACACCTTGTCACAGCCAAGTCTGAGTCTACTTCACGCCCTGTCACAGTCAAGTCTGAGTCTGCTTCACACCCCACGGCTCCGCCTTCCACAGCTTCGCCCCTCAAGCCTCACACGTCTCCGCTTTCCACGGTTTCGCCCCTCGAGCCTCCCACGGCTCTGCCTTCCACGGCTTCGCCCCTCGAGCCTGCCATGGCTCTGCCTTCTACTGCTTTGCCCCTCGAGCCTCCCACGGCTCCACCTTCCACGGCTTCACCCCTCGAGCCTGCCACGGCTCCGCCTGCCACGGCTTCGCCCCTTGAGCCTCCTACGGCTCTACCTGCCACGGCTCCATCCTCAGAGCCTTCCGTGGCTCCAGTCTCTAGTCTGTGGCCGCCTCCCAAGCCTCCTGACCCTATCTCGACCCTGTGGTCGCCACCCAGGCCTCCTGACCCTGTTTCAGCCTTGTGGCCACCAACCAGGCCTCCTGATCCAGTCCCTACACTGAGGTGGTCTCCTTGGTCTCATGGCCGTCTGCCTGAACTGCTCTGGTCTCAATGGTCTCATGGCCATCTGCCTGATCTGCCCTGCTCTCCTTGGTCTCATGGCCGTCCACCTGGTCTGCTCTGGTCTTCTGGGTCTCCTGGCCATCTGCCTGATCTGCTCTGGTCTCCTTGGTCTCATGGCCGTCCGCCTGATCTGCTCTGGTCTCCTGGGTCCCCTGGCCATCCGCCTGATCTGCACAGGTCTCCATGGTCTCTCAGCCATCCACCTGAGCTGCTCTGGTCTCCTTGGTCTCCCAGCCTTCCATCTGATCTGCTCTGGCCTCTTTGGTCTCCAGCTCCATCTTGGCCCTGCCTCGCTTACCAGCCTTCCTTGGGCATCAGGAGCCGCCCATTGGGGGGGGGTTATGTCATGATTCACTGTTGTTTTGCCTTGTGTTTTGCCCCGTCATCTGTTTCCCCTGGACTACACTTCCCATAATTCCCTGCCCTCATCACTGCCAGCTGTTCCCTATTGTTCTCACCTGTGTTTCATTTCCTCATTTACCCCTGTGTATATAATTCCCTGATTTCTACCCAGACTTTGTGAGTTGTTGTGTTTTGTCATGTTCATGTATCGGTTCCCATCATGGATGTAACGTTTGTTTTATTTCCTAGTTCCTAGTTATGCCTTGTTCCAGTGTTTACTGTGTTTTTGTACTTTATTTTCTATTAAACTTTAGCTGCATCTAAATCCAGCTCTCGTGACTTCCTTCCAAACGTTACAATTATTGTGAATTAATAATGGATAACACAGATGAAAGAGAGAGAGAGAGAGAGAGAGAGAGAGGCAGTGTGAAGAGAGAATGGCAAACACTTTAGTGAAAAGGTCTTTGAGCTTTGTTGTATTTTCTGTAATTTGACATTAGAAAACCTGTCCCACACTGTCACACACTGACCTATTAATGAGATCGACTGATTACTGCCATAACAGATTAGACTGTAAAGTGTGTAATTTTTTCAAAGATAAAATGCTTTCTCCTATCGCAGTTTAATATGCAGAGACAACTGCAGACTAAGTAAGCAATTTTATAGGTAGATTCCACTGAAAATTGTCAAAATTGTGACACCATTAAAACACTGCCCTCTTTGTTTGAGCGTCCTGTCTAGCCTGACTTTTCAACATTGGCAAAACATCATAGATGAACCGAAACCATCAACATCTACAGTAGAAATCAACTGCTGGAATTTCACCTTTTGAGTTACACAAAAGTGCAATTTGTGGGAAAGATATTTATGGCTGTTTTTATATGAGTGTAAACCATCATCAAGCTGCCACAAACAGCTGCCTAGACTAATTTGCCAGTATCCATGTGGCCTTCAGTTCAAGTCATCTTGCATCCAATTATCAGCTAAATGTCAGTCACGCCATCCATTCATCCATCCATAGAGAAGATGACAAAAAAAATGCAAAAAGTTGCTGATGATGGATTTCGGTGAGCATCTGTGAGGAAAGCCACAGTCAACAAGCGCAGGAAAAACAGAGAAACGTGTCACCTTTTGAAGTTCTCAGCTTGACAGATAAATGGAGTCTGCCCAAGAATATTAAGTCAACACTGGCTCAATTCCAAAACATTGTGAGCTGTCTTGCTGTTACAAAGGCAATATTATAACTGAAATGGAACATCAAATGACTTATTTGGAACACACTACATTGGTAGAAACTTATTGTACGTCACACAAATAGTGCTCCTCGCACAAAGCACACAGGATATTTAAGTCATGATTAATTTAAATAGAGCTTTCCATTAGCATGTTGCAAATATAAAGTTGTGATACTTAAATTAGGGCTGGGTAACAATACAGATTTCCTGATAAGATTCCATTCAGCTTCACAAACTCTCGGTTTGATTAGATTTTTACTCATTTTGATTTGATTCCGATTAATTTGAGTATATTGCAGTTATAATGTCCATTTTGCTTACTTATTAAAGAAATTTGATAATTCTCAATTCCAATCTCGATAACACAACAAAATATGAATTAGGGTAAACATTGTTTCAAGTTACAGTATCAAGAAATTACTCAAGACAAATAAACAGTCAGTAATAAAGAACAAAGAAACAAATGACAAGAAATAGAAAAATAAACCCAATAGAATAAAGATACAAATTAAGAAAACACTGCTTGAAGATTTTTAACAGCCATATCAAGTATTCATGTAATCATTTTGTAACAAAAAACGTCATGGTTACTTTCATAACCTCCGTTCCCTTATGTGTCGATGTAGTGACACTAGGGGTCACTCTTGGGAGCCCCAAACACCTCTGCTTTTTGAAAAAAGGCCAATAGGAATTGGCGAGTGGAATTTGCATGCCACTCCCCCGGACATACGGGTATAAAAGGAGCTGGTACGCAACCACTCATTCAGGTTTTGTGCTGAGGAGCCGAGACCAGGTCCCGGCCATTTCAGCTGGTAGTTCAGCGTTGTGGCAAGAGGGACACAACATCTCATTCCCTTCATCAGGGAACAGAGGTTAGGAAAGTAACCCTGACATTCCCTATCTGTCACTCACTCGACATTGTGTCGATGTAGTGACACTAGGGGTCCCTATACAAAACGCCACAACTAGCTGAACTGTTATGTGAACTGGCAGTGCGAGACAGGCAGACCGCTGTGTGCCTCGTAGCCAGCGCACCAGGCCGTCACGTAACCTCCCCCAACACTCTTATGAGAGTCAAATGGTCCTTCGGGAACAAGTTGACTGCCCAACAATAGGGACAGGCTAGCCCAGCCGAGGCCTGTTTTCCTCTCTTTTCTCCCCAAAAAGAGTGGAATTGGTTAACCGACTGGGAGCCATAAGTGTCTACATCGGGGGGTGTCCCTCCCAAGGGGAAGCCACAGAGGAGACCACACCCCGCCCAAAAAGGGGGGGGGGGTATTTTGAGTGGAATATGTCACATGGTCTTACCGAGTCTTGTCAGAAGTATGTCATGTGTAGAGGTCCCATGGTAGGTCCAACCCAAAGGGGGAGGAGTTTCTACAAAGCATGGTGACCGGGGGCATAGGGGCCTCTGCCCAAGGAAGACGCAGTTTACTGACAGGGAAATTATTTTGTGGAAGATATCACATGGGGTCGCCTTCGGGGAACCAGCACATGTGAAGCACCTACCTTAGGTCAGGGTCTCATTAGCGCACGTACTGGGCCGGCAGCGAGTTTCTCTGCAAACTCAACTGCCAGAGGGCTAAGGAGGAAAGTCAGCCAGGGATCACAGTCTGTGAACACAACTGGGAGTCAAGAGCGCACATCTTCACCTCAAGAAATGGGGAAAGACGCTATGCGCAAGCAGTACACCCGGCCAGCTGTCCCGGAACTTACCTGCTCGTGCCTGCCAATACACGGGACGAGACCGGCTCAACCCGGAGATTGTAGAACCTCGCAAAGGTGTTGGGTGCTACCCAGCCCGTTGCTCTGCAGATGTCTGCCAAAGAGGCGCCACTGGCCAGGGCCCAGAGGCCGCCACACTCCTGGTAGAGTGGGCTCGTAACCCCGCAGGGGGTGGCACATCCTGAGTCTGATATGCCATTGCGATGGCGTCAATGGACCAGTGGGTGATCCTCTGCTTGGAGAGAGTGCTTCCTTTCCGCTGTCCACCAAAGCAGACAAAGAGCTGATCGGAGCTTTTAAAGCTCTGCGTGCGATCCAAATAGATGCGTAAAGCTCACACAGGACACAGCAATGCCAAGGCTGGGTCTTCTTCCTCCTGGGGCAGCACTTGCAGGTTCACCACCTGATCCCTAAAAGGAGTCATGAAAACCTTGGGCACATAGCCCGGTCGGGGTCTCAGGATCACGTTAGAGTAACCCGGACCTAACTCCAGGCACGATTCGCTGACAGAGAACACCTGCAGGTCTCCTTCCCTCTTGATGGAAGTGAGCGCAGTCAGGAGGGCAGTCTTCAAAGAGAGTGCCTTAAGCTCAGCTGACTCCAAGGGCTCAAAGGGAGCTCCCTATAGACCTCGAAGGTCTACAGAGAGGTCCCACGAGGGGACAAGGCACGGTCTGGAGGGATTCAACCTCCTAGCACCTCTCAGGAACCTGATGATCAAGTCGTGCTTCCCCAAGTACTTACCATCTACTGCATCTTTACGAGCCGAAATAGCAGCCACATATACCTTCAAGGTGGAGGGGGACAGCCGCCCCTCCAGCCTCTCCTGCAGGAAGGAAAGCACAGATCCGACTGCGCATCTCTGGGGGTCTTCGCGTCGGGAAGAACACCACTTAGCGAACAGACGCCACTTCAAGGCATACAGGCACCTCGTAGAGGGAGCCCTAGCCTGAGTGATCGTGTCTACCACCGCGGGTGGTAGGCCACTTAAGTCTTCCGCGTCCCGTCCAAGGGCCAGACGTGGAGATTCCAGAGGTCTGGTCGCGGGTGCCAGATGGTTCCCCATCCCTGAGATAGAATGTCCTTCCTCAGGGGAATTCGCCGGGGGGGGGCTGTCGCGAGGAGCGTGAGATCCGAGAACCACGTCTGGGTGGGCCAGTAGGGTGCTACTAGGACGATCTGCTCCTTGTCCTCCCTGACCTTGCACAGGGTCTGTGCAAGAAGGCTTACTGGGGGAAACCCGTATTTGTGTAGTCCAGGGAGCCAGCTGTGTGCCAGCGCATCTATACCGAGGGGTGTCTCGGTCAGGGCGTACCAAAGCGGGCAGTGGGAATATTCCCGGGAAGCAAACAGGTCTACCTGTGCTTGACCGAATCAACTCCAAATCAGTTGGACCACCTGAGGGTGGAGTCTCCACTCTCCCCTGAGGGTAACCTGACATGACAGCGCATCTGCTGCGGTGTTGAGGTCGCCCAGGGTGTGAGTGGCTCGTAGTGAATTGAGGCGCTGCTGACTCCAGAGGAGAAGACGGCAGGCGAGTTGTGACATGCAACAGGAGCGTAGACCGCCTTGACGGTTGATGTATGCTACCATCGCTGTGTTGTCCGTCCGGACTAACAAGTGCTTGACCTGGATCAATGGCCGAAACCTCCGCAGGGCGAGCAGTACTTCCTTTCTGAAGTAAAACAACTCTAGTGCCAACGCAGCCACGGGCCAGTCCAGGAGCCGGCGGCTGTGTGCCAGTTGCATACGGTGCCCCAGCCCGTCTTGGAGGCTTCTGTTGTAACCACAACACACCTGGAGACCTGCTCTAGGGGAACCCCTGCCCGTAGAAATGCAAGGTCGGTCCAAGGACTGAAGAGGCGGCGACAGATCGGCGTGATGGTCACGCGATGTGTCCCGTGGCGCCATGCCCATCTCGGGACTCGAGTCTGAAGCCAGTGCTGAAGCGGTCTCATATGCATCAACCCGAGTGGTATGGCCGCCACTGAGGATGCTATATGCCCCAGGAGCCTCTGAAAAAGTTTCAGTGGAACCGCTGTCCTCCATCTGAATGCCTTCAGACAGTTCAGCACCAACTGTGCGCACTCGTTCATGAGGCGCGCCATCATCGAGACCTTCCTTCGAAGGAAAACTGCAGGAAGGGTCTGTGTCGAGGTAAGATCAAGACATGGAAGTACGTGTCTTTCAGGTCTACCGCCACGAACCAATCTTGATGCTGGATGCTCGCTAGAATGTGTTTTTGCGTCAGCATCTTGAACTGGAGTCTGTGCAAAGCCCAGATAACAAAGGATTCTCTTCCCAGCCCTCCACTGGGGAATGGAGTGGTCTGCTTACCAGCTCCAGAGAAGAAGGTCTCCTCGCCCCTGGGTCACCCGTCTCAGGGGCGCTTCGAAGCCTTCCTCGGGTTCTTAGCGGCTGGCTGTGAGACGGGTGGCGTCTGCTTCCTGCATTGGGCTCCACGCCGGGGCCAGGCCATGGGGGCGGGCTGTGGCAGAGCCGGTGTTGTTGCTGCAGGAGGACGCCCTTGGCGACGAGCAGACGGGGTGCGGGGACTTGAGCCGCGCCGATGCAGGATGTGTTGTATGGCCTCCGTCTGCTTCATCACTGCTGAGAACTGCTGGGCAAAGTCCTCAACAGTGTCACCGAATAGGCCAACCTGGGAGATGGGGGCGTCAAGGAAATGTGCCTTGTCAGCCTCTCACATCTCAACCAAGTTGAGCCAAAGGTGGCACTCCTGGACCACCAGGGTAGACATCGCCTGCCCGAGAGACCGTGCCGTGACCTTCGTCACCCGGAGAGCGAGGTTGGTCACCGAGCGCAGTTCCTGCATCAATCCTGGGTCAGAACTACCCTCGTGCATTTCTTTTAGCACCTTGGCTTGGTGTACTTGCAGGAGAGCCATGGCGTGCAGGGCGGACCCGGCTTGTTCAGCGGCACCGTAGGCCCTAGCCATCAGGGACGACGTAAACCTACAGAACCTGGACGGGAGCTTCGGGCGCCAATGCCAGGTGGCGGCGCTTTGTGGACACAAGTGCACCGCGAGCGCCTTATCCACCTGGGGGATCACCGAATACCCACTGGCTGCTCCACCATCAAGGGTAGTGAGAGCGGGGGAGCTGAAAGACCGGGACCGGGCAGTAAAAGGTGCCTCCCACGATCTTGTCAGCTCCTCATGCACTTCTGGAAAAGGAATGGGGGCGGCGCCCCGAGCCCAGGAACCAATCGTCGAGCTGCGAGGGTTCAGGGGAGAATGGAGGGTTTCACTCTAGCCCGACGCTTACTGCCGCATGAGAAAGCATGTCCGTCATTTCCACGTCGGCCTGGGACTGGGCGACCATTCCGGAAGGAGGAAGCCTAGTCGAAGCCTCTGCATCCGACTGGACGAGCCCGCTCTCCGATGCTGCACTCAATAACACATCGTCTTCCCGGGCTCTGAACAAGAGGTCGAACTCGCCCTGAGACGAGCCAGCGGTCTTGTTCAAGCACCTGACCGGGGCAAGCGAGCGTGCTGGGGAATGGGATTTCTGTGGGGGGATACCCGGCGGAGGTGGTCCCATTGATGTCCCCAAATCGCCCCCAGTGCTAACCGGCACAGCCTCATACCTGTAGGTAGAAGGACCAAGGCGGGGAGCCGCTGGAGTGGCTTGCTTTCTTACGAATGCAAGCCGCGACCACAACGTTGCCATGGTCATGTTCTCGCAATGAGGACAAGACCCATCCACGAACGATGTCTCCACGTGGGCAGCGCCCAGACACGTAAGACAACAATCGTGGCCGTCAGAAGTGGAGAGATAACGACCGCAACCAGGAATAACACACAAACGGAAAGGCATCTTTAAAAAGACGTTCCGTGTGTGCCGCTCTTTTAGAATGAAAATATAATCTTTTTATTTTTAGAATATACTCTTTTGTTGTTCTGCTGATGCGCCCAGGGGCATTCTCTGCACTCCATGGGTGCAGAGGGGGAGAAGCCGCTGAAATGTGCCGTAAAATCCAGCAGATGAGGTGAATGAACTCGTGAATGAATTCAGAAAATCTGAATAAGTGGTTGTATACCAGCTCCTTTTATACCCGTATGTCCTGGGGAGTGGCATGCAAATTCCACTCGCCAATTCCCATTGGCATTTTTTCAAAAAAGCAGAGGTGTTTGGGGCTCCCAAGAGTGACCCCTAGTGTCACTACATCGATACAATGAGTGAGTGACAGATAGGGAACAACTGGTCCTCACTGTGTGATTATAAAACATCAATCCTTTTTAAAGCTACTAAAGTTATCCAGCCAGAAGCAGTAAGTGGTTTTCTCATTTTCTTGTTATTGTTGTTTGATTAATATTAACAACATACTAGACATCTCCAGGTATATTAGGCTGCGTTTACATCTTAAGTCCGACTAGTCGATCATAATCAACGTAATAAGCACCCCCGGCATTGAGTAAAAAATCAATCTTGTGATTTTAAGAATCGATATCAGGATCATTCCAATTAATGAAGATCAAGATTATACCAAGCCCTAACTCTAATAAGCATAAAAAAACACAGCAAACACAAATTTTGGGGAAAACTGTCCATATTTAATAAGATTTAACTACTTTTAATAGATACTTTCAGTATTAAAGAATATTTAAAATCAACATTTCTCTAGCTTCGTCTTTCTTTCACTGAGCTCATCACAATGCATTATGCCACTGCCTTCTCCTGAAGGCATACATAGAATGCTGCCTTAGAATTTGACCAAAAGAAGGTATCTTACAATGCTGCCTACCATTTGGAACAGCCTACGTAAGCAGCTCACTAGGAGTTTAAACAGAGCGATAGACATACACAGAGCCATAACAATGATTTTTACAAACACATTAAGTACTCACTCTCCAGATTGATGGAGTTATCTCAGTTTGATTAAGTGAGGCTTGTTTTTAATTTGTTTTTGGGAGACGGTTTTAATTTTGGGAGGCTGCGCAGGTCTAATAGAGGATGATTAGAGAGGACAGCATGAATCAGTCAGACCTGAGACACTTTAATGAAAGTAAAGATCTACAACACAGGCTAATATCAACAGCTCAGTTCAGAGAACATCTGGGGGGGAAAAAGAAGCTATTGTAAACAACTGAAAAGAAAGTATAAAAACAACTGGGATGCACAATATATTGGTGACTAAATTAATATTGGCTAAAATAAGCATTTTTGGATTATCAGCTTTTTTAAATGATCGATCTGATAAACCTAATTTCACAGAAACATTACTATACCAACATTTTAGCAAAATATATATATATATATTTTTACATGGCCACTGCATCTACAGATGCAAGTTCAGGCTAAGAAAAAACTGTCATCTATAGGAGAGAGACAGTCCAATGGTCTGGAGCTTGATGAAAAAATGGCCCATATTCTCCCTCTGCACAGTTGAATCTTTTAAGTATCTAGTGACTATATCAAAGTACTCTAAAAAAAAATAAAAAAATCCTGCATGTTTTTCTTAAGACAACTCGATCAAGACAAGTTGAACATCTACCCTCTTATTCTGGTCCAGTTCTACATAGCAACCATGTAAAAGTATATTCCTCCCTCTCCTGCTCCCAGACCAGCCCACAATAAGTGATCTGTTCAGGTGAGAAGGTCACTGCCATCATCTTCATGCTTCATGGATTTGTACACTATAAGAACAGCGCTCTAATTTTACCTCTGTACTAAACTCCACTTAGGTCAATGATGGAAGTTTGTACGTCTTTACTTGGCTTGTCACTTGTTAAACAATTAAGACAATGATGTTATAGTATATAAGGAGCCTCCAAAAAAGCCTAGTCCTTCAAGAGCAAGGATGGATCGATGCTCACCAATTTGCCAACAGATGCTTCAGCAAATAATCCAGCGCTTTCAGAACAATGTTCACCAAAGACAAATTGGAAGAATTTTGGGCATTTCATCCTCTACCGTGAATATAGTTAAAAGATTCAAGAAATCTGGTCAAATCTTGGTGCGTAAAGGTGCAAGGCCGAAAAACCACTTCTGAATGTGTGTGATCTTCAGTCCCTCAGACGTTACTGTCTAAAAAACTATCATGCGTCTGTAATGGATATCATGCCATGGGCTCGGGAATACTTTGGTAAATCTGTGTCAGTCAACATCATTCACTACTGCATCTACAGATGCAAGTTTAGGTTTTACTATGCAAAGGAGAAGCCATACATCAACACTGTCCGGAAGTGTTGCCATCTTCTCTGGGCGCAGTCTCATCTGAGATGGAAAATAGAACAGTGGAATAGTGTTTTTTTTGTCCAGTGAACTCCACATCCAAGCGTCAGGTCCAAAGGCCAGTGCCTGTCATGGTATAGGGGTGTGTCAGTGCCCGTGGCATGGGTAACTTTCACATCTGTGAGGGCACAATTAATTTAGAAAGATATGTCCAAATTTTGGAGCAACATATACTGCCATCCAGACGCCATCTTTCGCAGGGACGTCCCAGCATTTTCCAGTAGGACAACACATATTGCCATGATTACAAGCAGGGAGTACGGGTGCTAGATTGGCTTGCCTGCAGTCCGGACCTGTCTCCAATTGAGAATGTGTGGCGCATTATTAAGTGCAAAATACGGCAATGAATGCCCCATACAATTGCGCAGCTGAAGACCTACATAGTGAATGAATGGGGAAAATTCAGCTTGCTAAACTAAACAAACTTATGTCTTCAGTGCCAAAATGCTTAATAACTGTAACTAGAAGAAATGGTGATGTTACACAGTGGTAAACACTCGACTGTCCGTACTTTTTTGGAGTGTGTAGCAACCGCCTGATGTAAAATGAGTGTTTATTAAAAAAATAATAATTATATTATATATATATATATATATATATATTCACAAGGTTAAACATCAAATTATGTGTTGTTGTTGTGGAGCGTTTTCAATATAGCACAGGGTGAAAAGAATTTAAAAATCACCCCATTTTGTATTTGCATTTTACATACTGTCCCAACCTTTTTGGAATTAGGGTTGTAATATGTGAAAGAAGATATCATGCAAAAATAAGCACTTTAAAGTGTAGCATGCTACATTGTTCATCACTTTTAATTCAGTGAGTGAAGTCCAGTTATCTTAGAAATTAATACCTAAATTATTTCGCATTTTAAATCCAATGTTGTGTAAAACATGGCAGTCTGATCTAGGGGTCGACCGATTTACATATTTTTTCTAATTATTGGAATCGTTATTTTGTCTGATCTGAGTGCCGATTAAATAAATACATTTTAAAATGCGCTTCGTTGTCTCTGATGCCACCACCTCTCTCTGAAAGGTTACTGCTTGTAGTCTGGCTCAATGTCCTGCCCAGAGTATTATTGGATTGGTTATATGGCACGAGTTAATGGCCAATCAACACTGTGCTCTGTATTCGTGGGGGAGAGGTGGGAAAGAGGAAAGCAGCGAGAGAAAGATGCATCACTAAGAGGACAAGCTGTTTTCAAAGGTAAGAATACAGATACTGAAGATGCAATAAACATCACAATACTCTATGCCAGCAGTCACCAATTAGCGGACCGCAGTCCTGGTCCGGACCCCGGATTTGTTCCATCCAGACCGTGAGACATCATGACAACAGTTGCCCCATCTCACAGTTTCTACACTTTAGGTTATCAACACGTCAAAACAACGGAGCTGTGCACACTGCACGCATTCCAGGGCGTAGATAGCACTGATCTTTCAGCACTGTATCCTTGAATATTTTTCTCTAGCACCGAACACGCTTCATTAATGCCCTTTTGCGCTCCACAGGCGTTGCCTCTCTCCCCCGGCCCACGACATGAGGCGCTGCATTGTAGAGCTGCAGATGTGGTTATTTTAATGACAGTAGACTGTAGCAGAGAAATACAGTGAGCAGCAATACAGATGGATACCGGCATCTTTCGCTAAAACACATGGCAAAAAATGAAAAGGAAGCAGAAACAATCTTCGTGTGTCTGGTATGACTCCGTAGGTTCAGCTTAGCAAGGTTTGTGACAGGACAATTTATCATGGTTCCAGAGCGCCTTTAGACTATAAACGATTTTTTCCGTCTAAAATTAGCTTTATTAATCAACATGTTATCAAATTACAATTGATAATAAACAAAGAGATTTTTGTTTAAATTTTGTGAAAATTAGAGTCATCATCTCTGGCATGGATGGCAAGAAATTTGCATGGCATTATTTGATAGTCAGCTCATTTAAAATTAACTATAGCAAACAGTATTTTTTAAACTGCAATTTAACTACATTGTTATGTACACTGTTTGTTTTTGGTAGATTCTCACTTTAAGGAAAATATAAATATGGTTCATTAAGACTTTTACATTACCTATATTTTCTCTCAGAGGCTACCCCGAACCCCCATAAATTATTTCCTCAGTCACAAGGCCTCTGTCTAGCCAGGAAGCTAAAGGAAGAGTGTTAACTCCAATAATGCTGAATCTCATGTTAATACATAATATTCATAGAATTGAAACCAACTTACATACAAATACTTTCCCAGGCTTTTGTGCCATAATACTGTACGTTAAGCATATTATATTTATTTATTTGTTTGTTTATCTTCTATTCACTTGTTTTTGTTTTTCTGTAAGTGCTATGAGTATGTGAGAAAGCACTATAAAATCAAAATAAAGTATTATTATTATTATTTATTCTGTAATAATTGAATTATATTTCAATGATTTGCCCCTCTTTGTGTTTAGTTTGTGTTAGTGTAAATTTTGACACAAATATTTTAATTTATACTGCAAATGTATATCGGCCTCAAATATTGGTTATCGGTCTCCATGATTACTAATAATCATATCGTCTCAGCCCTGAAAGAAACATATCGGTCGACCCCTAGTGTGATCGAATAATACTTCAAGAAAAAGACTGAAGAGTCGAAAATAGTGGCTTTAATTACTGCTGGTTCATTTGTCTCACTGGAAATGGAAGGTCAAGTCAAAAGCATTACATTGGGGGATATAGTATTCCTCACGGTTTGCTTTGTTGTATATTGCACGATACATTAAAGTATTCTATGAATACTGAAAAATGACACATAATGCAAAATATACATACTATAAACTAGTCCAAATCTTTCAGCTTTAGGTGTTAAAACTCACTGTCCAACACAGTGAAGTTCCAAACACAACCCATTCAAAAGAAACAATTCACAGTAGAAGATCCCATTCAATTCAGAAAAATCCAAATAATTTTTAACATCCCAGTCTTCTCCATATACTTGTCACAGCATCATTGATGGCATTACACATGTATGGACTAGCACAAACACTCTCTGTCTACAGGTGCAATGCAAACAAATAATGAGGAGGGGACAACAAACGGAACAAGCATCTTAGCCATAGCTTCCAAGGTGCATCACACTAAAAAAAAATTAAATGGAGCTTACGGTGAGCTCAAAAACAAATATAAACCGTAAATAGAGTATTTAGGAGACCAAGTTGAAACACATTGCTTCAGCTATGAGCCAAATCTACTCTGTCCCTCTCCGACATATCGAAACAACCACTTAATGAAAGTGCCACGGGGGTCAATATGGCTAGATAGATGGCTTGAGATGGCTTGAGATCTCACTGAGATCATTAAACATCTGCCATTGCAGTTTTAATCAGTCATGAAGCCTTTGCTGTAAATTTAAAGGGATTTTTTTCCATATAGCAGTCATTTGTGAACAGGATCTGTTGTCAAAATGCAGGCAAATCAGCTCCAGTAATTTTCTTGGTTCTTATGAACTGTTGGCCTAATTTATGAAACACAAGCAGAACAAACTTGTGTGCAAATCATTTATTAATCAAATATATTGTCCCATTACATTAAATATTTGACTAATTTGAGCGATTGACCAATCAGAATAAAGTTTTCCAGAGAGCTGTGTAATAATCCAAAATGTTTCCCTGGTGCATAAACTTTCCTTTTAGCAGTCTTGTTTCTTGTTTTTTTTCCCAGTCCTCAAGAAAAAAACTCTCATCTATAGGTGAGAGACAGTCTAGTGGTCTGGAGCTTGATGAAAAGATGGCCCGTATACTTCCTCTGGTAATTAACAGCACAGTTGAGTCTTTCAAGTATCTAGGGACCATATCAAAGCACTCAAAAAAAAAAAAAAAAAAGTCCAGCACAGGATGTTCTTCTTGATACAACTCAAAAAGCTGAACATCTCCCCTCTCATTCTTGTCCAGTTCTAAAGGGCATCTGTGTAAAAGAATATTCCTCCTTCTTCTGCTCCCAGACCAGCCTACAGTGAGTGATCTGTTCAGGTGAGGCCACTGCCATCATCTTCATGCATCATGTACACTATAAGAGCAGCACTCTAACTTTACCTCCTTACTAAACTCCACTTAGGCCAACGATGGAAGACCGTAAACATTTGAGCATCTAACCACCAAGAAGTCATCAACCACATGCTCAATAACGGCCCTAACTGAACAAATCGTGTCCATTCAAGTAGAGGTCTGCATCCCCACGGAACACCCGCAGGACCTGCGGGACACTATTAAAGGGATGGTTCACCCAAAAATGAAAATGATCTCATTATTTACTCACCCTTATGATATCCCAGGTGTGTATGACTTTCTTTCTGCACCAGAACACATTTGAAGAAAAATTGGAAATAGCTCAGTAGGCCCTTAAAATGAATGGAGATTTCTCTTTTAAAGCTCCAAAAATCACAGACAGTCAGCATAAACATCATTGATACAACTCTAGTGGTTAAATTAATGTCTTCTAAAGCAGCAATATCGCTTTTGGTGTGAAAGAAGATCAATATTTAAGTACTTTTTAATTATAATTCAACAATTCACGAGAGGGTGGAGTCTACGCGGTCTCTTGTGTGAAGTATTCATGTTGTCATGGAAACAGATGTAATCTCTCACGTTCTCCACTCGGTTGAGACATCCAGGATGAGCACACAAACACACCATTGTGAGAAAAGAAACAGATCAATCCATATCTAAACCAAAACCAACCAAGCTACTGTACAGCATTCCTCCTTCTCACTTGTAAACAGCACTGCTCTTCCGGCTGTGACACACTTGCGTCAGTTCTTGCGTGTTTAAAATGCCAATGCGATTACGTCACAGGTGCATCACACTGCTGCTGACTGTAAGCATGATTTAGAGTTAAAAAAAGTATTTAAATATTTATCTTTTTTGCACCAAAAGTGATTGTGTCACTTTAGAAGCCATTAATTTAACAGCTGGTGTCATATGGATGAAGTTTATGCTGACTGTCTGTGATTTTTGGAGCTCCATTCACTTGCGTTTTAAGAACCTACAGAGCTAAGATATTTTTCTATTTTTTCTTTTTTTCAAATGTGTTCTGGTGAAGAAACAAAGTCATATACACCTGGGATATTATGGGGGTGAGTAAATAATGAGAGAATTTTCATTTATGGGTGAACTATCCCTTTAAATTTCTTGCGGTGCAGGATTAAATTTCCAAGTTGAAGGTGGGAGCGGCCAGAGAATAGCCTGAAAAATCATATGTGGATCTCTTTTCTTATTTAATTAATTAATTAATGTTATTTTTATATATATATAACATTAAATAAATGTGCACACAGCTTATGCATTAAATTATTTAGAGCAGGCAGGTAGTCAACAGGACTTTAGAAGAATGGCAGAGCAAAGCACACAGTGTCATCAAAGGATGTGAAACTCAGACTAAAAAATAGTAAATTTAGTGTTAGGAACCAACTTCAGGAAAGTCAAACTGGCGTCATTTCCACGTCATCTGATAACAGCAATAACAGAAAAATAAAACATTTTTTGTGTACACTTGTTGTCTATTTGTATGGGTTTTGCTCTATGTGAAAACAAATGTGGGGTTGCGGGAACGGGAACGGTGGGGAAAAAAATCACCGTGGGCAGAGAGTGGATGAATATGGAGTAAAATTCAGCGGGAGCATTCGGGTGCGGGATAGAAACTTGCGGGAACGGGTTGGAAAAACCAGTCCCATGCAGACCTCTACATTCAAGTGCAACTGTGTCATTCCTGTTATGCAATACCATTTGAACTCTGTAACATAAAAAGTAAACATGCTTGTGTTGCAATTTAAAGAAGTATTTCTTTAAAAAAGACTTTTAGAAATATGCTCTGGTCAAGCTTAAATTTAATTACAAGATGGAACTTAACAGGATGGAAATAAACAGATTAAGTTGCAACATGATCAAACAGGAAGTCACCATGTTGTTTTTTAAGAGTTCCAGTCCCCTAGAATCGGCCACATTATTCTGACACAATGACAAGCGGCATCTACTTTCAGTCATTTTTGCATCGGCTAAAGCACGTTTACCTTCCTTGTAGCATGACTGGGAGTGCTTTGCATTAGCAGCGTGGGAGACCTGAGTTCGGATGTTGCGTTAAAACCAGGAAGTAATCATGGTAACATAATCAGTGATGGGCATATATTTACTTCACTGATGGTTAGGATTAGGTTAAGGGTACAGTTCGTAAAATATGCAATTCTCTTCACTGTATTACAGATTGTACAGCTGAAAACAACTCACTTCACAACTAGCTTTTGGCGCCCCTCTGTGGACATTACACTCGGAAAATAGAGCTCACACGTGTCCATACACATACACAACATTTACTGATTTGGCCACTAGGAGCAGTATTTTTAATTTCAGAAAGCACAGATCGATTTTAGCTAAAGAAACTCAACACTGTTTCCAATTTCACTGCGAGACCAGTGTTGAAGTTAGCCATTGCTCAGTGAGGGACTCCACATTATATTATTGCGGGCGTACACGGTGCGATTTTCAGCTGTCGTGCGAGCTCCTAACTGATTTTTAACAGTCGGGAGAGATTGCGTGGAAATCGTGGGTGCTCCTGTGGTCTTGGCTCGCTTAGTGTGAGATGAATTACGAGCGAGCGGCTTACGAGCAGCTCACGACCTCCCGATAATTTTTACAAATGTCAAAAAAATTCGGGCCGATTTGGCGATCTGCCTGAAGTTGACCAATCAAGAGAACGTGTTACAACTCACACGATCAATAAAAACTGAGTGTTTATGAAGCTTTTACACATTTGGAGAAAATGGTCGTGTTAAAACTGTGTTTTTCCCATATTATTCATGACCACATCACTGGGAAGGATTCTACAGAAAGACCATGCTGTTCTCTGCTCTCAAACAAATCATTTGTCATACGGGTTGCGCTAGAAAACAATCTTTATCACTCTGTCCGTCAGGGTTTATTTTTATTAGTCAAACTTGCATTTGTTTCAGTTCTAGGGCTACATTTAGCGGGATATAGCATCTGTTATAATTGTACATAAACACGATAGTGGATATGTGATAAATTTATTTCAACTCACTAAGCGCGTGTTTGGTGAAACCAAGGTCTTCTAGGCTGAAAGTTCTACCTGTCAATCAACCGCTGCACTAAAACTATGTTTTTAAACTTTGCTACTTGCGGCTTTAAAGCGCATTCACATGGACAAGACCTCACGGATCTTCTTCAGTACGTCTGCTGGCAACATGCAAGCAGTGACAGTGTGATACAGATGAGAAGGATGTAGATTACATCTAAAGCTGAATTATACAAGTTGCCTACTCCACTAAAATAACTATTCTGCACTAAACATCATGTTTGTGCTTAGATGAAATCAAAGTATAACTGGCAGAAATGGTGTGCAATTTTTCCACACTGTCTTTTTAATCTTGTAGCCTACATTTTGTGCACTTTATTATCATGCAGTAACTGGCAGCAGGAACACACTGACATTATTACTGATGTATGCAGTCATGAAATCACACAACCGAAATCTGAAACTGTCAAAAGTTGGACAGCATGCATAGTAATTATCCATAATGTTTTTAATCGGCAGATGATGTTTTAGCTAATGCAGCCCCTGGCCATGCCAGTCTTCTTTTTTATTTCTAAATCACAAGCTACAAGAAACTAAAGCAGTCTTCTCTGGCTTAATGTCTTATAATGAAAAATAGTGCAAAATAGACTGCTTCGGAATTCAGCACGACAGTAAAGTCGTGTCGTGTACCACTGCATCTGTATGATTATCAGATAAACTGACTCGTAATGTGTGCTGGGACTCATGACCTCCGGAGTGTTAGAACTCGAACGTGTTCGCCCGGCCTTACATGAGAGTGTAAACTTGAAGCAAATGTGAAATTTTTTAACCATCTTTTGAAACAATAATATATATATATATATATATATATATATATATATATATATATATATATATATATATATATATATTATCATACCAATTTTTGTAAATATCGATCATTATCAAACAGGTGAGACAAAACCAACTAATACCACACAAACTCACAGGATGTAATATGAGCTCCATTCCTATTTTTTACTGATATTTTTGATGTTGTTTTCCTACCAAAATGATTTCACTTCCTTGAGGATGATGTTACTTGGGACCTGGCTTTTCTTAGTTAAAGGGATTTTATAAAAGACCAACAGGATAGAAGTAACATAGGAAAATATAGGTTTTTAAATTGATTACCAATTTAAACAATATTCTCAAGAAAACAGTAAATCAGACTGTCTGATAACCAAGCCAAACCCTTTTTTACTGGCCAGTAAAGTGGCTCTGATTCTTATGTTCAAAGAACTGGTTCTGAATTCAAATCCTTGCCGCACAGAGCCCTGAAGAATCCTTAGGTCATACGGACACTAATTTTTCAGATCCCTAGAAATATCTTCAAAATGGGTCACTTTTGATAACCAGATATAACGTCTATGATGCCAGGATCAAAGTATACCCGGAAGCTCTTGCTGAATGTATTACCAAAGCAATTGTGCTCTGATATCAGTCCAAACATACAGAGGCATTTAATGATTGGCATAATTTCTGATATGAGATCTATTTAAGTGTCTCTCATATAGCAGAACACAGACTGCAAAAATCCCAGTGCATTTGAATGGCTCCAAAATGTGGTGTTTATATAATCTCATATATATATATATATATATATATATATATATATATACACTACCGGTCAAAAGTTTTGAAACTCTTGACTGAAATGTTTCTCATAATCTAAAAAATCTTTTGATCTGAAAGCGTATGCTTAAATGTTTGAAATTAGTTTTGTAGACAAAAATATCATTGTGCCACCATATTAATTTGTTTCATTAAAAAACTAAAATTTAATTTAAAATGTATGACTTGGACCAAATAATAAAGAAAAACAGCCAATAAGTGCCCAACATAGATGGGAACTCCTTCAATACTGTTTAAAAAGCATCCCAGGGTGATACCTCAAGAAGTTGGTTGAGAAAATGTCAAGAGTACATTTCTGAAAATTCTAGGCAAAGGGTGACTACTTTGAAGATGCTAAAATATAACACAGTTTTGATTTATTTTGGATTTTGTTTAGTCACAACATTATTCCGATAGTTCCAATTATGTTATTCCATAGTTTTGATGACTTTACTATTATTCTAAAATGCACTATAATAAAGAATATGTGTTTCAAAACTTTTGACTGGTAGTGTATATATATGCATATACAGGTACAGTACTGTTCAAAAGTCTTAGGCACATAAGATGTTTCACAAAAGCATTTGTCTTAAGATGGTTATTTATACCTTCAGCTTTAGTGTGTCAATAGGAAATATAAATGTTAGACTCCCAAACATTACTTTTGCAAATAGAAATGATTAGAATAGAAGAACAGGGAGCCCTGCAACAGATGTCATGGCCCCCACAAAGCTCCCCACAGAACATCATGTCAGTCTGAGATTACATATAGAGACAGAAGCAACTGAGACAGCCTAAATAGATAGAAGAACTGTGGCAAATTCTCCAAGAAGCTTGGAACATCCTATCTGCCAACAACCAAGTAAAACTGTGTCCAGGTGTACCTAGGAGAATTGGTGCTGTTTTAAAGGTGGTCACACCGAATATTGATTTTTCTTTTTTATATTTACTGGACTTTGTATGACATTAAGTGATAAACAATTTCCACATGTGCCTAAAACTTTTGCACAGTACTGTATATACTATATATATATATATATTTTTTTTAATACACACACACACACACAGAGAGAGAGAGAGAGAGAGAGAGAGAGAGAGAGAGAGAGAGAGAGAGAGAGAGAGAGAGAGATGTCCATTTAAAGGGATAGTTCTCATGTTGTCCCTAATCCAAATGAATTTCTTTATTTTGGGGAACACAAAAGAAGATGTTAAGAAAACTGTTAGTCTCTGCCATCATTCACTTACATTGTATGGAACAAAATGCAGAGAAACTGAATGGTCTCCTTTTGTGTGCCACAGAAAAAAATAAAGCCATATGGGTTTGAAACAACATAGGGGTGAGCAAATGAAGATGTGAATTTTTCCTTTTAAGTAAATTTCCTGATCATAATCATGAACACTTTGTTTGCCAATAAGGTATATAATGTGCATACTGTATATAAAAGATGTTCAAAGATTGTGTTGGTCACAAATGAGGGTGGAGGAGAAACATTACTGTCTACTGTCTACATGCTTGTTCAATTTTGTTAATTAAAATGAGCTAATGGAACACAGTTTTTGAACAATTTGTCAAAACGTAATTTCATAATGTGCAATCAGTTTAAATTTGTAAAATACTGTAGATATGTACTTACTCCATTGTATTGGGAAACATAAATCATTTTTGTCGGCCATAACTGGATGTACGGAAATCCAGATCGGTCCATGTAATTTATTCAATTTACAATTTACTCTATTAAATTAAAATATGGTTCTGTATTTCTTAATTCCAGAAGAGAACTATCAATATTTGGTATCAAGCCAAAACGTATTAAAATGTATAATGGAATAATGTAGTTATATTATGTGGTTATATATTGAATACCGTTGATGTTCTAAACTTTGCTGAGGTTTTTATTTATTTATTTATTTATTTTATTTTAGCTCCATGTAGGCCACACATTATGTGTAATAATAATAATAAAAAAATAAAAAAATAAAAAAACACATCTACAAGTGATACTCAAGAGCAGCAACCGAAAAGCAGTTTAAGTTAGTACACAACTATACTGAAGGCAACAATGATACACTGGCTCTGTTTTAATCTGAGGTGAAATCTGCAATGAAACAAATTTACTGTAAAACTTAATACAGGAATAATCTGCAGGTAAACTTTTCTGCCACAGTTGCTTTCGTATTACTGCCACGGATATATTTAAATGCTCCTGTCTTGCTTTGAGGGTCCCTTTGGCTGTGCTATCTGAATACACACTGCCAAAGCGAAAAAGTAAAAACAAACAAATTATTTAAACACAGAGAAGTAAACCGCCTGAACCAATATCCATTAAACAGCTTCATGATACTGGAACTACATTTCCCAGCAGGCCTCTAGTTCACTGCACATTCCTAAACCGACATGGATGCTGAATAAATTCTCTGACCCACAGAGAGAGTGAAAATACAAAAACCTCCAGGAAAGAGAGGGAGAGAGGAGGGAAATGGAGAGAAGAGAAAAAAAAAGATATGGTAGAAGAAAGCAGATAGTAAACTTGCACGCAGTCGCCAACACCTGTTACATAAACAAACAGGCAGTGTTGTCAAACGCTCTGTTGAGCACTTCAGCAGCGAGAGGCGAGTGGCTCATTTATCAGCGCGTGACGCACTGTAGCATCGCCTACACAGAGTTACTGTATGTGATAATCGGCCCCAGTGTGCCGCCACAACAAAAAACACCATCTGTGGTTCCAGCGAGCACTCACTAACACACACACACATACATTCTCAGCCAGAAAAGCAACAGGTATCTGTCTCACGAGATGCTGAGAACAGCATGATGTCTGGGAAGTTTGAAACAACTGTTGAAGCAACTTCTGTCTATATCTGAAAATGTTTCCAAATCAATTCTCCATCATTTCTATTTCAAACCAGTTTCACATTAGATCATTTACTGTATACCAGAGGTGCCCAAATGAACCACGCAGACCCCCAACCTCTGAGATTTCCAGTAATATTCTAATCTTTCAAGAAATATATGAATAATAAATATACTGTAACTATATTTTTACAGAACACGTTCTAGTTAAATTGTGAGTGGTGCTTGCCCATGCAAAATTCCACACATGCTGGGTTGTTACCAGGTTGTGGGTATTCTGTTGCTAAGGTGTTCTGGCTGGTTGCTAGGTGTTTGCTTACTGTCCAAGTCAAAACTGCCCACCACCAACTTTATATGACATTCCTTTCCCTAGATATGGTTTGTGTTCCTCCTTTAATGTAAATTAAGGGATTTCCTGTCGATTTTATCATCCTTAAAATAAAAAGTGAAATACTTCAGGTTAGAGGATATATTCAAATCCCAACCCTTAGTATGAGCAATATCAATTCACCCTAGCAATTCAAGTTATAATTTCAAAATGTTCTTTATTTATCTTTTTTTTTTCTTTGTTTGTTTGTTTGTTTGTTTTTTGCAGTTGCCATTGGCATATCTATTCCAATCGCAAAGTCCCTGCAGTTAAATCATAAAACCAAACGGCTTTGTGGAAACACAAATTTAAGAAAAACCCTGAAGTGGACCAAAGAAATCAACTTAAGATAAGTGACTTCCACTGTTCATAAATCACATGACAAATCTTGATTAATAGAGGGCCAGCCATTACCACTAACAGGAAGCAGCATGATTTAGGTGCATCGTGACTAAAAAAGGGCAGAGATGCTTACCGTTCGGACTCTCCTCATCGATGGTGACGATAGTGGCAGGCGGACCCGTCCGAGACAACTTACACTCTGTGCCAGAAACAGAAAGAGACAGAAACAGTCAGTCTTAAACCTACTGTTACTTTCATCACAAAAAAGGACATTTTCTATTAAAATAAGTCTTAAAATTGTATGCAATGTAAATATCTATGTCATTTTGCTTTTCAAGTGAATTTGTCATGTTTTAAGGTTCTTTAGATTTTATTTTTATTTTACTTTTTGGAGAGCCAAACAAAAATACTGATTTAGTTTTCACATTAAACATACCTACATTTTGTTGAGTATGAATACAAAAGTGTGATTTTGATTTTACTAAGGGAATGAATGTGGAAAAAGAAAGAGAAAACAGAAGTCTGTCTAAGAAGGTTTATGATGTGATAGAGAAAAGAATGCAATCTTACCCTCATAGTGCCAGTCTGAGGGGTGTTAGTGTCAGCAGCAGTGAGAAGAGAAGAAAAAAGAGGAGAAAGAAAGAAAGATTCATATGAGAAGAAAGAGTCAGAGAGAGGAACACAAAGAAAACTGTGTGTACAGCAGATGGTTGTGCACTTTTTAGAATTAAGAACTGAATTTGATGGTAAAGTACATTACATGATAATGAATGTTTGAAATGCCACCAAAAAAAGTATTCATTTAACTGTATTTAATGTATATTAACATAAACAGAACATGATGGAAGAACACTTCATTTCCCAAAATGCTCTAATTTACCCCAAGTACAAGAACTGAAAGGGGGACGATTCTTAAGGCCCCTGCATTCTTCCTACGAAATCAAAGAATGAAGCGGCATTACGTCATTTAGAACAAATTATTTTGTCTGTATTCTACCCATGAACACTCTTTTATACACCCATCTTTGCAGTTGTATCTGTGTCATCATAAATTACTACAACAGAGTGTAATTGGTGCATATTATGGTGTGTTAGCGCATTAGCGTCGTCAGTTCAGAATGTAAACAAGACAAATTATACATTATCTAGTGCATATATATTATGTTACGCCACTGGATGTATTGTTGTGGTTGCACTCTTAAAATCATCATTGAGTGGTTAAAAACAGCTTCTTTTACTAATCTCGTGTGAATTCTACTCATAGAATTAGGAATGAAGTCATTGATAACACATTTTAATGTCATCTTAGCTGATGTTTTACATGTAGTCTTGAGCGACCTCATATTTAAATGCTCCTCCAAACGCCTCCCACAGTGGTGGAGCGGGTGTCTGAATGTACGCAAACAGCATGCCGTTGCTCAGCTGTTTCAAACTTCTTTTTACCTCTGAACGAATATCGAAGAACTTCTTCGTAAGTGTGCTAGATGCTTTCAATTCGAATGAATTTTACCCAACCCTGGTAAAGTAGCAGCCATTCTTACAGGAGACCATGACAGAGCCTTTCCCCCAGGGGGAGCTTTCAAGGTTAGCAAAACAAAGCGTAACGTGAAGGGACACTGGTTAGGAGACCAGAGTAGGGGTGGGTGATATACTGGTAGACATGATAAACCGGTAGAAATTTGGCAACTGGTATATATTTTGGATTATCGTCTGTATCGCGTTTACGCATAATCTGCAAAACCGCCATCATGTGCAAGAAATGTGCACCTAATTCTATTCACATCACATGTATGTGGTACACATTCTGTTGGAGAAATGGAGGAGGAGGGCAGAGCGGCTTTATGTGAGAATGAGAGAACTGAAGAAACAGGGTTTTTCAGGTACTGAACATTTGCCGAAGCAAATTCAATGGCATTAATCTCGCATTTTGAATATCCTTCTCATCAGATACATGCAGCTGTGTTTCACATGATTGTCTCTGAAGCATGAAAGTGCACGCGAGTCCATCAGGCTTCCAGACTGGGCTCCACAGACACTTGCACTACTCAACACGGTTTCTCTCTGTCGTGGCACAATCTTCAAAACTTGAGTGACCCATTTGAATTCTACTGAAATTTGAGTTTATTTTACCTTAAAGCGCTATGGAGGAAGTCAAACATGTCAAACGGCGAGAGAGTCTAACATTCTAACCAACACTGACAAGGAAAACAGCTAAAACAACATCTCATGCACCAACAATTATGTGTCAGCTGTCATGTGGATTAAAACTACACATCATCACCCTTAAAGGAATAGTTCACCCAAAAATTAAAATTTGCTGATAATTTACTCACCCTCAGGCCATCCAAGTGAATGTCCTCCATTTTTTGACAGTCCAAAATGCATATTTAGGGTGCATCTAAATAATCCACACGACTCCAGTCCACAAATAAAGTTATTCTAAACCCAAACGATTGATTATTTTGAAAAACAAAACAATACTTATATACATTTTAACTACAAATGTTCACTTCCATACATCTCTGTGACGTGCGCTCATGAGAGGGATGACATAAGCTGGTTGGTAAGGTCATGCGTCACGTGGAGGAGGAATCAGGAAGCGCGTCATTGTTTACATTGTTTGTTTTTTTTTATTATTATTTTGATTTTTTTTATTTATTTATATTATATTGTTTTGAAATAGTTTTGGACTATTTTGGTTTGTGAACGGCACAAGTTTCTCTTGTAAACAACGATGCGCTTCCTGACTCCTCCTCCACATGACACGTGACCTTACCAACGAGCTTACGTCATCCCTCTCATGAGCGCACGTCACAGAGATGTATGGAAGCGAACATTTGTAGTTAAAAAGTATATAAGTATTGTTTTGTTTTTCAAAATAATCAATTGTTTGGGTTCAGAAGAACTTTATTTGTCGACGGGAGTTGTGTGGATTATTTTGATGCACCCTAAATATGCATTTTGGACCATCAAAAAATGGAGGACATTCACATTATCACAAATTATCAGCAAATTTTCATTTTTGGGTGAACTATTCCTTTAATAAAATTCAGTTCGAATTATGTTAGATAATAGGAAACAAACTGGCTTTGCTTTCAGATATTCAAATATTGTCTACAGAGATGACTTAAACCATTAAGAGCCTAATGAATTATTTTATAATAATAATACTGGTAAACAACATCAGACTGAAATGTGAAATTTTGCATTGTGGTAAGGTTGATTACCACTTTTTGAATACCACCAATTGTATATTATTATTATTTTTTTACTCTGACTATGTTTGTCAAGTTCCAAATAAAGACAAAATTATATAAGAGGAAGTAGTTTTCATTTATAAAAAATTTAATTCAATGACTGGATATTTCAAAAATAGGCATTACAATATGGTTATTTAATAGATAAGATTTTGGTCATATCACCCACCCCTAGACCAGAGGCCCTTTTATTTTTTGTGGATGTCAATGTAGGGGATGCTTCAGTATGCTGAACAAAATGCTTTTTGAGAAAACATAATGAATTGACCGCCTGTCCGCTAATCTTCAACTTGTTTTATACTAAACAATCCTTTTGGAGTGAACTCTGTTTGTGAAGTTTACTACGATAAAATCTCTGTTTTATAAGAGAAGACACAAACAATTGTTCGACAAGAAGGTGTCAGTTTGTGGCTCTCCCCATTAATTTGTATGGTATCCACAAACTGTGCTTTACAGTTGAAAAACGCTCTAAACAGTGCAACCCTCTACGTACACATTGGAGAAAAAAAATTGCCATTGGCTAGTACATTTTTGTTTTTACTTGCCAGACAACATGTAAGCGTCATTCAACTGAAAACTGAAAAAATATATTAAGCAAGTTGAGAAGGGGGCATCTTCATATATATATATATATATATATATATATATATATATATAGTGTATGTATATATATATATATAGTGTATGTATATATATATATATAGTGTATGTATATATATATACATACACTATATATATATATATACATACATGCATTAATATTTATATATATATATATATATATATATATATATATATAGTGTATGTATATATAGTATATATATATATATATATATATATATATATATATATATATAAATATTAATGCATTTACACATTTATTACACTTACTACATACTACATTTCGTTATATGTTGTTTATATGCACTTGTGCGATTTACATATATATATATATATATATATAGTGTATATATATATATATATATATATATACACTATATATATATATATATATATATATATATATATATATATATATATATATATATATATATATATAGTGTATGTATATATATATATATAGTGTATGTATATATATATATAGTGTATGTATATATATATATATATATATATATATATAGTGTATGTATATATATATGTATATATATATATATATATATATATATAGTGTATGTATATATAGTATATATATATATATATATATATATATATAAATATTAATGCATTTACACATTTATTACACTTACTACATACTACATTTCGTTATATGTTGTTTATATGCACTTGTGCGATTTACATTGAGTTTACATTGATATGTATAACAAGAACTAAACTGGTACTGTCTCTTTAAAATTGAATGAGCACTGTGCACAACAACAGAGATAGAAGGATTAAGGAGAGAGAAGTTGCACAATGGTTATTCCTTCATCCGTACAACGTATGATTAAAATGTATATTTATTTTTTACTTTTTGATCACCAAATGACTGTAAATAACAGAAAGGATTTTAAAAGAGACATAAAAGAGAAAATTTAGTATGTGGCTCTCATCTTTGGACACACAAAACACGGAATGAAGCAAAAGAAAACTTACTTGCATAATGTGTATTGACTTACGTGTACAAATATTTATTGTACAAGTTCTCAAATTCAAATCTAAAGGCTATTGAGTTTTGCAACACTTTTACCTTCTAACAAATGTCCAACAGGCACATTACTAGTCAATCTTTAAAATGGAGAATGTAGTGAAAACAGACCGTGGAAAAGTTTAATCAAAGTAAGAGTTGACATCTTTAAATGTGATGTAAATTACATTTTATGGCTCATCTAAAGCGATAGTGACCGTCTAGGACCACTTCAGCCAAATAAAGTCAATTTCCTTCAGAGTGTGTGCCCCCGAGACACAAGCAGTAAAAGAAGAGGCTGAATCCAGCTTCTTAATCACCAGCTTCTTATTCAGTAAAAGGATACAGATCTCAATCTCTGGCGAGTAAAATCAGAATATTTACTTGCAAGTGGCTATTAACAGACACAGTTTAGTTGAATAGCATGAAATTTAGTCGCATATGTGAGTGATTTATTCGCAATGTACAGGGCTGCACGGTTCAAACGTCTGGGCAATTAAATGAATGGCTTAAAAGACTCATGTGATCCAAGTTGATCTCAGTATATAAAAGAATATCTGACCATGACACAGCACACAGACATCACCCACACATCAATCAGCATTAAGAGTCTAAGCGAATCACCTTACACACCATGAGTCATGAGGGCAAGAGATGGCCAGCACACATAGCAGATAAGGTTCATACCTTCACCGTATGTTGCTTAACTCTTCTTACGCAACTAAGCACCATTTGGCAGGTGAGAAGCAGGAGATTTTCTTCCCATTAAAAATGTATCATCTCAGGCTTTTATCCTGATCAACTAGGGGGTGTGAATCTTTGGGTTAGTCTGCAAAATCAATAATGAAAATACCATCACCAAATCAGGAGTTTGTGCTATCCACAGAGGACCACAGAACCAGGTGGAAAAAACAGTGTATCTTAAAATTGGTAGAGGCCACAGAGTACACAACACAAGTTGTTGTTAGTTGCAGCCTTCAAGTCAATTCAATTCACAACTCATTGCCATTTTTTGATTTAAAAACATTCTGTAAATTCTGAAAGATTCAATTCAACTTAACACTTCTTTACTGCATTTATAGGGCTCTTCAAAAATACACCCTAACATTTCTTACACTAAAAGAAATGAACTACTTCAAGCTGTTTATTGGACCCAAAGTGCATTATCTCTCATTAGCATTATCTAAAAATCATTGGCATTTTCTAAACACATTGGCTAATTGGAATACAAAATAGTGTTTAGAAACACAACTGTATTCATGAGTGACCAAAGTAGATGTGAGAGTTTGATGGTTGTTTAGACCAACACATTTTAGTGGTCAATAACTGGTCTAACCAAAAGTTTACTTTATTCTGTTAAAAAGTGTTAAGTTACATATACAATGTCTACAATCATTTCAAACTATTTAAAAGAAGCACACAAAACAACTTTAAAACATTGTTTATTAAAACTGAAGAGTACACACTTGTTACATAATGACAGATTAAGGGTGCGTTCCATTCAGAAGTGATCATCCATAAGCCACATTCCCTTCGTAGATTTTAAGATCCATTGTGAGAGCTTTGGAGTACTGAAAAGAGTGGGGCTTAAAAAGTATGGTAATTTGGAACTCACTTTTAGCATAAGTTGTATTAGAAATTCTGTTTGGAATTACTTTAAAGCATGGCGATAAAGATTGTAATCCCTTAGAAGTGCCCTCCAAAGCCATCATGTAGGCCATTTGGAACACCGGGTATCCAAACTGTTTTACCAGAGTTCAATTCAATTCTGAAGTTAAGGGAGTGACTACTGCTTTTCCAGGTTCAATCAGGCAAAAGAAGGAAGGTAAGCTGGGGCTCCACCTTTATAGAACTCCAGCAGGAATTTGGACTGTACAATTTGAGTACAAGGAAGACCCTTCATTATTGTCGTGGCAGGTGACGCACAGGGGAGAGTGGAAACTCCACCCCCAGGTGGTCCAGCTGATTTGGAGTCGGTTCGGCAAAGCACAAGTAGACCTATTTGCCTCCCGAGAAACCTCCCAATTCCCACTCTGGTATTCTCCGATTGGGGCCCCCCTCGGCCCAGATGCACTGGCACACAGCTAGCCCCAGGGGCTGCGCAAGTATGCGTTCCCCCTAGTGAGCCTACTTGCACAGACCCTGTGCAAGGTCAGGGAGGACGAGGGGCAGGTCACCTTCGTGGCCCCGTATTGGCCCACCCAGACTTGGTTCCCAGACCTCACGCTTCTGGTGACAGCCCCTCCCTGGCGAAATCCCCTGAGGAAGGACCTTCTTTCTCAGGAATGGGGCACATTCTGGCACCCATGCCCAGACCTCTGGAACCTCCATGTCTGGCCCTTGGACAGGACGCAGAAGACCTAAGTGGCCTACCACCAGCAGTGGAGACACGATTACTCAGGCCAGAGCTCCTTTCTCGAGGCAGCTTTATACCCTGAAGTGGCGTCGATTCGCGAATTGGTGTTCTTCCCGAGCTGAAGACCCTCAGAGATGCGCAGTCGGGTCAGTGCTTTCCTTCCTGCAGGAGAGGCTGGAGGAACGGCTGTCCCCCTCTACCTTGAAGGTGTATGTGGCCGCCATAGCGGCACACCACGATACAGTGGATGGTAAGTCCTTAGGGAAGCACGACCTGATCATCAGGTTCCTGAGAGGCGTCCGGAGGCTGAATCCTCCTAGGCCACGCCTGTTCCCCTCATGGGATCTCTCCATGGTCCTCCTGGGCCTTCGCTGAGCCCCCTTTGAGCTGCTAGAGTCAGTCGAATTGAAAGCCATCTCCTTGAAGACGGCCCTCCTGATTGCACTCACCTCCATCAAGAGGGTCGAGGACCTGCAAGCGTTCTCTGTCAGCGATACCTGCCTGGAGTTCGGTCCGGATGACTCTCACGTAATCCTGAGACCCCGGCCGGGCTATGTGGCCAAGGTTCCCACAACCCCCTTTCAGGGATCAGGTGGTAAACCTGCAAGCGCTGCCCCAGGAGGAGGCAGACCCAGCCCTGTCGTTGCTGTGTCCGGTGCGTACTTTGCACATCTACTTGGATTGTACGTAGAGCTTTAGACACTCTGAGCAGCTCTTTGTCTGCTTTGGCAGACAGCGGAAAGGGAACGCTGTCTCCAAACAGAGACTTGCCCACTGGATCATGGATGCCATCGCTATGGCATACCAGGCCCAGGCCATGCCCACCCCTTCGGGAATATGAGCACACTCCACAAGGAGTCTGGCATCCTCATGGGCACTGGCCCATGGCACTCTCTAGCAGACATCTGCAGGGCAGCGGGCTGGGCGACACCCAATACCTTCGTGAGATTTTACGATCTCCGGGTTGAGCCGGTTTCGTCCCGTGTTCTGTCAGGTACGAACAGGTAAGTTCGGGAATACAGACAGCTGGCCGGGTGTATCACTTGTGTATAGCGCCTTTCCCCTCGAAAGAGGCGAAGATGTGCACTTCTTTTCCCATGCAATTTCACGAACCCGTGAACCCTAGATGTCCTTCCTCCCTAGCCCTGTGGCTCGCAAATTCAGTGGAGGAATTCACAGCTGGAA
This sequence comes from Myxocyprinus asiaticus, assembly GCF_019703515.2. Taxonomy (NCBI): domain Eukaryota; kingdom Metazoa; phylum Chordata; class Actinopteri; order Cypriniformes; family Catostomidae; genus Myxocyprinus; species Myxocyprinus asiaticus. The sequence continues at coordinate 39,600,188 of NC_059366.1, forward strand.
CCAGTACGTGTGCTAATATGCCCTTACTGAGGTAGGTGCTCCACAGGTGCCGGTTACTGCGGTAACCCCCTGTGATGTATTTTCCGCAGTACCTGCGTCTCCCTTCGACAGAGCCATCTCTGTCCCGGTCGCCGTGTTTGAAGAGCTCCTCCCCTTTCAGGCAGGACCTACCACCACACCTCTTCTATGTGCGGCTCTGAGCCCACATGACGTGCTTGCCACATGTTACCTCCCCTCCGGGCAGGATGTGGTCTCCGTGGGGTCTTTTCCCCCTGAAAGAATAGGATAGGAAAAGAACACCTTCCCCGGTGCATATATTGAGCATTAAAATGGCCCCAGCCGAATAACTGAATACTCTGTGGAGAGAAAACATAGAGAGAAAAGGCAGCGGCTGGCGTGACCTGCTTCCATACTATACAACGTTTTTTGAGGCATTGGGGGAGGCTACGTGCAGACCAGTGCACCTGCTACTACACACGCAGCAGCTTGCTTGCACCTGCACCGGCAGTCCACATAACACAGTTCAGCTAGTTGTGGCATTTCGTATAGGGACCCCTAGTGTCACTACATCGACACAACATCGAGTGAGTGACAGAAGGGGAACATCTCGGTTACTGTCGTAACCTCCGTTCCCTGATGGAGGGAACAAGACGTTGTGTCCCCCCTGCCACAACGCTGTACTACCCGCTAAAATGGCCGGGACCCTGTCTCGGCTCCTCAGCACAAAACTTGAATGAGTGGTTGCGAGCCAGCTCCTTTTATACCCGTATGTCTGGGGGAGTGGCATGCAAATTCCACTCGCCAATTCTCATTGGCCTTTTCTCAAAAATCTGAGGTGTTCGGGCTCTCAAGAGCGACCCCTAGTGTCACTACATCGACAAAACGTCTCGTTCCCTCCATCAGGGAATGGAGGTTACAACAGTAACCGAGACATTTTGAGGTCAATTGATCTAATATTTAATTATTTTTAAAATGTTGCAAACTTGTGTAGCTAATGAATATCCTGGAAATTATCAAATTTATTTTCAGACAAAATACTCATACTCAATTGTGCCCTATAACTATTGCCCCAGTATCAACACTATATCAGTATATCCCGCCTGGGGGCCTTTTACCCCAAGTGAGGGAGCCTTTTATAATTAATAATAATTAACAATAATTTTCTTTATTTATCACACATTTGCACATATACAGTGAAATTCTTCTTTTTCACATATCCCAGCTAGGCTGGGGTCAGAGTGCAGGGTCAGCAATGATACAGCGCCCCTGGAGCAGATAGGGTCAAGGGCCTTGCTCAAGGGCCCAACAGTGGCATCTTGGCGGTGCTGGGGCTTGAACCCCTGACCTTCTGATCAGTAACCCAGAGCCTTAACTGCTGAGCTACCACTGCCCTACATTTACCCCTGGTGTGGGGTAAAAGGCCCCCTCACCATCTTTAAAAAAAAAAAAAAAATATTCAAAACAACCTTCTGTTGTTATTTCTTTTCACAAAAATTATGTTTCTCCATCAAAATAAATTTATTTATTGAATCATGATACATTTTGTGACCTGAAAAATGTACATTTTCTTTAAGGTGTGCCTTTAGCCCGTTGTACCCTATATGTGATGCAAATTTCGGCATCAGCATAGTCCGTGCGTGGCCCAGATTTTCTCGACATAAGGACAGTCCTCGTCTGTGGATATCGTTGGTGCATGCGCCTGATGTTGACTGTACTAAAAGAGTATCACAAAGCAGTGGTAGCGCGTATCTGTAGAACATGGTCATACTCACTCTTGGTCAGACAGGTATACTTTAAAAAGGCAACACGGTCGACGGGGTGCGATCCGATTCAGAACTCCGATACACAACACGCAAAAACGAAGAATACCCAGGCCTTTAGAAAGAGGGTGAAAATAGTCTTAAAATGAAATTATTTAATTATTTAATTTGTTGTTTAAAAAATTTGAATAACATTTATATGAGCCTAAGAAAAATATAATGAGAACTACAAAGATAATTGGAAAGGAAGAGCATTATTAGCTTGTTGTCATGGTTGTCCTACGACAATGTCTGCGGGTTACTGAATTAACACTTGCTACTTAATTTAAAACACTGAAAGCTAAAATAAAAATTTTTAATTATTTAAAACTCAGTCATGATTTCTGGCCTTCAGTAAGACCACTCTATAGATATGACTTGATCACAGTAGCATCATCTGTTTCTCATTTTGCACTTATTTAAAAATCAAATGAGAGAGCTCTACAGGACCTTTTCACTCTTTTTTGAGATCTTCTTCAAAATATCTAGCCCACTTCTGCAGCAATTAGAACAAGTGTCTCCATCTGCTGAGGAGAAAAGAAGCTCTGTGCCTCCTTTGATAGACACAAACTCAACTGAACAACTAGGCCACAGACGCACTTCCACCCCGCATCAAACAGCAGCTAATCTTCTGTAAGCTCTGTTTACTCTAGTAGTAGTCGATACCCAAATGCTCCTAGTTACCCTTTTAAAGACTAATATATTCTCTGCTGCCCTGCATTTATGAGTCCCAGGACAGAGCACAGTTTTATTAAAGAAGTGTTTTGTGATGTCAAAATCGGAGAGACTTTGATTAAAAGAAGAACAGAGGAAACATCAAGTGGCACAGGGACAACAAACCCTACTGTGACCCGAGAGACACACAGTGAGCATCTAGACAGTGTCTTTCTCATTTTCACACAAATGAACAAACAGGGTTGGAAAAGCACTGATGACAAAATCAGCTTAGTCTGCTATACACTCAAAAGCACATTCAACCAGACAGGATCAAATAAGGGCTAGGCGATATATCAAATATTCACTATATATGCAAATATTGCAATGTATTAGCTGTGTATATAAAATTAAGCAACATAGTGAATATCATAATGATTTAAATGTGTTTTTTTTATTTGGTCATTATGTTTCCTAAAGCAGGTGTTTTCAAACAATCTCATGCAAGGGACGCACAAATATGATGATACTCATATAAAGGCAGTATTTATTATATTTAACTATTGTATAAAGACCCATTTATACTGTGTGAGAAAAATATTAAGTGTGATTTTATAAAGACAGCAGGATGTTTCCAAAATTAAATGATTGTTTTTTTGTTTTTATATATATATATATATATATATATATATATATATATATATATATATATATATATATATATATATATTGTCATTTTCCTAAAGCCATATATCAAATCAAATCAAATCAAATCACTTTATTGTCACACTGCCATATACACAAGGGCAATGGTGTGTGAAATTCTTGGGTGCAGTTCCGATCAACATAGCAGTCGTGACAGTGATGAGACATATACCAATTTACAATAACATCAAATTAACACAACACAATTTAAACATCTGTTATACACATAATTACACTCAACAATATACAAATAATAACATACACTGTACAGTATACAATACGCTGTTTTTTTTTTTTTTTTTTTTTACTATATAGATACACATCATTCAATAAAAATTAAAAATAAAAATATATAAAAAAAAAGTATATATATATAGAATGTACAGTATTGTACTGTATTGACATTCAGGCTGTCGGTTGATAGTCAGTTGTTAAGAGAGAATATAATATAATAATAATATAATTTATGACAGTCAGGTGTGAGATATAATAGTAAGGGTAATAAAGTGCAGTGCTGATGTATTTTGATCGTGGGAGATCAAGAGTTCAGAAGTCTGATTGCTTGGGGGAAGAAGCTATCATGGAGTCGGCTGGTGCGAGTCCTGATGCTGCGATACCGCCTACCTGATGGTAGCAGTGAGAACAGCCCATGGCTCGGGTGGCTGGAGTCTCTGATGATCCTCCAAGCTTTTTTCACACATCGCCCTGTATATATTTCCTGGAGGGAGGGAAGCTCACCTCCGATGATGTGTCTGGCAGTTCGCACCACCCTTTGCAGTGCATTGCGGTTGTGGGCGGTGCTATTGCCGTACCAGGCTGAGATACAGCCAGTCAGGATGCTCTCCACAGTGCAGGTGTAGAACCGTGTGAGGACGTGGCGGTTCATTCCAAACTTCCTCAGCCGTCTCAGGAAGAAGAGGCGCTGATGAACCTTCTTCACAACGACTTCAGTGTGGATGGACCATGTGAGTTCCTCAGTGATGTGGACACCCAGGAACTTAAAGCTGCTGACTCTCTCCACTGGTGCTCCATTGATGGTGATGGGACTGTGTTCTCTGTCTTTTCTTCTGAAGTCCACCACAAGCTCCTTTGTCTTACTGACGTTGAGGGAGAGGTTGTGCTCCTGACACCAGTGTGTCAGAGTGTGCACCTCCTCTCTGTAGGCTGTTTCATCATTGTCAATGATCAGACCTACCACCGTCGTGTCATCAGCAAACTTAATGATGGCATTGGAGCTATGTGTTGCCACACAGTCATGTGTGTACAGGGAATACAGTAGTGGGCTGAGAACACAGCCCTGCGGGGCTCCAGTGTTGAGGGTTAGTGATGAGGAGATGTTGCTGCCTATTCTAACCACCTGGCGTCTGCTTGACAGGAAGTCCAGGATCCAGCTGCACAGCGAGCTGTTTAAGCCCAGAGCCCAGAGTTTCTCATCTAGCTTGGAGGGCACTATGGTGTTGAATGCTGAGCTGTAGTCTACAAACAGCATTCTCACATAAGTGTTCTTTTTTTCCAGGTGGGAGAGAGCAGTGTGTATTGTAGATGCAATGGCATCATCAGTGGAGTGGTTGTTGCGGTAAGCAAACTGCAGCGGGTCAAGATTGAGTGGCAATACAGAGCAGATGTAATCTCTGATTAGTCTCTCAAAACATTTGCTGATGATGGGGGTCAGAGCAACAGGACGCCAGTCATTTAAACAAGTTATTTTTGATTGTTTTGGTACAGGCACAATGGTGGATGTTTTAAAGCATGTGGGGACTACAGCCAAAGAGAGGGAAAGGTTGAAAATGTCCGTAAAAACACCAGCCAGCTGGTTCGCGCACGCTCTGATGACGCGGCCCGGAATGCCGTCTGGGCCCGCGGCTTTGCGGATATTCACCCGTCGGAAGGATCGGGTTACATCCGCTACAGAGACGGAGAGTGAACTAACCTCTGTAGCTTCAGCCGCAAGAGCTCTCTCCGCGAGGGTGGTGTTATTTCCCTCGAAACGAGCATAAAAAGTATTTAGCTCATCCGGTAGAGAGGCAGTGGTGTTCATGGCGGAGTTTTTATTCCCTTTAAAGTCCGTGATGATGTTAATTCCCTGCCACATGCTTCTAGAGTTGGTGGTGTTAAACTGTCCTTCAATCTTGCTCCTGTACTGGCGTTTTGCTGTTTTGATAGTTTTTCGGAGGGCATAACTGGCTTGTTTATGCTCCTCCGCGTTCCCGGAATTAAAAGTGGAGGTCCGCACATTAAGTGCCGCGCGAACATCGCTATTGATCCATGGCTTCTGATTCGGATAGATTCGTACAGTTCTGGTCGGAATCACTTCCTCTACGCACGTTCTGATGAAACATATTACGCTATCAGCGTAAAGCTCGATGTCGTCATCAGAGGCGGACCGGAACATCTCCCAGTCCGTGTGATCAAAACAGTCTTGTAGCATAGAGTCTGATTGGTCCGACCAGCACTGGATCGTTCTGAGGGTGGGTGCTTCCAGTTTCAATTTTTGCCTGTAAGCGGGCAGAAGCAGAATGGAAGAGTGGTCCGATTTGCCAAATGGTGGGCGGGGGAGGGATTTGTAGCCATCCTGGAACGGAGAGTAGCAATGATCCAAAACCCGGTCCCCTCGTGTGTTGAAACTAATGTGCTGGTGATATTTTGGTGCGACTGATTTTAAACTGGCTTTATTAAAGTCCCCGGTCACAATGAACGCGGCCTCAGGGTGCGCGGTTTCCTGCTCACTTATAATCCCATACAGTTCCTTGAGTGCCCGGTCTGTGTCGGCTTGTGGGGGAATGTACACAGCTGTGATAATGACCACTGTGAATTCCCTCGGTAGCCAGAATGGTCGACACAGAAGCATAAGAAATTCCAGATCAGGAGAACAGAAAGACTTGATGGAATATACGTTCCTCTGATCACACCAGGATTTGTTAATCATAAAACATACACCACTTCCTCTAGTTTTACCTGAGAGGTCTTTCGCTCTGTCCGCTCGGTGCACGGACAACCCCGCGGGTTCAATGGCTGAGTCTGGAATCTCCGCAGACATCCAAGTTTCTGTTAGGCAGATAATGCAGCAGTCCCTCATCTCTCGTTGGAAAGAGATCCGCGCTTTCAGCTCGCAGAGCTTGTTATCCAGAGACTGAACATTTGCCAGTAGAATACTGGGTAGTGGGGGTCGATTTGCGCGGCATCTTACTCTGATGAGAACGCCGGCTCTGTTTCCCCTTTTCCTCCTGCGTTTCCGCGGCCGTGCTGCCCAGACAAAGGGCTCTGCTTGCGTGTTTGTAAACAGCGGGTCGGCATTGAGGAATGTGAAGTCCGGTTTTCGGTGTGAGATCGCTGAACCAATGTCCAAAAGTGTTTGTCTGTCGTAGACAATAAGGCAGACAACATCCAAGACAAAAAAACATAAGAATTGTGAACAAAACAAACAAAACATTGCTATGTTGTGTCGGAGCTCGCAACGCAGCAGCCATACTCGGCGCCATCTTGAGTCTCATACTTGAGAGAGTATGTATTTACTGAAAATTAAGTTAACGAACAGTGTATCTTTTTTCTACCTAAAGTACTATTAGAGTAATGACTGATGTATAAACCTGAAGGGAAACATTCCAATTCAATTAAAAAAATTTTAAGGTTCAACCCGATCGCATGATACGAAGTCATACGAATTTGTACGACATATACAAAATAATTACTTTCTTACAATGCAGATGAAGCATCTTGCTTAGAAACAAGACCAACAATCTTAATGGTCCTAAAAACAGGCTTCAATTTATTTTCATTTTTTGTTTTGATTTTGCGGTAAAATGTGTCCTGAACATTTTTTCATGATTCACAAAAAAACATACAATTACTGTACTTTGACACACACACACACACACACACACACACACACACACACACACACACACACACACACACACACTCCCAGAGACCGTCTTGTGGCAATCCATTTCTGTTGTATGCACATTTCATTCTACTGACTGATGTCAGATGATTTGAGTTGCAGAATTTGGACAAACTGCTGAGTGTGTAAATAGACACACACACCCACTCACCCCCCATCACCCCCCAACTCACACACTCAGAGCAAAGCAGCTTATGGCTTGATCCACTTATCTGAGAGGACAGAGCAAATCCTGGAAAGCTAAAAGCTGAAGCTATAGGTTGAGGTCTGGAGTTAACACAGCCTAGAAAGAGCATGATCAATCATAAAGCCAGAAGAAACAGAGCACTCTCTCACTGAGTCAGATGATTCAAACTAATCTGCAGCAATCATCTGCATTAAAGCGAAGGAGAATGGCTAGGCCTGTTTAGAGAAATAAAGGAGCGATGAACAGCATGTGAAAAAGAGTGTAGAGAGAGAGAGAAAGAGATCAGAAATTGGCTTATAATAAAAAATTACAGCATTTGTGCCAAAATTGTGTCCCCATGACAGGGCCGGATCCCAAAGGCCCCTAGGCACACACCTTAGAAGGCCTCACCCCCCTTTTATTTTTACTTTAAGGGCAATTGGGGTGTTTTAATAGGCTTGCATTAGTCGAGTAAAAATAGTAGCAGGAGGGAAGAGATACGTGCCCTTAGTGTGTCTGTGATAGTTACGAACCTGGTTCTTTGGGTCTGAGATGAGAAAATATGATTTCTTGAAATAAATAAACCAATAAATAGAAAATTCTGATATGTTCCGGCAAAAATGGCACTGTTTCTTGAGCAATGGGGTCAGGTAATTCACACACAGAGGGGCAAACACTGTCTCAGAGGACACTAGGAGATTCCATTAATGTGTTTTTTGAGAAATGGAAGTAGACAGCAGTCACAGATCATCTGAGACTGATGAGACTGAGACTCAATATCCTCATTGCCTCACAGGTAGAATCACAACCACAGCTCTTAATGAACTTCATCGAATTGCACTGAATTTCAGCAAAAGCTTTGTATTCCAAATATCCAATTTAAAGCTGAGTTTATGGTCATTCATCAATTAGGGGAGACCGGGGCCTGCTGACAAACGTTTCACTCTAGTGAACATTTCTCAGGTAGGTATTTTTGAAAGTACATTTTAGTATAGACACACACCTTAAAGTCTTGCCCAAAAAAATAAATACAAATTAAATATATACCAAAGAACAAAAGCTATATTTAAAAAAATGCTCTGCCATATGGTCAGTTAAATTAACTGTATCTTATTCCTGTGACTAATCAAAATAAATGTGAAATTGTGATATTAGGTAGTGTGATTATCAAACCGCAAGGACTGCAATTGAATTAAATAAATAAATAGTCTGCACGCAATGCGCTTACTGTACGTGCACAGCACTGATCTTTGTTACACATATTCAAAGCACACGTGAGCCTAATGAGCTAAGCACATTATTTTTACAGCACTCTAGATCCATTAAATGCACATCTTCATAGTTTCAAATATGCTTGGTTGCTAAAAGTTACTATTCAAATCTAAAGTAACCCCAGAACCCAGGTTTTTGTGGACGCAAGAGTGGATGAGAGTACTTCTCTGCAGTAAAAGGCTATTGTCAACTCTACTATAAACAAACATCTTGCTTCATGTTCCTTTATGTTTTTTATTTTTTGTTTTGTTTTTTGTTAATTATCATGTTGCAGTTCAAATAGCAATTACAATATTTTTCTAAATAATCTCAATTAGATTTTTTTGTCAACATTGTTCAGCCATACTGTAGAGTTCAAGTTTAACATACACTGATCTTTTTACCCAATAGTGGGGCATGTTGTCACACAATATGGGGTAAGCTGTCACAATGGGAAGCTGACATTAAATAACCTATTTTAGGATATAAAAAAAAAAAAATGATGAAAAAAAATGAAAGATCAAACATGTAAAAGGTAACAAACAAAAATGTCAAACTACTTTTCAGCAAACAGAAAAGCATTGTAATTAATAAACTGAATAACATTACAACATACAAAACAGGTGACAATTTTGCCTTACCTGACATTTATAAAAAAAAACACCCTTGTCTTTTGGTTCAAATCAACCTCCATTAGCTGACTCTACTTGTTCTCCCAAGAGTTATTACCAAAAACATAATATTTTTTTTGTTTGGAGCACATAATTCACAATAATTATTCTAATTTAAGACAGTTTTGAACTAGGTGTTTGGAAACAACATATCGATTGGCCGTTTAACTCAAAAACTAACAGTAACTATTATAAACAGATATAGCACTTGTGACAACTTCCATGTGTGACAACTAGCCCTGGTCTCCCCGATATAGATGATTCTAAATGTTCTGGCCTGAAGTCCAGACTGATATCTACAGTAGTCAGTGACGGCCCATGCATTTTAAGTCTAGGCCTTCAGTGCGATTCATGCCATTAAGAAAACACAGTTTCGCAATGAATAAGACACTGTATGCCTATCATACATTACATGGCAGTCAACTAATAATACCAATTGACATTTTAAAAACACGTCCATGCATAAAATTTAAAATCAAAGAGGTCTAATACAAAGAAAAAGCTCTCTAATAATATTTGCGATTTAAATTTTGCTTGCAATAAATTTTGTTTCGTCAGGGTACACGATTACTTTTCAAAACTTGATCCGACACTGAATGCTCAAAGCAGCCTAATTTACACTTAGAAAACTCCTGATGTTGCTATAACAATGCAAAAAGCACTTACCAATTTGCTTGAAGTGAAAATCAGCCCTCATTTCCTGTTAATTAATAAATCGCATGATCATGCAGAACAGCTCAGGTTTTTAAATCCATAAGGATCTCTTTCTCAATTGTGATCACAGCCGAATCGTCAGCAAGATCTCGCACTCTTCGCTTTCAAATTACTCACATCACTTAAAGCACAATTGCATCACTCAAGGCCAGCTAGAAGGCCTGGACTGAGACATATCCTTAAGACCACACCCACCAAGAACAAATAAATAAATCTGATTGGCTGATGAATCTGACAATCTGACTTTAGATGCCCATTCATTTGCACTTTTGAGGGATTCTGCAGAAATTCTGAAGGCCTAACTGGGTGGAGTTCAGGCTCACGTGGTGCTTCGGCTAAGGAGCATGCAATTTGTGAAAGAGCCGACACGCTTTGCTTATAAGCATCGAGGGATTCATTCTGATTGGATAAACTTTTTGTTTTTTGCTATTCGTTTGTAGATGAATTAGGAGTGGAAAGCGATTGTAAATACATACGCAAAACGGTCAATGAGAATGAAAGGATGAAAAAATTTTTATTTATTAGGCATGTTTCACCAGCAGAGAAGGCTTTGCTGGCCCTGAGAAATCGCCACTGACAGTAGTCAATGACAAGAGCTGTAGGCACATGAGATTTTTTTATAGAAAACAGTTTGCTTTAGACTGATGAGAGAGAGACAAAGAGGAAGAGAAAGAGAGATGCACTGCAGGTTTCTCTCTCAATCTTCATTTACACACATAGAATGAGGTTTAAAAACAGCAATGCAGAAGATTTCAGCCCCCCCATCCATTCACTTATCACAAAATCGTGCTGATTCCCAGCATGCTTTCAAATGTTTCTCTGGGCGATTAGAAAAGTGCCACAACAAAACAGAAAAATAAGACAGCTGAGCGCTTAGAGCTGTGACCATAATAACACAGCAGTCAGAAACCGCAAAATACACCAGCAAAGCAGTAAACATCTAATAAACATGAAAAATAAAATAAAAATAGACTACAGGAAAAAAATTAAAATAAAGATATGTTCTTTAGTGTACCACAATTATTTTTATCTAAAAAAACAAAAAAACAATAATTGCTTATTTAAAAAGGAAAAAAATCTCTATCTAACAAAAGGCTGTTAGAAAATAAAATAAAATAAATACAAATGTATTGATGCATAATGGATAAGGTGTTAAATGAGGTAAGGCAATAATTTTCATCACAATCAAGCATATTCCCAGTCTTCTCATTAGATTCTCATTACTAATACAACACTTGTAATGCAACACTATTATTTTATTAAATCAGCATAATTTAAAGGAAGTGCAACAAATACTACTATAATGTATAAATACTTAGTCATTTAAATAATATATTATTTATTTATTATTGCATTACAGTAATGAGAACTGGGGAGGAAAATCTGCATAATTGTTATAAAAATAAAACTACAATCGTAAAAAAAAATCCAAATAGTCCTAAAAATAGGATTACTTTTCTTTAAGCAAAAAAAATATATAAATAAATAAATATATATTTTTTTATATATATATATATAATGATTTGGGGGTGAAATATGGCCCAGGCATGTTCTTGATCGTTTTCGTGGGATTCACATATGTGCTTTTGGGTGCACTACATAGCCCTAGTTCGATATTATGCCTAATATTACTGCTATGCCTGATATGTGTCTGTATATTCTCTGTATATAAAAACTGTCTGAAGTGTGCAACTCAGATCAGAGAAACCTTTGTATACTGGCTATTTTCCCTGCTTATGTTTCACAGGGTCTTTGGTGCTTTGTGAATGTGAAAAGCAGCTCAGCTGGATTTAGATTGTGTGACTGTCTCAGCCAGTCAAGTACTCACACTCTGATCCTGATAAACTCTTGGCTGCTTTAACAGTGGCTCTGGAATTTCTGTCCCTTTGTTGCGTCTGAGTGGGCAAAATATTTCCTACGAATAAAATAAAAGGTACAAGAAATGTGGAATTCATCTGCTCTGTCTAATAGTAAACAGCTTTAGAGAGCACTGATGCTAATAAAAATTGGCTGTCAGTATTTAAATCCTCAGAGTCACTGTGGAATTTCTTGTCTATAGTGAAAAAACAGTGTCGCTGCCAAAATGCTTTTAAATGCTTTTCCCTTTTTGATGTCTGTCTGGCTCTTTTGTCTTGTATGTGAGGGTAACATTGTCTTTTTTACTGCATAGTTTTTGGTCCCTCTGCCTTTTTGGTTCTACTCTCTCTCTCTCTGGCTTGTGTGCATGTGTGACGGCATCGTAGAATCTTCCCATTGGAAAGAAAAATTCCAAATGAGATCTCTTTAATACCCAAATTGTTTCAGACAGCAATGGGATTACATGGAAAACAAAAGAGGACTTTCTGCTTCTTCTTTTTTTCTCCTGAGAAAAAGACCCTAGTAATCTCACATGTCTCCTCTTGAGTTTCAGAAGACATCTCAACAACCTCGCAAACTGTGCTCAAAATTGTCAAGGTATCGTAGCCTGAAATTAGAATTTTTTTTAAATAAAGATGTCAATATGAACTCTTATTAAACATAATATTTCCCACAATGGGAATATTTTCCCAGCTCTATAGCTCAGTTACAGTGAGTGAAGAGACAAAGCTGACACTTCAATGACATATAACAAAGAACTCAAGTAAGTCTACTGAGCTATGAAAGCTCAACCTCTGAGCAATACATTTTGTATTTGAATGTCCAGCTTAATATCACTCAATCTAACTTTTGAGGTTAAATATGTCAAAACAGGAGCAATGGTTTCTACAACTGATTTTGTGGGGAAATCTATGGAATTTTGTGGAACGGATTTAAACGTGGTAAAATGTGTTAAACGGAGGGAGAGTGCACTCTTATCAATAGCTAAAAGCACAATCAAATTAACCAAAATATTTACTAAACAAACACACAAAGGGTCTGAACTTTGTGAATGATGGGCGTTCCAATTCTGCAGAGCTTTCTGTGGAGATCTGCACAAACAGATTCCATGTGAGCCTGCTCACCCTGCTTCTGAGAAAACACCTCCATCTGGTTTGATCATCTGTGGCGTCTCCCCATTGTTCAGTGTCAATATCTAGAGCTCTCATGTGCCGCTTAAAGACTTAGCCAAGAGCTCATCTGCCAGATGAAGCAGACTTGTGGGTATCTGTTCACATCAACAAAAAAAAACAAAAAAAGCCTTTTTCTTAATTAGTATTTTTGTCTTGTTTTCCAGTAAAAATATTTAAAAATTCTTAAAACAAGATAGATTTACTTGACAAGCAAATGGCATAGTCTTGTTTTTAGAGAAATCAAACTAATTTAGTGAGGTTTATGCTTAAAACAAGAACAAAAATCTGTTTGCTAATGGTGTAAGAAAAAGAAACTTATTTCAATGGGAAAGCAAGTGTATTTTTCTTACCCCTCAATTTTTTTCTTGTTTTTACTAAATTTAGTCAGATTTTTCTGAAAACAAGACTTAATATACAGTATATTGCTATCTTGCTCGTCAAGTAAACATATCTTGTTTTAAGAATATTTTGAGGGGGCCTGGGTAGCTCAGCGAGTAAAGATGTTGACTACCACCCCCAGAGTTGTGAGTTCGAATCCAGGGTGTGCTGAGTGACTCCAGCCAGGTCTCCTAAGCAACCAAATTGGCCCGGTTGCTAGGGAGGGTAGAGTCACTAATAATATATAATTAATAATAAGTAATAATAAGAATATTCTGATATTTTTTACTGGAAAACAAGACAAAAATACTAATTAAGAAAATGATTTTTTTTACAGTGATCCGGTGGACATGACCAATCCAGAACAAAGTCTGGCCAGATGTATTACTGTAGATATTAGAGCAATTCACACAGAAATGTGAACTGTTCACTTCATCTTTACAGAAGACCAACAGGATGTGAGAATTGAGGCAGTTTAGGAGGCAGGTGGATTTGTAAGTGCAGTCCTTGTCTCATAGACATAGGTAAGTGTACAAAGTGTCGAAATCCTGACTTTCTTTCTTCCATGGAACACAAAAGGAGATGTTTTCATATATGTTTACACTGCCCTGTCAAGCTCCAAAGAGAACAAAAAAGCATCATAAAAGTACCACATAAATAGTCCGTACAACTTGTTTGCTACATTTCAAATTTTCTGAAGCCATACGATAGCTTTTTGTGTGGAACAGCCTGAAATTATATTAGCTGAAAAATCATACCTTTCTCACTAGCTCTCAAATCTCATTTACGCATGTGCATTTTCAAAAAAAGGTGCATCGGCTATAGATAGTGGGTGTGATGCATCCCCCCAATATTCAGATTAGTGGTCCATCGATGGGTTTTGCAAAAGTAGATTCTTAAACTTCTTGGTCCCCTCAAAATCTTGAACATTTATCGAATCAGAGACACATGAGAACCAACTGTGTTGGCCTCAGTGACATCAGACCTTACCTGGCATGATGCATCATGAGATACTAAGTTTGTATATATGCACAAGTGTGAATGAGATTTAAGACCTGAACAACTTTATTGTTCTTTTTGGTCACTCTTCCCTTGCCTTGTATGGAAAAGAGTGGCTTAGACATTCTGTTAAACATCTCCTTTTGAGTTCCAAGGAAGAAAGAAAGTCAGATGATTCTGGAATGAAATGAGTGTTATGAGTGAACTATCCCTTCATCAAGAATTTAATTCAAATGTTGATTTGAATATTTCTGTGAGCATTCTTTGAGCAGATAATCTAGCACTCTAATCAAAGAGAGTCTGCCCTGAAGCAGCCCAACATTCATTAAACTACTAAAATCACAAACGTCTAAAGTCGGCAGGATCCACTGTGGATGGTGAGAGAGTTTCTGTCCTTCCCTGCTATTTTCACAAAGACTATCTAATTATTTGTGTTTTTGAACACAAAGAACAATTTATAAAGAAGCAGCAAAACCTTGATTAGACCCTTTCAAATCACAGAATAATTATTTAATATTTCATGACAAAACTGAATTTAAAAAAAGAAAATGAAGAAATAATTTGTGCTGCAGCTGATTGTCTGATGTTTTTCAGATGACCTTCAATTTATTTATATTGGTATTGTTTTAGAGATTAAACATTTAGAATATCATTTCTGTGCTATAAACACAACAAACAAAGTTTTAAACTATTCCCACACCTTCAATTGTTCAGACAGACCTGGTCTCAGACTTTTCAGCCCCACTGTACAGTATATGTGTAAAACACTTTGTTTTGTTTAAAATGGTGCTAAAGAAATTATGTTTTACTATCATTTCTGTCATATCATGTTGGAGACATTATCTGATGATAATATAAAGGTCTTTATTATTATATTTTACTATTTTAAAGGTTTTCTTTTTTTATAGATTTTTTTTTTGTTCAGCAAAAACTGTTATGAATTCACATGATTTTCAAGTGTAGAGTTAAATGCACACGTCTGGAATGTGTGTAACAGGAAGAAATTAAAGGACACACAGAGACAAACAGACAGAGAAGAAAATTATAAAAGCCTCATGCACACTCTTTACCATACAAATATTCAATTTACATCTCTCTACAAAAGCATGGAGTACCATTTCACTGTTACAAAATAGCTAAACTAAAGGATTCAGTCATGCCATGTCTGTGTTGCTAACATCTCCCGTTGAAGGTCTTCCACTTTCTTTTCATTGGGTCAATTTCACAGGGTTTCCCAGCATCCTCTAAAATGCCTTTCTGCTTGATCTACTAAGAGCCCATCTCTGAAATCTTTATAGCTCAAGTCTTTTATCACAGGTTAACATTTTACTGAAATGGTAATCAAGTTATTTTGCTTTCAGAATGTCCAATGGAAATAGAAGTAACAAAACCTCCAGATTCTCTAACAGCCGGTGAGCAACCCTGTTGAAAAGACCAGTTTAGACCAGAGAGAATTTCCATGCTGGTCCAAGTTGGTTTGATCATTTGCAATCTTTCATATTGCTTACCTTGGTTTGGGAAATGTTCAGCCATGGACAGTTGCTAAATTTTGGACTCCAGGTTGAGAAATTCTGAATAGAGTGCAGGACACTGGTATACCAGAAGTAAAATCTCTTTCATTTTCTCCACAAATGAAAAGATTTTTAACGATAACTTAGCATTTAACGACGATGAAAAAAAAATGAAAATTCTCTTATTATTCACTTACCCTGATGCCATTCCAGATGTGTATGACTGTCTTTCTTCAGCAGAATGCAAATAAAGATTTTTGAAGAAGATAGAGCTCTCTCAGGTCCTTATAACGAAAGTTAACGGGTGCCAGCACTTTGACGGTCCAAAAGTCACATTTAGGCAGCATTAAAGTAGTCCACGCGACTCCAGTCAATCAATGAATGTCTTCTGAATCGAATCGATACGCTTTAGTAAAATATAAATAGATAATTAAAACATTATTAACTTTTAAAAAGCACTTCCTGCCAGCAGTTGATGCATCACGTAGCTGTCGCGTGACGTAAGCGCGTCGGCGAGTTCACATTAGTATCCGGAAGCGGCGCTTATTTACAACAGAAGAACGAACATCACGCGAGAGTTCGGCCATTTCAAACAGCATCAGAGCCTTGAATTGTTTCTTAAATTAAACTATTGATTTGCTTCAGAAGACATTCACTGATTGACTGGAGTTGTGTGGATTACTTTAATGCTGCCTAAATGTGACTTTTGGACCGTCAAAGTGCATTTACTTGAATTATAAATCCAATCCAAATTCTACTGTCCTTTCAATTGAATAACTTAGTGACATAAAATGACAGAGGTTGGCATGTAATGGCCAAGTTGCTTTCCCGCTAGGAAACAAAATGAATTACTGCTAAAACCTTTGTAAAGGCAAAGAGAGCGGATGCTACTGAAAAATAAAAATAAATAGATCAACAGACAAAAAGAAACAATAAAGAGATCTTAAGATCACAAAACTCCAACTCCACCACAGCAACTCCCAGCAAGCAACAACAAATCAAAGAGAGACATAAACAGTAGGACAGACAAAAGTGAAGGAGACAGAGGGGACAAACAGATAAGAATGACTATAATAAAACCATACCAATATAGCATGAAGCATAAAAGAGAGCAAGATATGGAAAGAAAGAGAGACAAACAGACAGCGAAAATTTTATTTGATACACTCTCTGCACAGATGATGGGAGATTGGACTTGAAAAAGTGTTCTCTGGTCGCCGTGGTGATGAGAGTACATGCAGGGTTTTGTTCCTCTGATACGCAGCACACAGACAGTGAGCAACTGAAGGTGACCTAATTCCACCCCCGAAACTACAAGAAAACCATTACTGACAGCAACCTGCAAGTGCTTTTTTTCACTGAAGAAAATTGCAGCACAACCTTATCACAATTATGTTCGTACTTAATCTTTCTTCTAAGCGAGTGTACATTTATGTTTCTTTACTTTGTTAAAAGGATGGTCGACCCCAAATTTTTTATTTTGTCCCCATTTACTCACCAAAATGTTGTTCAAAACCTGTATGCTGTTATTTTTTACAGTGGAACACAAAAGAAGAAATCTTCACGCAGCTCTTTCCATACAAAAATAGTTTATAGTCACTACGGCCGTCAAGCTCTAAAAACGACAAAATAAAAAACACCAAAAAAGCACCATAAAAGTATAATAAAAGTAATTTATATGACTCTGAAGCCATATGATAGGTTTATGTGAGGAACAGGCCAAAATATAAGCCATTATTCACTGATAATTATGCCAACTCAAAGCTCGTGTCTAGCTATCTTTTTTTTCTCCCCTTTTCTCCCCAATTTGGAATGCCCAATTCCCAATGCGCTCCAAGTCCTCGTGGTGGTGTAGTGACTCGCCTCAATCCGGGTGGCGGAGGACGAATCTCAGTTGCCTCCGCGTCTGAGACCGTCAATCCACGCATTTTATCATGTGGCTTGTTGAGCACGTTACCGCAGAGACGTAGCGCAGGTGGAGTCTTCACGCTATTCTCCGTGGCATCCACGCACAACTCACCACACGCCCCACCGAGAGCGAGAACCACATTATAGCTACCACGATGAGGTTACCCCATGTGACTCTATCCTCCCAAGCAACCGGGCCAATTTGGATGCGTAAGAGACCTGGCTGGAGTCACTCAGCACGCCCTGGATTCGAACTCGCGACTCCAGGGGTGGTAGTCAGCGTCTTTTACTCGCTTTATACTTTTTTTTTAATCTTACTTTTATTTAAACTACTTTTATGGTTCTTTTATGATTTATTTAGTTGTTTGTTTGTTTTTACATTGACTTACATGACTTTTTTTTTAGAGTTTACTGTAGAGATACAGATAACTTTAGTTTTTTGTTGACTTTGTCAAATTTATAGGGCGTAATTTGGTAACGGATGTGAAAAACAAAAATTTAAGACTTTTGTGAGACAAGTTTGGTGAAAATTGGACAAGATTTGTGGGAGGAAAAGCAAAAAAGTTTCACAATATACATTATTTTACGATTTTTAATGATCATGGTGGAGGAAATTGAAAACACCTGGTTCAATCAACTTAGGTTGGACCGGGAGACCCCCAAATGGGCCAGGAGACTATTCAGATCCTCAAATAGAAAGCCATGCTGATCTAAGCTGGTCTTTTTTGGCAAGGGCAGACCATCTCCATGAGTATCGCGGTATAATTATGTGCAGCTTATTTATTTTAAATAAGAGCCTGGCCCTTTATTGAGATGGCATGATACTTGAGAAACGTTTCCTCCTCCCTCTCAGTTAGACAGAGCAGACTGACTCCAGTCCCAAACTGCACCTGCAAGCTGACTTAAATGGCTCACCAGCACATATCCAGCAGAGTTAAATTACAGTGACAGGATGAAAAAAGTGAAGTTGATATCCTTCTCTTCTCTTGAGATGGACACCCAGATTTCTCCATCTACTTATATACAGACTCTATTAAGCATACAAGGCAAATAGAGAGAAAGAAAGTCATACAAAAATTCAGACATGTAGGATAGCGACTGTCTACATAGTCAGTTACCATGTAAACTAGGCTAAGCTTTAGCATGAAAATTACTTTGGACCCTGCAACGAATACTGCTGACAGGATATGATGTCAAGCTCTGTTTTAATAAATAAATCACAAATATCAAATATTGATAAAATAAAAATGTTAATCCTGTAAACAGCAAATTCCACTATCCTGTAAACGGCAAACCATGAAGCTCTGAAGTTTGTGTTCTTTGTATTGAGCTAAGAGACGTGTAGAAATAGCGCGCTCCTCGTGTGAAGTGCACAAGAGACTTGATTAACAATTACAATTGCAATAGAGTCTGATATTAGCATGTTGCTGAACTAATGACTCACTACTCTAACCTGTTAACCAGCAACCCCCTTTTGAACAAAAGTCTAAATTACATAATCAAACTAAAATGGTTGCAGTTCATGAAGCCTTTGGACTACATACATAATTGTGGTCTATTTTGAGAGAAGACGCTTGGGAGTTTGTTCTCCAAAAGTCAGAATTAATTCAAGTCATACAGACAAATAATTAGAAAAGC
The DNA here is from genome assembly GCF_019703515.2 of Myxocyprinus asiaticus. NCBI lineage: Eukaryota > Metazoa > Chordata > Actinopteri > Cypriniformes > Catostomidae > Myxocyprinus > Myxocyprinus asiaticus. The sequence goes on from NC_059366.1 coordinate 39,619,512, forward strand.
TCAAATTGTATGGATTATTTATATACAGTATGTTTATTTGCATGAAAATATATTACTTGCATCAATGATACACAATGTACTGAACTATATGGAGCGAAGTGTCAGGTATTACCCCTGGTGTAAAGTATAAAGTACTGAAACGTGGCACTCAAAGCTTGCTGCTGACCTTTTGAAATGCAGCTAATGATTACCTAATTTGAATGATGTATGCAAAGTCTGTCTTTGCGATGACAAGTTGAACTTGGCACCTATGAGTGATTAAATACATGATTTTTGTTTCACTAATGATGTAGTTTAGAGTACAAAGCAACAAGAAACGGTTTAATTATCTTAAAACAATTACCATGAGATAACAATTTGAATGGCTCATAATTACCTTATTGTTTTATTTATTTTTAATACTTTTGCATCTTTTGTTTGCTGCTAACCAATGCTTTTTATTTCACTTTAATAGTAAAATAAATAAATAAATAAATAAAATAAAAAATCTTTGGTTGAACCTGTTGTCATGGTGCCTCAGTTTTTAAACTAATATAAATTAATCAAAAGCATGCCAAGATAGAAAGACTTTCAAGAAAGTTTTGTCAAATGACATTCTTCTTACAGGACTTCTTTCTGTTCTAAACCCAAACAAATACACTTTTATCTGTGTACTGTACAAGTCAATTGATGTTTATGTGCTTTTCACTATACACATCGTTTCAAATCAGCTTTACAGAAAATCGTTTCTTTTATGCTGCCTTTATGTCATTTTTGGACCTTCTGAGTTCTGGTCAACATTCACTTGCATTGTGAGGACCAACAGAGCTGAAATATTCTGCTAAAAATCTTCATTTGTGTTCAGCAGAGAAAGGAAAGTCATACAAATCTGGTGAGTAAATGATGAGAGAATTTTCATTTTTGGGTGAACTATTCCTTTAATTTTTTTTACTTTAAGCCCCCAGAGAGCAAGCCAAAGACAAATGTGGCAAGAAACAAAAACTATAAACCAAGATGTAAGTTAGTGGAAAGCAAAAAAACCTTTGAAGAAGCCAGACTTAGCTGGGGGAGCCAGTACTCCTCTGGCTATACAGCATGAACATAATGCCAATATTAGTTAGCTATGTGTAATACAAGTATGTATTAACAGAGTAGATTGCATTATGTAAAATTGGTAGGCAATATTTAAAACAAAAGGGAAGTAATTGAACTGTAAGATTAATGATTAAGTGTCTTTAAAGTCTATCCCAAATTGACTGCAGCAGTGAAGGTATATGCAGTGTCCTTGGCTGTGTCCCCTTCCTGCTTTCTTACTACCTAGTAAAACAGCCCTTGACATTATCAACAACTACCACTGGCGATACAAGATTTTGCAAATGAGCGGTGACAAATGTAAATCATCAGAATTCAAAAGAACAACATTTAACACATCATAGAAACCAAATGCTTATGTTGTTATTATGCACGGCATAATAAAGCATTCACATCATCAACGAGCACAAGTAGACTGTGACAATGCAGCACTGGCCTGAAAATCTCTCATTGAAATGCCCCAGGCCATCCTTATACTTAAGCCCTGCAAGCATCTGAGATAGCACCTCTAGTAACCTAACTGTGCTCCTAAAATAATAAAAAAAAATCCATAACAATAAACTCTGCATGAACCGACAAGGATATCAGAAAATGTCAACTATGCACGCCCACAAATCTTTTATCCTCAACTGCTAATCTGAACAGTCTGACAATAGCCACAATTTATTTTCCTCCATCTCCACTCAGCCTCACGGCATTTCCAGCATCGTTTTCACATTTTTATTATGGTTGTCAGTTTGTCTTTGGCAGATGTAGCGGTATTATTCATACATCAGATGCACAGTTTGGAGAGCTGTATCTGGCTCCTTCAGTAATGAAGTTGTGTAGAGAAGACAGACTGATCTGAGAGAAGCAGCCACACATATAGAATACAGATCTCTGTGACTTTGCTCAGAGCGTAACACTGGGCTGGAACATCCCATTTTAACAACTTCAGGAATTGACCATAATTTGTGGTCCCACAGAAAAGGTTGCAAAATGTTTTATTTTGCTATAGAGTGCTAAATAAAACACCTCATTTTTGTAGTACAGGGAATACATGAATGAAAGAGTTGTGTGTCTTACCCTCAGTGTTTTGAGCTGAGATTTGGGTGAAGATAACAAACAGGCAAATCACAGACCCCAGACTGCCCAATTGCCACCAGCGCCTCCTCATCTTCAGTTACTGGCTACTGCCAACTCACCTGCAGAAAGACAGAGAGTTTAATTTCAGAGGACAATTACAATTTTTGATACAGAGAGAAAACTCAGTTGTCAGTATCCTAATGTTATTCTTTTACAAATTATGCTGTACTATAGAGCGTTTTTGAGTCTTATTTTTGGTGAAGGAAAACAATGTTCCAGTTTGGATGAGAGCTGCAAATGTAAAATCAATGTATTTTCAACCAGCAATGTAGTGGACGTGACCTGAAATTTTTGGGTTCTATCAGCCTAATGTTTAAAAATGATGGACCTCATTCATTAAACATGAGCAGAACAAATTTTTGTTTAAATCGTTCGTAAAGCCGTTCTGACGTAAATTCTCAGATCCATTAATTTTTTTGTATTTTCAAAATGTTAGTTGGTAAAAACAAAATTTACACCTGCTCCAGACCAAGTGTAAATCATGCGTAAAACATCAGAATGTGTTGTGCTGTTTCAGGCAATCTGCCATGACTACAGTTTGATAGAAGTGAAATGAAATAAGTAAGGAAAACATTTACTAATAATTCAATAAGTGAAATTTACCTAAAGAAAATAACATAAATTAGTTAAAAAAAGAAGAAGAAAAAAAGCTTTTTATTTTTAAACCATAGCCTTTACTTATTTAGAAACATTTCTCTGCTGCTTGCATTTATTTTTTTAAAGTATATTTTTTCCCAACTTTGCTTATCGTTTTTCCAGCAGAAGTGCTTGATTTTTCTCAACTACAAAAAAAATAAAATAAATTTATGCCCTCTAACGTGACTGATTGGACAAGTTTTTTTATTTATTTTTTATTTGATAAGAGCTCTATAATTTAGGTTCCATAATTTTGTATAGGCATCGGTAAATAGCGTTCAGTTGATAACATACTGTCAATGCTAATTATGTTAAACACATAAATAACCATCGCGACAGGTGCCTACACAATACAATGGGGGGAAAAATAGAAAAAGCCTGCACACTGTCGTTTAGCTTGCAAATCTCCTAATATCAGCGTTTCGGTCAAAGATCTTCTTCAGGCATTCTATTAATTTCTCTGAAGATTCTTCCAGTTGCAAGTATATCACTGTTCCCATCATGATTTACCCAAGAAGTTTCACAAATGATGCTGGTGATGTGCTTTGAACTGAACCAGAGAAGGTTAATGGTGGTGGACGTCCTCCTACCGGCGTGAACTGAAATTTTTTTACACTTATGGCAAACCATTTTTATTGACTTCTTGAATGGGTTAATTGAAAAAAAGAGCCTCAGATGACAGCAAAAACATGCAATGACAGCAAGTCCTCACTTTCTTTGAGATGCTATTGTGCTTGCTAAATCAAAATGTTACGATGTGAATGCAATTCATTCACAAAAAACTATTTCATTACTGTTCCGCATACACCGATCAACACTAAAACCACCTGCCTAATATTGTGTAGGTCCCCCTCGTGCCGCCAAAACAGCGCCAACCCACATCTCAGAATAGCATTCTGAGATGCTAATCTTCTCACCACAAATGTACAGAGCAGTTATCTGAGTTACCGTAGACTTTGTCAGTTCGAACCAGCCTGGCCATTCTCTGTTGGTTCAAACTGACAAAGTCTACAGTAACTCAGATAACCGCTCTGTACATTTGTGGTGAGAAGAATAGCGTCTCAGAATGCTATTCTGAGCTGCTGGTTGTTGGCGCTGTTTTGGCGGCACAATGGGGACCAACACAATATTAGGCAGGTGGTTTTAATGTTGTTGCTGATCGGTGTATGTTAACAGCATTTTATAGCGAGTCTGGTGCCTTCCTTATATGGCATAAGTTTAGCAGGGAAATAAATTTGCAGTGCAAATTATGGTTACTCCATGGATGATTGTGCATCAGCATTAGAGACTGGAAATGTCCTGCCCCTTTCTGAAACGGAAAATATGATTGGTTAGCAAATATCCAATCACTTCTGAAATGAAGGTTCTGATTGGTGGATCAGCTTAGTTGGACTGTCTGTCTGTCAGTTGTGCTCCCGCCTTCTGCAGCTCGTGCGCATTTAAAGAAAATCTCTGTAAATGTAAAACAAAGAAGAAAAAAAACATTCGCTCAACGGTGCTGCGGCATCGCGTTAATAGACTGCAAAAGTTCCAGGTCAAAAGCCTACAAGTGGCCATGCGTATCATCACTTACTTTAGGTGGGCATATGCAAAATCCTAAGAAAGATAGGTGGGCATACGGCGTATTCCTGCATATGCCCTAGACTATACTACTGCCGTGGATTATGATAATTATGAATGAATGTGAACATGCCCCCTGTTTACGAATATTTGGAATTCACAAACATACACGTTTTACTAACAAATCTGGTGAGTACGAAGCGTTTGTGAATCCGGCAAAAAGTTTTCAGGAAGGTCCATTTTACGTGCAAATTACTACGAATTTACTCATATTTTTACGAACGTTTCATGAATGAGGCCCTATGTGTGTAATTTTAAAATACTAAATACCGTTCCTTGTTACAATACTTTTCTCATATTCAGCTTTAAATACAGAGACTATAGACAATACATTAACGATATAAATACTTTAAGTAAGCCATTCAAATTCCAATGTTTACTACAGAAATATGTTTTTTGTGTTTTTGTTTTTGCAGAAGGGGAGCCACATTCCTTACAAAACCATACTACTTTTGTCATATTCTAATGCTTTTTTATTATTATTGAGAAACCATTTACTTTATGAAAACTCTTTTGTGAAAGTGTATTCACATACAATCCCTCTGGATAATGTCATCAGATTTATTATTAATTTTTGTATCAGTCATCACGTGTCTTCGTGTTTTTGTGACAGGTGCAGTTTCACCAAGAGATGCAGACTGGCTCATCTATTATACAGTATGATGCTGTCAGTGTAAAGACAATGAAAAATAAATACAGTTTCTTTGCCTGTAATAAATATTTTTTCAATTCCTCCAGCATTGTTAGGTGTACCAAAAAGATCATTTTGGACCCTAGGTGTCAGTTCCTCATTCTAAAGTCATTCCCAGAAATAAGGGTTTAATATACTGTGCTTTCTATGCTTTGATGCATGAGGACATATTATTCTTGACTTTGCACAAATAAAGATACACATGGGATTAGAACGTTCATTTTAACGTGTACCACCATGCGGCTGCCTGTCTCAGCCTTGCTGCCTACACGCTGAGGCTGGTGTAGAGTTAAACTTAAAAAACAAGTGTTTTCATTTGATCTGTCACCTTAATTCATACTCACAGTCTCCATGATGTGCCTGCGGCAGCTGTAAGCCACTAAAACACTTTTAAAACCAGATACTGATGTGCGTCAACACAGTCGTCTAAATACAACATCAGACCGCATCACCGCCACTGTCAGATTCTCTACTCCCAAAAGAGCATAACCAGGTCTCTGGAGTCAGAAGGGTGAAAACAAAAGGTTTGAAGTGTAAGCAAGGTCCAAACTTAACTTTCTACCACATCTGTCAACGGCAGGCGAAATGAGCAAACTTACCAGCCATTTCTTTGTTAAGGGTAGAGTGTGTCATTTCTGTGCCACTAGTGACATGAAACAGAATTTCAAACGATCTTTCCATCTTCCGTTGTTCGACAGGTAAATCCACCCCAAACTCACACCACTGGTGGAGTCAGTGTTATGCCTGGGTAAATTTTAGTTGGTACACACAGTAGTCCAGCAACAATGGATGGCACTTGTGCATTACCAATCGCATTTCCTCATAAAAGACTCAATCAAACCAACTGTACATACAGTACACAGTGAATATGGCATTTACTCAGTGCACATGAAACGCTTTTACTTTGACGTTGCACTCACGCGCTCGTGTGGATCTAGCGAGAGCAGCAGCAATCTACTGAGAGTTTAAACACTGTGGATCGCCTGCTTGGATTGTTACAGACTAACCGTCATGATTTGTAAATTATAAGAGGAACATTTGATCCTTATACTGAAGTTTTTGATTCTGGCTGATGGAATACGCACTTCAGAAGAAGATATTAGATGAGTGCTGGACGGGACGAAAACGCTGGATTTTCGTGAGGTTCATAAATTACATCTGTTTAAACGCGATATCTGCATATTTGCAGACAGTATATGAGAGAATTTTTATTGATATTTGCCGTTTTATCATTAGACAAGACAGTTAAGTGATCCAGGGAACAGTTGAGGAGAGAAACAGAGAAGGAAACAGGTGAGCACTTTAACGTGTCGTTATTGTAGTAACACGATGGCACATAACAGCAAAACTAACTGTGATTGGTCATTTACATGTCTCAGACGCTCCTTCAAAATAGCGCCAATTCTCCTAGGGACACCTGGATGCAGTTTTTCTTGGTTGTTAGCAGATAGGATGTTCCAAGCTTCTTGGAGAATTCTCAATTGCTTCTGTCTCTTTATGTAATCCCAAACCGACTCGATGTCCAGTGGGGGTCACTGTGGAGCCATGCCATTTGTTGCAGGGCTACATGTTCTTCTATTCTATTCTATTCTATTCTATTAGCAGAAGGAATTTTTGGGAGTCTAAAATGTATATTACCTATTGACACACTACAGCTAAAGATATAAATAACCATCTTAAGACAAAATGTTTTTTGTTAAACATCTTATGTGCCTAAGACTTTTGCACAGTACTGTACTTTGATACTGAAGGAAACGTCCTGGTTACTTTCGTAACCTCCGTTCCCTGATGGAGGGAATGAGACATTGTGTCGATGTAGTGACACTAGGGGTCACTCTTGGGAGCCCCAAACACCTCTGCTTTTTTGAAAAATGCCAATGAGAATTGGCAAGTGGAATTTGCATGCCACTCCCCCGGACATATGCGTATAAAAGGAGCTGGTATGCAACCACTCATTCTGGTTTTGTTCTGAGGAGCCGAGACCAGGTCCCGGCCATTTCAGCGCATAGTTCAGCATTGTGGCAAGAGGGACACAACGTCTCGCTCCCTCCATCAGGGAACGGAGGTTATGAAAGTAACCAGGACATTCCCTATCTGTCACTCACACGACATTGTGTCGATGTAGTGACACTAGGGGCCCCTATACAAAACGCCACAACTAGCTGAACTGTGTTACGTGAACTGGTGGTGTGTGACGAAAAGGGGGGGGGGGTATTTTGAGTGGAATATGTCACATGGTCTTACCGAGTCTTGTCGGAAGTATGCCATGTGGAGAGGTCCCATGGTAGGTCCTACCCGAAGGGGGAGGAGTTTCTACAGAGCATGGCGACCGAGGGCAGAGTGGCCTCTGCCCAAGGAAGATGCAGTTTGCTGTCAGGGAAACAATTTTGCAGAAGATATCACATGGGGTTGCCATCGGGGAACCAGCATATGTGGAGCACCTACCTCAGTACAGGGGCTCATTAGTGAACGTACTGGGCCGGTCAGCGAGTTTCTCCGCAAACTCAGCTGCCAGAGGGCTAGGGAGGAAAGTCATCCAGGGATCACGACTGGGAGTCTTCATCTTCACCTCAAGGGAAAGGCGCTATGCACAAGAGGTGCACCCGGCCAGTTTTCCCGGAACTTACCTGCTCGTGCCTGCCAATACACGGGATGAGACCAGCTCAACCCGGAGATTGTAGAACCTCGCAAAGGTGTTGGGTGTTGCCCTGCCCGCTGCTCTGCAGATGTCTACCAAAGAGGCGCCACTGGCCAGGGCCCAGGAGGCCGCCACACTCCTGGTGGAGTGGGCTCGTAACCCCGCATCTCTGGGGGTCTTCTCGTAGAAAAAAAAAATACGTTTTTTGCTCAGAACAACCAAAATAAAAAAACATTCAGTTTTTAGTCCCTGCGTACTGCAGCAGTTCCTAAATCATCCAAAGGTAAAATGTCCACTGTGTGGGGCTAAACAAGAGTGCAGTTTTCTCCCTAATACATAAGGTTTTTAAGGTCAAAGCTCTATCTCTTTGTATATCACCAAAACTTACCTCCCTTCCCTAAACTTTAAACCTAACCGCTAGTGTCAAAAGAAAGCAAATGTGACATGAAAAATACAACTGCTGAAGTAACCACATAATTTTGTGGTGCTTCTATGACACTTTTGACTCACATGTCGTCTTGTACCCCAGTTCAGTGCATTGCAGCAAAGGTTTAAATGATCTTTTGGTCACATGATGGTGTCACTTTCACACACCCTTGCGTTTTTCCCTAGTGAAATCGATGCATTCGCAGCTTTCTATGATGCAGCAAAACTCTAGCGTGCAGGCCCTCTTATGGAGTATAGTATATGTCATGTCAGCTACCCTTATATTGCTTTATAAAATCCTGAATAGTACAAAAAACATGTTAATAAACAGATACACAGTGCATTTTGACTGTATGTTCTGCTGTGTTCAGCGTGCAAAACACAGCACAAATTAGTGGTGAAACTCTACGTGCAGCACTGCTCGCATGTGCAGTGCAACTGGAGTTATTATGGGCGGCAAAATTAATATCTGTCACTAACACACTACAGATGCAAGATGTGTAAAACAGGCCTTGAAAGTTTACATGCACACCTAGAAAACACACACTATCACTGTCTATATATACACATACACATCGAGGCAGGTGGTTTAGCCATGGAGCTTTCTCTTTCTCTCTTTCATCTTTCTGAGAAATGATTCATTGTGTGCTCTAGACATGCATTTTTGCTCCACTAGCTGTGTCCTTTAATCAAAGAATAATACACATGGTTTCAAGCTCTTAGTCCTTGCTAAGCCTCATTAACAGTCATGGCAACAGAAGACACATTATCTGGCTGCTATCAAGAGGAATCTGTCTGTATATGCCAAACACACAGGGACTAAATAATCTCATGTCATCTTGAGAACAGACTGAAACCTGCAGCAGTTCCTCCTGGTGGAATAACAGTGAGTGGTTGAGGTTTGAGCAGCCTTTATATCATCAACGTGCTGCCTGTATGGTCCATTATTCTACCATATACTGTGTAACACTCTTCAAATACTCTGCATGCGTTCCTTAAGACAAGCACAGATGGTTGGGCAGGGTTTTATTATCAGGGGTCTATGCATCTTCTAACATTTGATATCAAAGTACAAAGCTGCTGGATTTCCGGAAGGATCCAAAGACCTCTGAACAAGCTGTCTCCTGTTGTCAAAATCACCCAGCAGACATGAAGTTTCTAAACACCAACCCCTACAGCAAACGCTTACATCCACACTGTTATCTCTCCAACACTCGCTCTCATAGATCCGGGTTTCCTCTAATCTGTCTTTTTATCAAAACACACAACCAACATTAGAAAGGCGATGTGGTGATTGAATTAGCATTCACTGAGCCTAAAGAAAAAGAGCAATTTTTCTATTGTTATTTAGATTTACATAATGGCAACATTATGTTACCAAACAATTGTGTTACCAATCATTGCAATATGATCACACAGAAAGTGGGCATGTTGTTTCAGAGAGTTCCGGTACACTAGGATCGGCCACATAATGCAGACTCACTGACAGGCGCCATCTCCACTGTCAGATCTTCAGGGGGAGCCTTGGGGGGCCCCCCACTTCAAACACTGACGTTTTAGTGCAGTGGTTGGACTTTTCAGACGGTCCCTTACGCACTGTAGGCGAATATACAACGAACTTCAAACATAAAACTACCCAGCTTAGAATTAACGGTCTGCCCATGAAAAAGTCTCTTTAATAGAAGCAAAACAAAAATAATTTGATAATAGAGCCGCAAAGTAAATCAAATCACAAAACAAGGTGTGCCCCATGTGCATACAGTCTTCATACATTGACATGCAGTTTCTTTCCCACAAAAACAAGAAAGAAATCACTGAGTGTTTGAACTTGAGCTCTTTATCACTCTGTAGCGAAGTTCACACCAGCGGAAGTCGTGTAAGTAAATTTTATTTGTTTATTATATTTATATTTTTATATTATATTATATATATATTATATATATATATTTAGTTTAGTTTCATTTATCTAATATTACTTTAGTCTATTTTAACAGAAGGGGGAAAAGAAAAAAGGACAAAAGAATATTCAAATAACATAGCAAATATTAACTGCTCGTCTTCGTTACGAGGGAAAAGAAGTGACGTTAATTTCAGAGCTAAAAGGGAATTGTTGTCCAAAGGCTGCACAAAATATGATTTAAAAGACCTTTTCACTCAGAAAGGAAAGATCCTAATGCTGTCATCGGTGGCTAATTTCTGATTTCAGTAAATAAAGAAGCGAACTAAACTACTTTTACAACAAATTTGCGGAGATTCTCAAGGCTGGGTGCATGGAATTCGAGTTCAAATAATGGCAGGAATACATTAAAAAATATGTGTTAAGGACTATAGGTCATAGTAGTTGCATAGCATTATTTCTGGTTAGTCTGATGTGTGGGTATGATTTGGTGACCTGAATTGACTGCTGTGAAGGATTAGATAGGCTAGTCATATGGTGTATTTTCAATATGGACTTCCTGCAAAACTGCAAAAGGCTCTGGACTGATCTGGGCCTCATTTTCCAATAACGATTGACCTTAGAGGTTAAGAACGTTTTCTATAGGGCTGAAATGATTAGTCGACGTTATCGACAATGTCGACAATAAAAAAATGTCGACAAAATTTTCCGTTGTCAAATAGTCATTTGATCTCATTTAACGTAACATGAGATCATACAAAACTCTAATGATGGCGTGCGAGAGCAGCACTTCAGCTCACGCCTGATTGAGGAGAGGAAGAAAACACATCTCATAGTCCAGATGCAATCTAAACTTTCCAAACAGCTTCAGGTGATGTAGCTCGCATAGTATGAGGGAATTATACAAAAATACCAAACAAGTAAATACAGCAGCACTCTCATGGAATAAGCGGAGCCGTAGCTGCCGCTCCACTGAAGCAAAACTTGCGTGTCGAGCGTCTTTAAAGGAAACACCCTGCCATTACATCTTTAATGCAGTTATATTTAATGTGTTATAGCTTTATTAAAGTTCAAATAACAAGGAAACAGGTCATGTAAATAAGTACAAACTCCGAAACTGCCATTTCTCTGTGCGGTCAGTGCCTCTTCTATGAGTTGCGTGAAGTGTCCCGATCTAAGGGGGAGAGATTGAAACTGCACCCGGCTGATGCACACTCTGTCGAAGAGATGCTCATCCCTCGAGCGCGCACGCTTAATGCAGCTAGATTATAACATGATGGCTCGCGACTTACTCATCATCATATATCATAATATATGTCACTGTGCATTTCTTATCATGATGAAACTTGACAATACGCAGCTTCATTAATAACAGAGAGCTGTTTTTTTATGAGTTAAAGATGGATTGAAGTGAGCAGAAAGGTGAGAGAGGTAGTCTTCGCCCCATTATACACTGCAACAAAATATGTTTTTGATTTGTTTTTGTTTTGGCTTGTTTTCCATATCTAAAACTCCTTTAAAACAATGCACATTTACTTTAGCAGCTATACTGCAGAATACATTTTTTTTTATCTGAGAATGTTGAATATAATATTAAAAATACAAACATTTTAAAATATATAAAAATCTTTAAAAAAAAAAAAAAAAAAAGATGCATTCACCTGAGAAGCAGCATTTAAGATATTTAGACTTGCTTTTAGAGAATAGATCTTGAATATAAGCATATTTTGTCTTTACTTCACTCGCAGAAGTATAACCAAGTGAAAAAATACACTTGCATACAAAATACACTTATATTTGTCTCTTAAAGCAAGTATAAATATATGTTGATTCTCAAGTAAATATATTTTTAGACAATTTTAAATGGAAAACAAGACAAAAACACTTGATAACAAGTAGTTAATTTTTTCTGAATTAAACAAGAAAGTCTTTTTGTTCCTTTAATACAGTGAATGTTATTTAGAGGTATTTTTAAAAGATGATTTTGTCCACTTAATTAGAAAACAAGGTTAATACAACCTTTTAAATCGGGGCACAAGCTGAATAGTCAGTTAAGAGCTAATGATTAATCATTGCAATAATCGGCCGAATAGTCGAATAATTGTTCTAATAATCATTAGATTAGTCGATTATCAAAATAATCATTAGTTGCAGCCCTAGTTTTCTACAAGCAATTTTACGAACGTACGTTATTTCCCAAAACTGCACTTGACATGAACACGCAAGAACACGCTTTAAGTGCTACTTAAGACAGTTGCTGTCTGTGTGCAAGGTTCTGAAATGTGACCATTTAGTGCTGCTTGTCAGTGTAACTTCATTATATTTGTGCGTAATTTTATAAACATTTGGAATTTACCTCACTGGAAATGTTTATACACATTTAACAATTAATTACACATATTACATATATTATTGCATATTATTTTGCATTAATTTTGTGTAGAAAAATCTGCTTATTTTACACAGTCAATGCTTCGTTCATCAGGTGTGCATTTTTAATATTTCGTTTTCACAAACTACTCTGTTGGTCGAAATGAAAGTTTTCAGGGTCAGTGAAGACAGCGGAGGCCCTGTGTATGGTCCTGCCAATGACAAGAATCAACTGACTACAAAGAGGTTCACCGTTATTGCAGGGTGTGGGGAAGCTGTGCTTTATGGACATTCACCAATCAAAGGGAGGACTGCTCTTTACTCCCAAAAGTGATAACGGTAACAATGCTACACAACATGTGCGGTACTACACAATGTTTGGCGAGAGCATCCTTGGGTGTCAGAGATGAAGAGGAGATGAGGATGAGGAGCCATTATACAGACGATTTTCATGCACGGCAGCAAGTTATTGACATTTTTCCTTCTATCTCTGATGTATGTATAACAAAATTAAATGATCATAAAGTTATCACAGAGTCTGCTTTAAATAATCAAGGGGTGCGGAGTATCAGATAGACTAAAGTACATCTATATGCATTTATATGCACTTTGTTTGCTCAGTGAATAGCATTGTGCATTGTCGGTTTGGGGGGGGGGGGGAGTTTAGGGGTCTCATCATTCTCAAAATATGGCCCTATTTGAAATTCCAAATGCCCCCCACGTATTTCATCCTGGCGCCGATTCTGGCCATCTCCTATCAAACATTTCTGCATCGGCTCCGGTGTCTTTAAATTACCTTGTGACGCAATCAGATGCGTGTTGCGTCAACAGCATGGGAGACCGGGGTTTGGATCCTGCGTTGAAACCAGGAAGTAATTATGTTTGATTAATCAGTGAAACGTGACTCAGAGGTTGCATTTTTCCCCATTTGATATCTTCTTGATGATTAGGCTTAGGTTTGGGTTGGGGGTACAGTTTATAAAATATTAATGTCTCTTCTATACTGTATTACAGACTGCACAGCTGAAAACAACTTGCTTCACAACTCACTTTTGGCGCCCCTCCGTGGACCCACCCAGAAAATGGAGCTCACACGTGTCCATACCACAAATGTATAATATAGAACTGGATTGCTAATGACGTCAAAACAGTGAAGCCACTGCACCGCCATATTGCTATGCCCAAACATTCCACAGTGCCTACTGACTTAATAGAATATCATCTCATTTCAGCAAGTAAACATTAGTCATTCAATCCCCTATTTTATATCTGAAATCTGCATGTACATCCCTAAAACGCAAACATCCCACCCATGTAATTATTTATTTATTTAAAGTTGGGATTTTTTCCTGTTTCTTGAAAGCTCGAGCGAGCTATGTATATCTATATTAAACAGTCTACCTCTAACAAACTTCAGTGGCAAATAGATCAGCTGAATGTAAACAAGTTCACTGAAACTGAGGTAAGATACAAACAGACATTATCGGACATATTTATTGCGAACATCCAAGTGTTTATTTAGAGTTACTTGTTTTATGTTTTCATCAAAAAGTGAATTTTTCTTGCGGTCACTTGAATAAAAGTGAGCCTTCTCTCCCTCTATCACACGTGCAGCGGGCGCGCAGAGAGGGAGGGAGACAAGCAAATCTGGTTCAAATTAAACTGATACACTAGGTGTAAATGGCAAACGAACACGCAATGTATGACATGTATCCATGTATGACTACAGAGAGTGCTTCAATATGAAAACAGGCAAATCCTGGGTATGTTAGGTGAATTAAAAATCCCAGTTTTACTTTTTTAAGGACCCTCAAATAAGCAAATACTACAGCTTTTCCTACTTACATTAAAACTTGTGGACAGTTTTGCTGCTTCCTTTGCTGATCGTTGTGCTGTACTGATAAGCTGCAGACCGGGGCAGGTGAATGCTCTGACATCGCGATTCGCGTATATTTTCACCCTCGTAAAGAATATTATCCATAACGGGCAAATTAAACATTAAACATGATTGTCACTAGAGGGTGAAATGCGACTGTCATATATGGGGGCGTTTTCACTTGTCAGTCATTGATGCTCTGTGACAGTCAAGATGGCTGCTCGAACACTTCCAGTGGCTTCACCTCCTGCTGGCAGTTTACCGTAGCATCAGCGATCCATTCATATATATATATATATATATATACAGGTGCATCTCAATAAATTAGAATGTCGTGGAAAAGTTCATTTATTTCAGTAATTCAACTCAAATTGTGAAACTCGTGTATTAAATAAATTCAATGCACACAGACTGAAGTAGTTTAAGTCTTTGGTTCTTTTAATTGTGATGATTTTGGCTCACATTTAACAAAAACCCACCAATTCACTATCTCAAAAAATTAGAATACATCATAAGACCAATAAAAAAAACATTTTTAGTGAATTGTTGGCCTTCTGTAAAGTATGTTCATTTACTGTATATGTACTCAATACTAGGTAGGGGCTCCTTTTGCTTTAATTACTGCCTCAATTCGGCGTGGCATGGAGGTGATCAGTTTGTGGCACTGCTGAGGTGGTATGGAGGCCCAGGTTTCTTTGACAGTGGCCTTCAGCTCATCTGCATTTTTTGGTCTCTTGTTTCTCATTTTCCTCTTGACAATACCCCATAGATTCTCTATGGGGTTCAGGTCTGGTGAGTTTGCTGGCCAGTCAAGCACACCAACACCATGGTCATTTAACCAACTTTTGGTGCTTTTGGCAGTGTGGGCAGGTGCCAAATCCTGCTGGAAAATGAAATCAGCATCTTTAAAAAGCTGGTCAGCAGAAGGAAGCATGAAGTGCTCCAAAATTTCTTGGTAAACGGGTGCAGTGACTTTGGTTTTCAAAAAACACAATGGACCAACACCAGCAGATGACATTGCACCCCAAATCATCACAGACTGTGGAAACTTAACACTGGACTTCAAGCAACTTGGGCTATGAGCTTCTCCACCCTTCCTCCAGACTCTAGGACCTTGGTTTCCAAATGAAATACGAAACTTGCTCTCATCTGAAAAGAGGACTTTGGACCACTGGGCAACAGTCCAGTTCTTCTTCTCCTTAGCCCAGGTAAGATGCCTCTGAAGTTGTCTGTGGTTCAGGAGTGGCTTAACAAGAGGAATACGACAACTGTAGCCAAATTCCTTGACATGTCTGTGTGTGGTGGCTCTTGATGCCTTGACCCCAGCCTCAGTCCATTCCTTGTGAAGTTCACACAAATTCTTGAATCGATTTTGCTTGACAATCCTCATAAGGCTGCGGTTCTCTCGGTTGGTTGTGCATCTTTTTCTTCCACACTTTTTCCTTCCACTCAACTTTCTGTTAACATGCTTGGATACAGCACTCTGTGAACAGCCAGCTTCTTTGGAAATGAATGTTTGTGGCTTACCCTCCTTGTGAAGGGTGTCAATGATTGTCTTCTGGACAACTGTCAGATCAGCAGTCTTCCCCATGATTGTGTAGCCTAGTGAACCAACCTGAGAGACCATTTTGAAGGCTCAGGAAACCTTTGCAGGTGTTTTGAGTTGATTAGCTGATTGGCATGTCACCATATTCTAATTTTTTGAGATAGTGAATTGGGGGGTTTTTGTTAAATGTGAGCCAAAATCATCACAATTAAAAGAACCAAAGACTTAAACTACTTCAGTCTGTGTGCATTGAATTTATTTAATACACGAGTTTCACAATTTGAGTTGAATTACTGAAATAAATGAACTTTTCCACGACATTCTAATTTATTGAGATGCACCTGTATATATATATATATATATATATATATATATATATATATATATATATATAAACTGCCAGCAGGAGGTGAAACTGCCAGCAGGAGGTGAAGCCACCAGAAGTGTTCTAGCGGCCATCTATATGTGTGTGTGTGTATATATATATATATATATATATATATATATATATATATATATATATATATATATATATATATAAGGGGTGTAACAGTACATGTATTCGTCCCGAACCGTCACGGTACTGACGTCACAGTTCAGTGCATGCAGTCAGATGAAGAATACATCTGAGTCTGTCACAGGCGATCCACACTCCAATCCAGTAGGGGGCACACGCAGTTATGCAACACTGTTTGCTAACCGCCACAACAGGAAAAAGAGCAGAAGAAGAGACCATCTATGCACCAACCCAAAACAAGAACGGCTTCTCCTAATGCACAAGTTTTATTTTTTCATTATTCTATTTATTTTGTACTTTTATAACACAAGAGATGCTTTTCAGTTTTGTAGCTGATTGTGACCAAATACCTTTTGTTTTTTATCAACACTACAAAAAACATATAGCCTATACAAGGATGCATTCTGTTTACTGCTTAGTGCTTAATACACTAAAGGAGGCTGTAATGTACCAACTACCTCAGGGGGGACTAAATGCCGCTAGGTGGAACAACTGTAATTTGCACTACTGTCTGTTCAAAATAAATGAAAAGAAACCTAGCATTTGGGATTTGTTGCTTTTTCCTGTTGTACCGAACACATATCGAACCGTAACCCCAAAACCGAGGTACGTACCGAACCGTGACTTCTGTGTACCATTACACCCCTAATATATATATATCACTTACCACTTTGGCCACTGGGGGCAGTGTTTTGAATTTCAAATCTCTTTTCTACATGATTTTAATGTAATAAAAATGCTAACATGGTTGACCGGCGTTGCGTCGACATGGCAATAAAGTTTCAACTTGATATAACTCGGAAATAAAATGACTGATATTTTTAGTAAGCGATTTTATCATACTAAAAAAGTTAACACTATAATGTTTACATTTTGTGGCTGTACTTTTGAAACAGTGTGTATTTTAACATGTATCGACTGGCCCCATTCACTTGCATTGTAAATGCCTTACTGTAACAACCATTTCGACAAGTCAAAATTATTTTTGTGGTAATCAACATTATGCCACAAATGCCAAATGGGATTAATTATATTGAACCCACAACATTCCTTTAATTTTCTACAACTTAAAGGACTAGTAAATATTCTGTGACTCCCAGAGGAAAATTGTATTACTCAAAGGTTTCTCTTTCAGAAGTTTTTTTTTTTTTTTTTTGCTCATGACTTAATGGAGTTCCCAGTTATGTTTTATTTAAGATTTAACTTTGCCTCAAACCTTTCAACTAAAATTCCTTGGGAGAAAAAAAAGACACAAATGAGACACTTGCTAATATACAGTAAGTGGATACATAATGTAGATAACATGGCTCGGATATTTTGGTCTTGGAAGGAGTTCATATTTAAATCTTGTGATTTAATGTGAGCACAGAGACTTTGTTGAGATCTCTTCTAAATGACACACAGTATGAGTCTACTGAAGTATTTTTCTGAGGAGAAAAATCTGAGTTCATCTGACTCCATTTGATCCTAAAGTGATCTTATCTGTGATGTCTCATTCCTTTGTGCTGTAATGCAACTCATTAGATACAATTCTGAGTCCTGTTCCTTGCTTTCTTCAGTTAATCTAATAGTTTATTAGACTAACAGAAGAAAGCGAGGAACAGACCTTTTGAACTATGAGTGTCTGTTTCTATCTTCACTCAACCTTTGCATGTGGTGAAGGGTAAAGTGACAGACATCACTATGCTTCAGCAAAACAATCTGAGGTAAGAAGGCCATTGCCGTTATTGCACACTGGAATTTCAACCAATCACACCTGCCTTAATAGCAGCGCCCTGCTCTTTCCTATCACAGGCAAATAAGAAATCAGTGAAAATTGCTCACATCTTGTGTTAAAGCCTATTACAGTCAATGTCCTACACCCTTTTATTCAGAGACGATCTGTCAAGTTAAACCTCTCACCAAAGACACTTTGCCATGCTATGCCATGCTAGGACACTGTTTTGCATCTCTAAATAATTCAAAATTACTACATTTCACTGACAAGCCATTCATTCACCCAGCATGCTTTCAAAAGCCACCCAAAGATGTTCCTATGACAGTTAACTGACCACCAATGGGCCATCCTTGCAGTAAGTCACTTGTCATAGACACCAAACCCAAGATGTTACTGAAAATTCACAATAAATGTAATATAAAATGCTGTGCTCCCTCCTGCTTAAAAGTTCACCTCTGATTCATATTTATCTAAATTCAAAACAATTCTGTAATTATTTACTCACCCTCATGTTATTCCAAACCTGTATGCTGTTTTTCATAAAGCCCCAAATATGTCATAAAAGTAGACCATACCATGCGTGTGCTATATTCTAAGTCTTCTGAAGCCATACAATAGCTTTTTGTTTAACATTTAAGTTGTTATTCACTGATAATCTACCCCTCCAAAGGCCTGAAAACTCATTTGCCGTAGCGGAGGACGGAGAATGATCTTTCAGAGCTGAGCTGAGGGGCAGATTTTCAGTTAATAACAACCTAAATTTCAGACTGTTCCTTACACAAAGCAATCATATGGCTTCAGAAGACTCAGAATAATAGCACAGAAGCTTCATGGACTTATTTTATGTTGCTTCTATGGTGTTTTTGATGCCTTTTGCAGCTTGACAGCCCTTGCTCACTATGAACTGTTGTATGGAACAGAGCTGCATAAAGAATATTTAAAAAAAAAATCTTATTTTGTGTCCCACAGAAAAATAGTAGCATTCTGTTTTGGATCGACATAAGGGTGAGTGAATAATGAAATAATTTTTCATTTTGGGGTGAACTGTATTTCTTTAACATCTCTCTCTCTCTTTCTCTCTAATCTCAGTATCACCTAAGTGCTAAAATAAACTAAAAAAAAGTGAACGCTGCCAAAGACAGCAGTGAAATTACCCAGTGTGAGATGTAATCAGAGAGCGTCAGGGGTCCACACACTAATGACTCCAGTGATTAACCCACGTCAACCATCCAGACATTTTCGAAAGCACCTGTGATGGCATTCAACCACAGAGATAGAGCAAAATGTTTGAATGTCCCATAGGTCCACCAGCTACAGTAGACCAGCACTAACCAGTATAAAATAGCCTAGACTAGCATGTAATTGCATTAATATGGTCATAAGCCTTATGCTTATAAGCATTTTCTTACTTTACCATTTGAGAACTTTATCCGCCAATTTGAACTGAAGACAGCAACATCAAACAAACAGGGAGAACATAGCAGACAAGGAGAAAAAAAATGTGAGCTGTAATAAGAGTGAAGGTCATAGAATACAACAACAATATGGGAGTGAATGACAGAGTGACGTGGTTTGAGACCTGAGGACAGCATACAGGTCTGAAAACACATTCAGAGTGAGTATGGACAGACCGCAGGTCAAATAAGACCTGCACCTCATTCAGACTCCATCAAAATGGACAATGCATCAAGCCATAAATCAAGGAGAGTTGTTACTGGTGTATTTTAAGGGTCATGCCATGTATTTTCTGAGCTTGGAATCTAAAACATTTGTCACAGCAGAACCTTTTTACATTAAGATGTCAGGTGTCAGTTACTCTTAAACACACCTGCATAATGTTGCACTGCAACTACAATGCAATACAGTACAACCACTTCCAGTGGCAACCTTACAGAGTACAATTTAACATAAATTAAAAAGTGAGATATCTGAAATGATTGTACAAAACAGAAAGAAATGTTTTTGTACATGTTATAAAAATATTGTAAGAATTTACACAAAATCATTAGTTTGTCAGCCATTTAAAAATTATATCAGAAATATGCAATGTATAATCATCTGTTATTGCACTTAAAGCAACATTATGGCGCAAAAAATTGCACTATTGTCAAAGATAAAGTAAAAATCTGATTGTGTGCTATAGAGATTGAAGAGAAAAACTACAGATAAAAGTCTACAGACAAAAATAAAACTCATAAGAGCTAGCAACAATTTTAATCAAACAGAATGAGAGAAACATACTGGAAAAAACAGCAGCAAAGAGACACTCAACAAATATATGTACAGTGTTGTGTAGTTATGAACTGCATGCAATCTGGATTATGTAATCATGTTACAAATATCAAGACAAGTACTTGTAATTAGATTACATTACATTCTTAATGTGTGTATAATTATATTACAGTTAGTTTTGTGGATTACACGATTAAATATCGACTCGGGGACTGACAAATATCAAATTGTTGTTTAATGTCATGTTTTCTAATGTTTAATGAAAGAGACATACTGTAAATTGTTACTTACAGTAATACACTTAGATTTTCACCAAAATATGCAGTAAGTAATCCAAAAGTTATTAGAGTAGATCAACTAAAAAGTGTAATCTAAAAGGTTGGGTTTCTGATTACAATTTCAGTTTCAGTACTGGATTACATTTCAGAAGTATTCTACCCAAAACTTTGAATGTAGAACTGTGAAAACATAAAGTGTTGTGTTGGTAATATATTGCTTAACATTTTTGCACTGGCAGCAAGCTGTTCATTACAATATAATGCTTGAATCTAAAAGTTAATTAAAGCTCATAATGAACAAGAATGAATTGTGCCCACTGATAGCTTTGTTTATTTGTGTGCACTGTCTACACTGTTTTAGTACCCGAGTCACTAAGGAATTACGTAAATCAGGTAATGCTGCAAAACATACCCAAAAGTCTGTACGTATGCACTGAATGTAATATGCACTGTGTAAGTCCCCATCTTGCAAACCAGTTCTGAGTACAGACTACCATGATCTACCATGCTTTACTGGAACCATCACTGTTATCAAGGCACTTAAATCAACTCTTTAAAATGTCAAAAGTGTGCTTGTCTACACTATACATCTGGATATATGCCCAGACGAAATGCTCTTTTCCATCATTTGATTATCATTTGATGAATTGCTGCTAAGTGTTCTGTGCTGAAATACCACACACAAAAGTGGCAAACTGTTCAGTGAATTTGCCCCTGACTATAATTTTTTGAAAGTGATCAAATCAGATCAGACAGTGTAATCATTTTCTGGCAGGTCTACAATGGTTGCTATAGCAATGATGTAGGCGTTTCCCCAATGCCAAGTGACTTTCTTTTACAACTGGAAGCAGAAAGATGTTGGCAGTATGGAGACAGCTGACAGCAAACTAGAAATCTGCTTATCTACATCATGGCATTTCGCCACCGAACTGAACTCATGTTCAAGTTGAGTTAGAGTCTCTGTGGAGAAAACCTCTCGGCACAAGAGAGTGAGAAAATGGTGTCAGAAAAACCTGCCAGTTTAATGCATCCTGTCTTATTTGAAAAAAAAAAAAAGCCAGGGTTTTGGATAGCATTATTTTTTTCATTAAAGCATCCTAATGTCTGAAAAATTCAAACATTGTCTGACACAATGTCCAGTTAAAATATTAATACGAAACCAATCCCATCCTAATTATAAAAACACTTCGCCTCCACAGAGGATATAACTTTCTCAGCAGCTTGCGAGAAACAGCGTATCTGGGATACAACAGTGAGTTGTGTCATGAATGGGCAATAGTAGCCGGTGTCATTCCCGCCTCCATAGCTTGGGGGCTTCGCACTGCAGAAGTGCATTAAAAACAACCTTGTGTTGCCGCATTCTGGAGAACGTCACCTGGCTTATTGTTTATTTATTTATTTTTTTCTCCCCATTTTGGAATGCCCAATTCCCAATGCACTTTAAGTCCTCGTGGTGGCGTAGTGACTCGCCTCAATCCGGGTGGTGGAGGACGAATCTTAGTTGCTTCCGCGTCTGAGACCGTCAATCCACGCATCTTATCACGTGGCTTGTTGAGCGCGTTACCGCGGAGACCTAGCACATGTGGAGGCTTCACGCTATTCTCCGCAGCATCCACGCACAACTAACCACGTGCCCCAACGAGAGCGAGAACCACATTATAGAGACCACGAGGAGGTTAACCCAACGTGACCCTACCCACCCTAGCAACCGGGCCAATTGGTTGCTTAGGAAGCCTGACTGGAGTCACTCAGCATGCCCTGGATTCAAAATTGCGACTCCAGGGGTGGTAGTCACCTGGCTTATTGCTGAAGAGAAAAGCTGGACACATTATACTTCACATCATGAAAAAATTATACAAAATAGTTGAAGAAATAAATTAGCCTATATGAGAAATTATTTAACATTAGCTAACACATTTTTGTTATTTAGATAGTTCTTTGTTAAAAGATATATGTGGCAAATAGCTGTTCAACATTTTGTAACTAGCCCTTTGATTTAGTTTTAAATGTGTTTAATGTTTGGGTTGGTAATCAAGAACTGGTTCTATTTTTTTTTTAACTTTACGTTAATGGTTCTTGAATATTTGAGTATTGAGTATTCTTTCGCCAGTGTGGATGGAAAACCGTACTAAAATACTATTTTATATTTCAACACTATAAATCAATGATACTGCAGCCACGCAACATGAAACATAAAGCACAACCAATGTAGTCTGATTCCCGAACAAATGACTCTTATGAGTTGGTTCTTTGGAATCTACACCGAAAAACATACAGCCCTACCTTCTGAATGACTCTCTTTTTAGTAAATACCTTACTGAAGTCATTCATTTCATCATGTCTGATCCGGAATTAACCAATAATAGTAACTGTGTTATGTGTACTTAAGGCTTGATATGACAATGTGTTATTAAAGATTCACATTTTGTGATAATAGTATTTAATATAAAAAATAAAGAATTAATAAAATGTGTTTATTAGTCTTTGTAAACACCTTTTACAATACAATATGAAATGATCTGATCCTTTTGTAACAGGCTGCTTGTCGCGGCTCCGTTGACTTTGTCGGTTTGTTTTGTATGTTTTGTCATTTTCTCTCCCTTATGTCTCACAGGCGCGGCCGGCATGCATGATCGGCGTTTCCATGGGAATACTGATTGTTCCCGGGGGAACGCTAATCATGCCACTGATTAGCGTGCTGAGCAACACCTGTTCTCCCCTAATTCGTGTTCTCAGTATCTTAGCTAGACTGTTGTTTGATGTTGAGTACTAACCTCACTCTCACTGCCTAGTTGGTCCTGTCTCGTGTATCTGTTGGTGTGTGGTTGCCTTCCAGTATTGCTGCGTGTCAGCTGGTCTTCCACAGAGGATACCTCGTCTCTGCCCGTGTGTCGAGAGTTAACTTTGCTCATCTCTGCTGGGCGTTGTTCTGCATCTCACTAAGCTTCAACGGAGGATTCTATGAATCCGTTCCTGACTTCCACAATGCACACCCTCATCCTACGAACACACTCTTCACGGATTGCCCCTTGCGCAACTACGACGCGGACGCCATTGGAGATCACTTCCCACTGCCTGCAGCCGGTGTCGGGATTTTCTACATTCCTCAACCCAGTGACTGCTCATTATTACTGTTAATAAATCCTTTGAACTGTTCCTCTGCTCTTGGGTCTGTTTGTCTCAATATCGTTCGTTACACTAATGGGGAAGTAAATCCAATTTATTTCATTTTAATTCATTTTACAGAAACATTACAGAACTGTTAAGGAACCAGTTTCATTAAGAGGAATCAGAATAAAAAGTGGAATCGTTAAATTCCATATGATTTCCATCCCTATTTATTGCATTAGACACTAAATCCAGGACTGCCATTTTTTTTTTTTTTTTTTCGAATGGTGAAAAAAGTGTTTATTGTTCATTTGAGTGTGTTATTATTATATTGCATAATCCATTGTTCCAGTGCAAAATTAGCACAAAAGCACAACATTTTCTTACAGAAACTCTGCTGGAGCCTCTCACATGGTGTTTGACCCTATGGATGAACTGAACTAATGGCTTGTGTAGGAACATCTCTTCTGAAAGGCTTCTAAAACCACCAACCCTAGAGTGAAAAGATGAGGCGTTCATGCTCACACACACACTTTTTATTAATCAAGCACTCACAACAACATTGGTGCAACAATGTTGAGTCTTTCCAATAACCAAAGAATGAATATTTTGAAACCCTATTATTGCGAGAATCAGTGCCATTCAGTGGTTTTAAGACGTCCTGCAGAACATTAAAGAGGAAATTTCAGATTCCAGGCTTCACTTAGCACTTAGCTTAGCATGAAAATGCACCTCTGTCCAGTGCACTTTGCTTTGGCAAACTTCTATAAATCATTCAGTTTGCTACATAGAAAGGGGAAATAAATGTATAGATGAAGTGTTTTCAAAGCCAGCGTCTAGAAAACTATATGAAAACTAATAAGAATACTTACATGACTATATGTAAATACTAATAAGATTTAAAGCTGCACTATGTAAGCTTTTGGTTAAAAATGAACAAATTGCCATAATTAACTGAGTACATAAACAATCAGTGTTCAAAACAATGATTACCTTACCCCGATTCTCTATGGTAAGCCAATAAAAATTATTTGTATTTTGAGCTGTCGGGTTCGATTTGGTGCGAAATCGCTGGCTTATAACGTACATCCTTGTGTCATTACGTCATGTCCGTGAACATAGGAAAGAAGAGCCGGCTGTCTCTTTCCAATGTAAACAGTAGATAGTGATAATACACTGTTTTAGTTTGCGAGTAGCTGTTAAAAAGAAGAAAGAAACTACAGTTCAGTTCAGTTACACTCACACTGTTCCGGACAGCATCGCAACAGTCTGGATGGATGTTTATATGTTATCCATTTGACGAAGTTGTTTACCTGCTTTAATGCTTGGATATGTTGTCTGGTAGGGTTGTTGAAGCTAATATTGCTTGTCATTCTTGTAGGAATGGAACAATACTCATGTGTTAACCGATCGCGATGTATCTATGTTGTCAGGGAGAGTTACTGTGACATGTTTACTAATATTTATAACTTCTGAAATTGACTGTTAACTGTTATATTGCATATTTCTGCATATTATTTTCATGTTTAATAAAGTATATTTTATCCCCATCATTACTGAATCCTTGTTTTATGTTTTTAGTTTACTGTGTTATTGTGTGCATTCATAGACATACTATTTTAGTATTACGGTCCACTTGCATTATCAACTGAGGCTGTACAATATAATATAAAAATAATAAAAGTCTTCCATTGAACTCGTATCAGCCATATCATGAGTATCACCCCTTAAATTGATAAGTGTAGTACAATACAAACATTAATAGTAGATAAAACACTTGAAAACTTATATTAAAATATACTGGTAGTGACTGAGGTGATTGAATCCCCTGTTCTTTATGTAAAAGCACTTTGAGTGTAGTGTCAGAAAAGTAAAATTCATTAATTCAAAATGTCAATATGAGTATTATTTATCTTTATCAAAGCAAGTGATACTTCAGTTTTAAATGTTTAATCGTATAAGAAAAATATCAACATGAAAACAGCACATTATGACTCCGACTCTGAATATCTCCAGTCATGGCGATGTCCAGGTAAGCTCAAATCATGAGATTCATCCGCCAGAAGAGCAGTGCCAAAACACGAATCACATTTAGTGTTCTTCTGAAAATTGCTTGCAATTTTAAGTTTCAACCACAGATGTCGCTAGAGAGCACAAAGTTACATAGTGCAGCTTTAACAAATTTTGATTCATTAATGGTAATGGTTGAAATGAAAATTCTGTCATTATTCACTCGCCCTCATCTGCCCAGAATATCTGTCTCACTCTCTCACCCCCTCACCCTAGACTTCATGTCTTATATCTGCTCTAAATCAACCCTTCTCTACAGCTCCATTACACACTCATTTTGCCCTCCAAAACTCTCCAGTTCTCTTCTGAACAGCTCTCTTAACCCCTGTCTGGGCCTGCAAACTGTAGCGTCTCAGCCAAATACATTAGCACTCTATTACGCCCTGGAGCCTGAATTCCCAACCTCCCCGACTGTTCCCTTTCTGTCGAAGCTGTAAACCTCTGCCAGTCTCTCCTGATGCCGCCGTCCTAGGGGAACTCCCAGTGGACAGAAGCTGATTAGACATGAATTGGACAGCTGAGAGAGGCTGAGTAAAGTAAAGGAGTATACTGGAGACATCTGGACTGGCCTAGATCTTTCCTTTACACATAAAAGTCCATGTCCTCAGTAGAGAGGTCAATATTATTACTTATACTAACTGTACATATACTGTACCCTTACTCTTTCTGTACAATATATTTCCCATTGTACATATCTGTACATAGCATATATACTTCAGTATGTTTTTTTCTGTCTGTCTGTCTTGCTTACATATGTTATTATATTATTCTGTCTAGTTGTTATACTGTTGTATGTATAGTTGTTCTGTGTGTATAGTGGAAGTGTATTGGAAGATAAATTCCTTGTGTGTGTGAGCATACTTGGCAATAAAGCTCTTTCTGAGTCTGATATCTAGTATTCAGCTAGAATAATTTGAGTTATATTTAGCTGCCACACAAAGAAAGAGGCCAAATTACCATAACACAACTAGGAATGTGCAAAACTACATATTTTCGTAATAGATTATTTGGTCACTTGTCTGAACAACCTGTTGACATCCTTCGAGTATTGAATATGGGAATACTGATTGTATTAAAATCAAAAAGGTTAAGAACCAGGTCTTAAAGAAGCCCTGTATAATTACGCTGATATCAAACACACACACAGATCAGATACATTTCTTAGGGGGTGTTCACATAGGGCACTGTGGCAAAGAGGAGGGTGGGGTCGGGCCATGATGACGCACGCCCAGCCCCTAATCAGGCTAATCAAGCCGACCAGAGGGATAAAGGCTGCCAGAGGTGGCAGTTCGGGAGAGAGAGAGAGCTATAGGCAGCTGCCCTGTATGTGTTTATGTTTGTGTGTTTTTGTTTAATTAAATATTACTTTGATGCTTCGTCCGGTTCTCGCCTCCTCCTTCCCCTTTTACCCCGTTACAGGCACATTCTTGTGTTTACAAATAGATAGATGGAGCACAATGCAATGGAACAGAATGTAAGGGTCCTGAGCAAAAATGGAGACCTATGGATTATGCATAATAACAGCAGCCAATGGACCCTTCGCTAAGCCCTGCCTTAAAAGCATTTCTGACCAATCCTGTCTTAGGAACTGTTGCCACGCCGCCATTTCTCTGACAAGTGTTTGCTTTTTTACAATGAGAGCCTATGGGAGTAATGTGTGTTTGAGTAGTTTTAAGCAGGATTTTATCGAAATGATCAAATACATTTTATAAACTTTGTTGCTGGGCCACTTGTAAGAGTACGGAGAGGACACGCGCAGTGTTTTTCTTTCTTTTTAAAAAAATCTTTAAATAAATATTGAGAAGAGCATGCTATGGCTTAAACTGTGTCACTCCTCATTCCCAAATGAGCATTTATAACATCAGCGAAGACCTAAATTTCCTCCAAGGTCAATTAAAGCTAACAACTTAACATTAATTCATTTACTTATTGATTTAGGTCTTAGTAAAGGTGATATTACTTGTAAATGAGGAGTCCACAGCATCAAAATGAGTGTGTTATGAGATGTTATAAGCAGTTCTTTTCACTTTCACTAATGTTATGAGGTTTGTAATTGCTGTAAAATGACACTTCTCTCTTTTTATGTGACTGTGATGATCATTTGCCTCAATTGTGATTCACAGTCTGCACTGTTTTCAATCAAATTACTGTGTAATTTAACCATTTCTTTTACAAATACATCAGATAAATATGCTTTACAATGTCACTCAGCATTCCAGCCTATGTAATAATATTACCCATTCCATTTATGACAATTGCCAAAAACCGAGACGTTCACGCAATCTCCCATTCATTCCTACGGAGAGATCTACCCCATTTGTTACACAAGTGGTCCTTTCACATCTGCTGTGGCAGAACTTTAGTGCCCTACAAAAACAAAAAGCAAACTATGCTGTTACACCGTGAAAAATGGCTTAAAAGTTTTTTGAATGAATTTATATTGATCTGATATCACTTTTCCACAATCCATTTTCAAGAGATCTAATATCGGTCACAACTTAGTTTAGACCAAATATGTAGTTACTGTGTTTTGCCTTTGCAGTGCATGGGACGAATTCAGTGACGCAACTTCTCTGACAGTCTAACAGCACATTAAAGCACAACACACTGTCAGCAACCAAAATCCTCTGAATCTTGAAATTCTAAATTCATCCCCTTTAAAGCACCACAACTGGAAATAACAATTTATAAAATCTTGATAAACTAGTCGACCTCACTAACAGAATATTCTGTTAGTGGATGACTAGTCGATCCATCCTTAAACACAACCCTGACTGTGTAGCATCTATCTTCTCTACAGACCTTCTGGTTTCTACTTCTTTTAAGTCTTTCCCTCCTTCTAAAGATGCTACTTTACTTCCTGTGCTTCTGTCCATCTTGGTCACTCTCCAGCTGCTATCTCGAGTTATTTTCTCTCTATCTCTGCTCCTGTCTGCCTTCCAGCTTTTCTTCCCTTCTATCTCTGTCTGCATGGCTGTGTGAATGGAAATCATTTCAGGGATCGCTACCCACAGCTAATGCTGCTATGTGTTCCCTAAGGTGTCCACACATAGTGCATATGAATACAGTAATGTCTAAACCCAGATACCACACAGCATGATATTCCAAACCCAGCAGCAAATAATGAAATCCTCACTATTCCACACATGCACACACACATACACACTCAAAAACCTTTACCAAGGTTATAAGACCTCTGGTCAGTCTGAAGCTGTATTATGGGCATGGAAAGGTCACAGGTCAACTCCAACATGAGGCAGATGAAGGTCAGGTGTATGTCTAAGACTTTAACCTCTGTGTAATTGCCTTAGCGCTCTTTAAACCATGTCATGGAATGGCTCCCATTTGGTTCGCTTTGCTGGTCAGAAGAGCTTACAGCAGTATGATGCTTATAATACTTACACTGTGCTGAGGAACAGATTACACACACACACCATTAAGCTGTCCTGAGACAGTTTTACAACATCAAAAACTTTCACAAAAGATGTTAACCTGAAAAGGGAGTTCCCTTTAAACTTTAACGTTTTCATGATTTTCTTTCAAGAGGAAAACATAAAAAATACACTAGTGTAATTGAACTAAATCAATATGCTGGGCAAAGCATCACAATGAAATGCACAAGCTCAATGGTGAATAACAGATGGTGTATTATCTCATTGGCATATCACTTCACTGGTCAATAACCTCATTAGTGTATAACCTCGCTGGTGAATAACTTCACTGGTTATAACCTGGGTCCACAATTAACACCCGCTAAGCCCCAAATGCAGGAAAATACAGCATAAAAGTAAGACTCCAGTGTTTAAATCCATATCTTCAGAGGCAATATGACAGGTGTGGGTGTGAAACAGAACAATATTTAAGACATTTATTACTATAAATCTACTTTCAGAAAGTGTTCTTCTTCTGTTTTTGCCAATTCGCATTCGCCGTGCATTTCGCCAGCTAATTGGTTGCTGTGCAAATATGATTTATTTTATTCTTTCTTTTATCCCTCCTTTTTTCCCCTTTCTCCTCCCTGTCCAGTAGTTGGCGATATGCACAAAGTGCAAATGCGAATCGCTAAAAAACAAAAGAAGAACTTGGTCCTCTCGTGAATGCGCATAGGAGGGCAGATTTCTGAAGATTTGGATGTACAGTAACAACTGGAATCTTATGGATGGACCCTTTTCACTCTTCCGGGTTTTGAAAAGTAGAAGTAAATGATTGCAGGGTAAACTTTGATAGCGATGAATGGGAGTGGTTGGAAAACTACGCCGAATATAATTTTTGCACACCCATTTGCTCCAACATCAAAAGAAAAGTGCCACTATTACATTTCCACAACTTTTCAAATGAAATAAAATTGAAAAAAAAAAAAAAAAAAAATATATATATATATATATATATGCGGAAATGCGTCATCACAAAGGATGAAAAGTCCCTTACATTTATGCTGCCTTTATGTGCTTTTTTGAACTTCAAAGTTCTGGCCACCATTAACTTGCATTGTATGGACCAACAGAGCTGAGATATTCTTGTAAAAATCTTTGTTTGTGTTCAGCAGAAGAAAAAAGTCATACACATCTGGGATTTTCATTTTTGGGTGAACTATCCCTTTAAGGTGACACATTTTAAACTACCACCACAATTTTACAATAAGTGTGCCATTATTTTGTAAAAACATCTCAATGTCAATGTCTATGACATGGGATAGATTGACTGAAACTTCTGACTGATTTAAAAACTCCTCGATATCTTGTGTTTACATGGCAAAGTGTTCAACTTGATCTCCAAAAAAAGCATAGTATGACTGCATTATCTCTAACTAATGAAGCTCTGTCGACCGAAACTTTACTCATGGCATGAGGTCACCCCAGTCCTTCTGACACTCACTCACTTATTCATTCTCTTCTCTCTCTCTCTCTCTCTCTCTCTCTCTCTCTCTCTCTCTCTCTCTCTCTCTCTCTCATATCAACTGTGTCATACCAAACGAGCTCGAGTTTCACTGATCTATTCATTACGCCAATAGCACGACACCAACTCGTCAAGCTTTTAACAAATACATTCTAGTAAACATACGACCATTATAATAAAGTCAACCGTGCAGAAAAGTACCTCAAAAGGCAACGTGCATAAATAAATTAGTGTGTCACTGCACTACACATTTTAGAATGATCAGAATGGCAATGCAATGTTTGTAAAGGAGCTTGATAAAAATAAAAAATAAAAAGATAACCCATTTTAACTTCTTGTCTCTGACTGTCATATGTGAGTTAAATTACGTGGCTGAACAGCTGAATGAAACAGGAAAGTTTAATCCATCATCATCATCACAGCCGATATAGATTGCTGAGAGTCTGCTCAATGTAAAGAGAGATTTATCTTTAAGACATATATCTCATATAATCCAATTTTTATCCAAAAGAAACACCAAGATCAACTAATGACACTCAGTTCAATTCATTTACTCCCTCTTAGACATGACAAGATGTTAATAATTATTTTAATCATCATAACATTACTCACACAGCTTATTTGAGTTATTTCATTTCTCCATTTCCCCTCAGATAGCCGTTGACAGCAACAGTTACGCGTGCGATCGTTTTCACTCACGCGTGTGTGAAATCGTTCATTCCTCCCGTCAGGAATTTACCGGACGGTCTCCGTATCACTCAAACATACCATGTCGGTTTAAAATCCACGCAGAGTCTCTCCGGACAGATTCACGTTGCGCATCCCGCATCAGTTTCACTGTGTGTGTGTGTGTGTGTGTGTGTGTGTGTGTGTGTGTGTGTGTGTGTGTGTGTGTGTCCCTCAGACGAAGACGGAGCGCGAGAGTCCCGGTGATTTCAGTTCTTCCTGTTTTCAGTTATTAAACTGTCCTCACGCGGTTGAAGTCCATAAACGTCTCAGATTCAGTCCTCTTCAAGTAATGGTAAGAAGTACCGTCACTGCTCGAATGAAAGTGCAGCCCGCCTCACACAGACATCTCTCTCTCTCTCTCTCTCTCTCTCTCTCTCTCTCTCTCTCTCTCTCTCTCTCTCTCTCTCTCTCTCTCATGAGGTAATAATCTCATTTGCTTGGTCACTAAAGGTGAGGGCAGGTAAATCTTGAGTCATGAGAAGGCAACTCTGCAGCGCCCGGCAGGTTCGTGATATAGGCTAGTTAATCTCACAAACCCAGACACATCAAAGTCCAAAAAACAAACAAACAAACAAGCAAAAAAAAAAAAAAAAAAACCTGACGTGACGTGACGTGCCGTGACGTTTTTAGTCCGGATCTATCAAGTTATTCAAAAATACTTAAAAATGTAATTCACACAAATGAATTACTTGACTACACCTCTTCTATAACCAACATGTTTTCAATGACTGTATCCAAAGTAATGTTGACATTTTTTTCTAGGGCTTTAGTTCACCCACAAATGAAAATTCTCTCGTCATTTACTCACCCTCATGATATCCCAGGTGTGTATGACTTTCTGTCTTCAGCAGAACACATCTGAAGGAAAATAGAAAAATATCTCAGCTCAGTAGATCCTTAAAATGCAAGTGGATGGTGATCTGAATTTTGAAGCTCCAAAAAGAACAATCAGTCACTATAAACATCATCTATACAACTCTAGCAGTTAAATTAATGTCTTCTAATGCGACAGGATCACTTTTGTTGCGAAAAAGATAAACATTTAAGTACTTTCTAACTATAGACCATCGCTTGTTGTAAGCTTCATGAGAGGGCCGAGTTCACATGGTCTCTCGTGTGACGTATTCGCCTTGCCATGTTACGGACATAATCTCATGTTCTTCTCTCGGTTGAGACATCCAGCGTAAGCACACAAACGCACAGTTGTGAGTAAACATACATATACAAATACAGATCTAAACCAAAACCAATGAAGCTTCTGTACAGCATTCCTCCTATTCAGTTTTAAACAGTGCTGCTCTTACGTTTCAACGCGATTACGTCGAACGCGTATACCCCTGCTGACCAGAAGCGATGATTTAGATTGTTCTTTTCGGAGCTTGAAAAGTCAAATCACCATCCCTTGCATTTTAAGGACCTACACTGAGCTGAGATATTTTTCTATTTTTCTTCAAATGTGTTCTGCAGAATAAAGAAAGTCATACACACCTGGAATATCAGGAGGGTGAGTAAATGATGAGAGAATTTTCATTTCTGGGTGAACTAACCCTTTAATGTTAAAAATGTCAATTGTCATTAAAAGCTGAAATTCTTGAAAAAAAGAAAGAAATGCTGGCAAGAGGAGTGCAGAATAATATTATTATTAATAATACTAATATTAAAAAAAATATGTGAAAGGAATTTGTTTTAAAATAATATCAATTTCTGAAAAACCCTTGTCCACTAAATCAAGGTCATTTGGTGTAACCAATGTGCCATTTTGTTGTCGTATTACAAATAATATGTATACATACACATAATATACATATATACACACAGTATATATACACACTATATACTGTATATATATATATATATATATATATATATATATATATATATATATATATATATATATATATATATATATATATGTATATATATATATATATATATGTATTTTATTTGTAACTTTTTTAAATTAATGATGAAGTTGTGTACACTCTCATGTATTAATTTAATCATTAAATATATTTTTATGGAGAAAATGCTCTAAATGTTTTTCAAAAAGTTATTAAACCAAATTGGACACAAAGATTACATGTCTGATTTTACATGCTGATAAACAAACAAACAAATAAAATTATTGTGTCTGGACAGGTTGATTCTCATGAGTGAATCACAAGGAGAAGTCATCAAGAATAATGAGAATTATAAACAAACTCAGTCGTAATTCTTTTCCCACATTGCATAATTTTTATATTGTGATGTTAAAAATTACAATAATAAAAAAAAAAATAATAAAAAGGTACATTTTCTTTATTCAAAATATAATTAAGCATTTTTTTTCCTTCTATTATGTTTTTGTGAGAATCTCCCATTCAGCCAAATATACATTACAAACACATACATGCATCACACTCACCAGTGTACAAAATAAAAACACAATGCATGCTGAGAAAGCACTGAGTTGCGAGTTAAACATTTCTTGGAGCCTCAGGTTGTGACACTGCAACCAAGCAGTCTGAAAGAGTCTTTTCTTCCACCTCTTTAGAAATTAATGTGGGTGGTGACAGAGAGAGACAGAGAGAGAGGCAAACACTGGCCGGCTGTGCTCTTCTCTAGTAACGTAACAAGTTAACATCTTAAATGCAGCTCAGTGTAACCAGAGAGGCTGTGGTGCTCACATATAATAACCCCTGTAACATCACACCACCTGAATGTATTCCACCACTGCAGAAATGTACTTACACAGAGGAGTCAGATAACATATTTAATATCAAATGTTTCTATGTAGGGCTGCAACTAATGATTATTTTGATAATCGACTAACTTAACGATTATTAGAACGATTATTCGACTATTCAGGAGATTATTGCAACGATTAATCATTAGCTCTTTACCGACTATTCAGCTTGTGCCCCGACTTAAAAAGTTGTATTAAACGTGCTTGCTAACAATTAAGCGGACAAAATCATCTTTTAGAAATACCTCTAAATGACATTCACTGAATGAAAGGGAAAAAATACTTTTTATTAAGTTTAATTCAGTAACAAATTCACTGCAAAAAATCCTATTGTTATCAAGTGTTTTTGTATTGTTTTCCATTTAATTGTCTAAAAAGCAACATATAAGATATTTAGACTTAGTGTATTTTTTCACTTTGTTATACTTCTGCGAGTGCAGTAAAGACAAAATATACTTATTCAAGATCTATTCTCTAAAAGCAAGTCTAAATATCTTATATGCTGCTTCTCATGTGAATGCATCTTTTTTTTAAAGGATTTTTATACATTTTAAAATATATTTATTTTTAATATTATATTCAACATTTTCAGATAAAATTTTTTTTCTTCTGCAGTATAGCTGCTAAAGTAAATGTGCATTGTTTTAAAGGAGTTTTAGATATTTATATTGGAAAACGAGCCAAGACAAAAACAAATCAAAAACACATTTTGTTGCAGTGTATAATGGGGTGAAGACTACCTCTCTCACCTTTCTGCTCACTTCAATCCATCTTTAACTCATATCTTCAATCTTATTAATAAAGCTGCATATTGCCAATTTTCTTCACGATAAGAATTGCACAGTGACATATATTATGATTCAATAAGTCACGATCCATCACGTTATAATCTAGCTGCATTAAGCGTGTGCGCTTGATGGATGAGCCTCTCCGCGACAGAGTGTGCATCAGCCGGGTTCAGTTTCAATCTCTCCCCCTTAGATCGGGACACTTCACGCAGCTCATAGAAGAGGCACTGACCGCACAGAGAAATGCCAGTTTCGGAGTTTGTACTTATTTACATGACCTGTTTCCTTATTATTTGAACTTTAATAAAGCTATAAGGCATTAAATATAACTGCATTAAAGATGTAACGGCGGGGTGTTTCCTTTAAAGACACTCGACATGCAAGTTTTGCTTCAGCAGAGTGGCAGCTCCGGCTTCGCTTATTCCACGAGAGTACTGCTGTATTTACTTGTATAATTCCCTCTACTTTGCCATCTACATCACCTGAAGCTGTTTGGAAAGTTTAGATTACATCTGGACTATGAGATGTGTTTTCTTCCTCTCCTCAGTCAGGCGTGAGCTGAAGTGCTGCTCTCATGCGCCATCATTAGAGTTTCGTATGATCTCATGTTACGTTAAATGGGATCAGACGACTTTTTTTTATTGTCGACGTTGTCGATAACATTGACTAATCATTTCAGCCCTATTTCTATGCACATTCGGTATGATCAGGTCTCTCTGATGGCATAACAGTGGGGGCACAGGAAGGTGATCTATGGCTATGTTCACACAGTTAGTGCTTGTGATTGAAAACTTTACCAACCAGTGTGTGACTCTCAAATTGTCCTGCTCATACATCATCTATGAACAGGACGATTTAATATCCACATTTACATTCCCACAGTCAATAATTGGCATAGACAATCGTATTTACTTACAGGTGTG
The DNA here is from genome assembly GCF_019703515.2 of Myxocyprinus asiaticus. NCBI lineage: Eukaryota > Metazoa > Chordata > Actinopteri > Cypriniformes > Catostomidae > Myxocyprinus > Myxocyprinus asiaticus. The sequence continues at coordinate 39,655,391 of NC_059366.1, forward strand.
ACTCTCGAATTTACCTGTTCATAAAACAGTATAGAGAAGTGGACCAAATTCTGTATGAAAGAAAAATCAAAATAAGACCCCCTTTTACTTTTGCGATAACGGTTGTAACCAAGGTGAGAGTGAATATTAAAGTAAATATTAAAGATGGCCATGTACATAACACCGGTAAATTGTCACAATTGACACAACATTATTAAATAAACAAGTCCAATGGAGCTCAACAGTGCCCACCCACTTTATTTTATTTTTTTAGCTAATCTTTTTTTTTTAGTACTCAACATGGAAAAATACATGCACACATCTGCAATGCACAGTGCACATCCACACCTTGTGCACTGTAGATCTGAATGTAACCCCAGGAGATCCATGTGGCAATCACAAAATGAACTGAGCGGAGGCCTGAAAATAGAAAGGAGAGAGAGCAAGAGAGAGAGAGAGAGAGAGAGAGAGAGACAAGAGAAGAGATATCAGAGAGTGTGTGTGATCAAGAAACCACTTCAAGGTCAACACAGTTATTTGTAGTCATAGCAGGCCAACTAGATCATTAGTTAAATGTGGATTTTGGAAGTCTCCTTGGGTCTTAGACAGAGACTCACCTGCAAATTTGTCTTCATATACTCGCATTAACCAAACTAATGCACTCCAGTCTTTCAGCAAAAGATATATAACAACTGTGTCTGGGCTGTGAGCTGCAGCTTTAATGAAAACCCTCATCAGGACATACAGACCCCCATGAAATAAAGCTGTGAGCAGGTAGCCTGAAAAAAAAAAGTGGGAAATTGATCAAAAATAGCTCAGAAAAAAACACATATATTCCAAAGTCTACCAAAACAATACATACATAAAACCTTGCTCAGAGTAAAGGAACCGTTCGGCTAAAGCGTTGCACCTCCTGCAGTCAAATTATTCAGGAAATGTAAGCTGAAGCACAGTGATGCCCTGCTATCAAAAATAAACCCTCCACACATGCAGGGAACACACTGCAGCTGCTCGCTCATGCCTCAGCAAGCTCAGGATCTAATATTCTCAATATAGAAGCAGAACAAAATCTGTGCTAGCATGCAGTACAACTACACATTATACAAATTCTGATGCTAGCACAGACAACAATTCAAGTCAAGTCTAAACCCTACATTTGCAGACAGTTAATCTCTCAGAAAGGTGGATCAATATAGGTTTTTCCAATGACTCTTCAATGATTCTAAAATGAATAGTTCACCCAAAAATAAATCTTCTGTCATTATAGGCACCAAAATTAAGCTGCTTTCTAAGGCCACATCAATATTAATGCATTTAAGTTTTAAGATTCAACTCAGTTTAAAGTTTACAATGTCATTGTCTTCCAAAGTATGTGGTAATGGAGAGCGTTTTCGAAATGCTCTATTTCAGTGGAGCTAAACACCATTTCTATAGTGGATGACAGGTGTAAAAGTACAAAATAAATGTTTTCAACCAAAAATGTATTAGTGTAGATGTGGTATAAAGTACCTCAATTGGCCCAATTCTAAGGCAGCAATGCATGTTCCTTAATGGAGAAGGCTATGCTAGAATGCATTGCAATGAGCTCGGTAATATATTTTTGTGAACTATTCCTTTAAAATTTTACCTTTGGTCCCTCCATATTGAATATTTGGTTATATTCTTGTTAGAAATGAGCAACCAGCTGTTTCTGTATTTAAAGTTTTTTACTTGTATATTCCTGGTCATTGTGTGATTTCTGTACCATTATGTAAATTGGATACCCCTGCAGTGACATGGCTTTGCTACATATGGAAGAGTTTGAATCAGCTAATAGAAACCTTCACTTTCCCCTCAGGTCATAAATAATTAAACATTGCATGAGTCTAGCCTGAAGTTACTGTGAGATCAAAATGACCAGTGCCTTTACTACATAGACCAGTAAAGCTTGTTTTTTTTCCATTGTGAACAGTAGTATTTTGCTCCACTGTCTTCTGTTAATAAATGTCAACACTAATGAGAATGTTAGGGAGAGTTCTTGCTCTCTGCTTTGCTATGGCTAAGCCAAGCTTAATCATGCTGCTATATCCCCCTAGGGGCAGATTTAGATATACAACTGGGTTAGAACAGAGAAAGAAAGCTGCGTAATTCTTCTTTCTTAGGCCGTAAGGCATCACGTAAGAGGTCAGAACAGATCACAGGAGTCCACTGGGTAAGAATGAGTAACTCAACAAAATCAGATTCTATGGGTCTGTTCCAAAACTTAGTAATCTGCCATTCTTCCTGGCTGTCTCCTGCCTACAGAGGCAGCTGTCTTCTATGTCAGCATCCTTACTGAAATGATGCCTCATAAGAGACAGATTTGGAATGCTCTACATAGGTGGCAGCTCTACACATCATTCTAACAGCACTCCTCAAGTGCAGCGCACTCGACTCACAACTGATTTCAATGCAGGTGATGCAAGAGAAATGACGCAATTCTCTAATGAGCATAAATACGCACAGTACACACACATTTTAGGTAAAAAAAAAAGTAGGTTTTGTGTCATATTAAACTGTTATTTATCAATACCTTTCAGTAGTGAATGGATTATAAGTATATTTACACTAAAAAAAATATTTTGAGTTTACAGTAAATTTCTGGCTACTAGATGCATGACTTTCACTGTATATTTTACAGTAGTATTTCGACAATTTATTACAATTAAAATACAACTCTATACTGTGACTTCACAGTGAACAGGACCATGAAATTACTGTAATATAGCAGTGCTGTATTGTAGAATCACAGTTATCAAATGTATATTTTTTAAGCTGCAGTGTTTGTTAATTGTCACCATCGTTGAGTTTTGTATGCTGAGAGAGGATATCTGTGCGTACATGGTTGCCAACATGATTAAAATGTATGTGCAATAACAGATCAATCATATCACAGCATGGCACTGCAAGCATCGCTACCACATTGTTTAATTACAACTTTGTATGTTTTCTTTCAAATGTACCAAATAGTGTAGACTATAAATCTTGATCAGATTTAGTCAGTCTGTAAATTGAAATAATTTTCTCCCTGCAGCACAGTGCAAAGAATAATGTTCTTAAAACAAATGCATCAGCTAGGAGTAAATTTATTTACTTTAAATAAGTTTCCATTCAAAGGGAACACTGAACACCATAATGGTTACTTCAAATGAAACACAATTATTCCATAATGCAGCGTGATATTATTTCTTTTTCACAGTAATTTGAAATTACTGTTAAATTTGGTAAAATCCTGGCAATTTTTTACAATGTATAATAAAAAATTATCTCGCTTCGTCTGCCATCTTGGATTTATTTTTCCGCCGAGCTCATCACTTTGCGTTCTTGGATCGCCTACCTTGGGGAAGGATATATACAATGCTACCATACAACTTGGCCGAGATATCGAGAAAATTAGATATCTTAAGAGGCAGCATAATTACGATACCTTCTGTACCATTTGGAACAGCCTCTGCGTCGGGAGCGCGCATAAAATGTCTTAAAATGCTGCTCACTAGGTTTTGGAACAGACCCGTGTGTGTGTGTGTGTTTGTGTGTTTGTGTGTGTGTGTGTGTGTGTGTGTGCATGTGTTATACAGAGTAATATATATGCTTAATAAGTATTGTTCATTGTTAGTTCATGTTAACTAATGTTGTTAACTAATGTTAAAAAATGGAACCTTATTGTAAAGTGTTACCATCAAGAATATAATTTATTTGATATTATCGATAAAAATAGTTTCATCTGGTTGGAATGGAATATTTCACTCAATATTAGTGTGTGCCATGTTTTAAGTATGCTTATTAGAGTGTTGTGTAAACATGCTAAAGCCAAACTCTATTGGAATCCCTTGAGAGAGTTAGTTGAGTCTCTTGTGAGGAGCACTATATGTCTGCTGTGCATGATTGAATTTTTGAGTGGCTGCCCATGTATGGCATTTAAAACCAGTCCCTTATGAGGTTTCATTTCGGTTAGGATGTTTTGTTTTAAGCCTTTGAAGCCATCTATATGCTAGTGTACACCTAAAAGTTGATATACGCATTTAAAATGTACAGCATTTTTTCTTCCTGATAAACAGACCAAAAATATTGATGACTTATCTTGCACTACACAGATTTTTGCTCTCTAGAATGTAAATATCCTTCCCCTTAAAATCAACTAGCAAGTAGCAAATCACGGTTAATGACATGGCTGTGATGTATATAAAGCACATTGTATATCAGCACATCCCACCTAAACTTCCTGTTCTAATAGGAAATATATCAGCACAGGAAAGATAACAGCACTTGTCAAAATTCCCATTGGTAGTCGGCACATTGTATCACTGCATAAAGTCATATAGACCATTTCAATGGCAGTTTGTTGGTGACGTCAAGTGATGTCATTGTTCCTTGACTATTTCCTACTTGTCAAAACAGACTGTTTAGCAGAGACTGGCCACTTCTGTTAAAATGAATGGGAGAAATTGGAACACCCAGAGGCAGCCAGCGGTCAACAGATGAAGAAAGGAAGTCCCGCCTTAAAGGTAAAATAGAAAATCACCTTTTAGATACAGAAATCGCCTGTCAATCAACTAGAGAACAGGCATGCGCATTAGCTATACAAGATGGTAAAGATGCATTTTTTTAGCGTAATCTGAGATAAAGAATCACAATTTATAATACCAGTTGTGACGGAACGATATGCCCCTCCCGTGGATCATCATCGCCCAGCCTCGCGCGATGGGGCTCACATAATCCCAATGAAGAGCCTCATCCGTTGCCTTTAAACACCGAGCGTGCCACTCCTCGTGAGACAGGTGTCTACCTGCTGGCATCTTCACAGGTCCAGGAACTGAGCGGGGAGGGCATGACGTGAGTTAGATGCGATGCCGGGGATTGAAGCACACGTCACAGCCGATGGGCCAGGATGCCGGGCCGCTATTCCCCTCAAGTGCCGAGGCCCAGGAAAGCCGGGCCACTCAAGTTAAGTCGCCACCCCACGTGGCTCGGGAACACAGCCCATTGTAACCTGGACTTTCCCCGTCTTCATTACTCTTCCTTCACATTGCACTTTCCACCGCAGAGGTGCCAGATTCCCCTTTGTTTTGGACACTTTCCCCTTTGGACATTTTATTCTCCCTTTTCTGTTGTTTATTATTTTGAAAAAAAGCCTCTCCGAGGCCTGACGCCACACCCACCGTGTCTGTCTCTTGCTCACCCCGCCACACAGTGTTGTCATATTTGACTGCTTATTTGAAATATATTCTTTTATCGTAATCTTGACCAACCATTTTGGTGATTTCAGTCTTTCCCCATTCAAGTAGGAGCTGCACTTTCATGCCGCTTGTTTATATAGAAAAATAGCTGCCCAAACTGCCCAAGAGCATTCCAAAGATGGCCGATGAGTAGACTGACTTACCTTGAAAAAGAGACTTTGACGAAAGGATCCGTAAATACATCATGATTTGTTTACATTCTTGAAATAGTCTATAAAACCTAAGATCCTTCAGTGTTTTAATAATTCTTGAATTAACTCTGTCGCATCGTCTATGATCGCTTATGTCACTTCAAATCGCCAATTTTCATGTGAAAATGACTTCCATTCGCTTTGCTGTCTAAATCACTCTCATTGTGAATGCAGCATTAGTAGGCAGCTGCCTATGTAGACAGAAGGCAGCTCACTAAGTTGTGGAATAGATCTACTGACAGTTCTGTTGTAAAAGTACAACCCTCAGTCTGAGCTGTAAAATGACAGCGGGCATTTCTTACTGTCATCAATAAACTAGCGGTACTGTCATGTGCGTAGCAATACACAACGCATAAATTAATCATCGTGAAAAATACAACTGTGCATTCACACAAAACTGTTGTATCAGCACAGCTCCACCACTGCAGACTGTGCACTCACTGTATGAATTCTCAAATGAGCACACTCAGATCTTATTTGTCAAACAACTTATTCAATTCTGTGATCAGCAACGGAATATCACAAACATTTACCGGTACTTGAAAATCTTCCTCCTGTTGCTCATGACCTCTGAAAGATCTCTCAGAGGTTGTTGTAGAATAGGAATTCTTATTAAACCAACAAGTTGCTTTGGGAGACCATGAACCAAAACACAATCATTATCTAGTTCACTAGAGCTCCAGAGAGTAGAGTAGCTCTCAGTGTGTACTAATAATTAGCAGGAACGTAGCATTTACAAACAAAGTCTCATTAATAGTATGCGTGACAGACATCTCCTTGAAGCCCGGCGGAGCTTGTGAGCAGCGCAGATGCTCTGTCCTGCCAAGACTTTACTGGCACATCTGTGGAGTGCGGAAATGCGTGTGTCTTTTGTTGTGACTTGCCAACCTATGAAATCAGCCCCAGGTCATTAAGGGAAGTGTACACATCTCAGTCTCAAAGCAATTTTTTTTTTTTCTTATTTTTTATATATTTTTTTTTTACAATAAATTGTTATAGCGCTGGGTGAAGATGTGACACCAGTAGAATGTAAGTGAAACCTCAGACAGTCTAGAACTGTGATTGATTGTGTTTGCACAGGATGGGAGGGGGAGTTTACAGAGGCCTTCAATAAATGTAATGCATCTAGATGTAGCAAAGACTATTTAGGCACAAGAAGATATGCATCTAAAATTGGAATGGAACAATCAACACTTCTCTCACATCATCTGTCGTGTTGGGTTTATTTCTTTCTGAGCTCAGCACAATACATTCTGAGATTACTTTCAGTGTGAAGGATTCATATGATGCTGCATTAGGGGACTTAGCTAAATGCAGTGCAAAGAATATAACAAAAGGCAGGTGTCTTGAGACTCGTTTTTAAAAGTTCAAGTTCTTTTTAACTTGACGCAGCATCTAAAAAATGCAGCACTACTATGTGAGATGCTGAAAAAAACTAGTGCGTGTTTACAATGAAAAACAATCAAAAAGCAGCACAAATGGGAGCAAAAACACTTTCATGTTAATGGCCTCTTAGAATTTGGCAAAAATTAGGTATTTAGCTTAATTATACTGCCTACCTTTTGGAACACTAGGGGTGGGTTTACTGGGCTTAAGCACTGAATGTTTTAGGAAAAGCCCTGAATGTTTTCATTACTAATTATTGAGTTTTCATGCGCCAGTGAAATCAAATCCTTTAGAGCGGCAATTCTACTCTCTGTGCATCATACAGTGTCTCCTTTTACGCTCATTCAGACAAGAAGTACTGACTGACATGTAACTCGCCAATCGTCTATAAAATGTTACTTACGATCCAGCCAATGATATTGGAACTTATGGATGTAATTACCTCCATTGCTTTAGACAGTTGGTTCGTAGGTGTGCACTTGTCTTGGTGAGGAGATTTATTCGAATATTGAAATGGACATTTGAAAAAAGAAGTAAAACAGCCTCAGGTATGTGTAACTACTGTATACATTTTTGATTGCATTGTCAATGAGGCTTACTACAACAATAGATTTCATCATTATATTTTTTTCACTTTTTTTTTTTTTTTCAAAAACTCGTCTCTGATTTTCCTAATGTGAGAGGAAGAAAAGCTAGCGAAGTCTCTGACTAGCCCTCGCACAGACACACACACACACATCACACACACACACACACACACACACACACACACACACACACACACACTGCAACTGTAAACGCTCCGTTTCCATGATATCTGCGTGTTCGCATAGCCTATAACAGGCTTTCACTTGATCTGATCTGTTTGTGCAAGACTTTTCTCCGTGTTTAATTATAATTGGCTATTGCAAGTGTGTGTGTGTATGTGTGTGTGTGTGTGTATGTGGGCAGGTTTGGGTGGTTTTCGAGGAAATTTTTTTAGGTTACAAACTGGTAATTACAAGAGTATTATGCTATAAATGTGGTTTATGAGGACATTTCTAGTGTCCCCATAATTCAAATCGCTTAAAAAAACATACTAAATGATGTTTTATTGAAAATGTAAAAATGCAGAAAGTTTTTTGTGTGGGTTAGTTTTATGGGTAGGGTTAGGGTTAGGGGATAGAAACTATAGTTTGTACAGTATAAAAATCATTATGTCTATGGAGAGTCCTCATAAGGATAGCTGCACCAACATGTGTGTGTCTGTGTGTGTGTGTGTGTGTGTTATGTATCTTCGTGTTAATAAGAATAGATGATTTGAAAATGTGCTTTTTTAATAATCTTCTAATGGGGTAAGGGATGGGCAAGGAGGAGGTGGGAACCGGCTGAACAGTCAACGTAAAGTTTAATGATATAAAATGAACTTAAAGCAACATAAACATAAAGACACACAGACACACACAACGCGGTCACGTGCATCTCTCTCTCTCGAACTGTCACCTCCGGCTCGTCTTTATCCCCCTCCCGGCTGATTAGCCCAATTCAGGGCCGGCCATGTGTCCTCACAGCCCAGCCCCAACCCACCCTCCTCCTCGTCACAAATGTTTACTTATTTTAGGGAATCTTTATTCATTTATGTATTTACTTATTTTCACAAAAATAGCTTCTAAAAATTCAGTGGTTGAAAAGAAGTTGGGATTCACTGTCAATATAATATGAAAGAGGAATGGACTGACTTTCCTGTCATCAATGGCCGAAGAAGTGCGCATGTTAAACCTTACCTGTGCTGTAATTTTGTTTTTAAATATATGTAGGTTTTAAACATACAGTAAATCCTATGTGTTCGTTGAATTTAATTACAAATTATAATAGCTTTAAGGAGGACTGCAGATTATTGTCTATAGTGGTGGAATAAAGCAGTTGGTAGATCTGAAAATGTTTCAATCTAACTCATTTTATGCTCTATTTATTATTATTATTATTATTATTATTATTATTTTTTTTTTTAAAGACTTCGTTTAAATATTACAAAGATTCTTTGCCGATGTGACTTTTAAACAAATTTTTAAAGTGTATCACGTGTATTATGATGCATACATGGATGTCTCTGGGCTAAGCACCGGAAATCCACTTACCCTAGAACTGCCCCTGGTGCCTACTGTATGTGCAGGGTGCTAGATGGTGCCAAAAATCTGATTGGATCACTTCAGAAGATGGATTAAACCACTGGGGCCTTATGGATTACATGTATGATGCTTTTTTTGTCCTTTTATGGAGCTTGAAAATTTGGTTACCATTCAATTGCATTGTATGGGCAAACACACATCATTTCTTTTTTTTGAGACAACATATTGGTGAGTAAATGATGAGGAAATAATCATTTTTGGGTGAACTATTCCTTTAAAATTCTGTCTGGGTAGGCAGTTCACTAGGTTTTGGAATAGAGCTTCTGTCACTGTTGAGCTGTATTTGAATTGCAATGCTTCTCATGGCACACTAAGAAATATATTCTTCTCAGATGCTGGGTAAAGTGTTGTGTCAGTGGTAATAAATTGGTTAATTTAGAGAAACAAGAGCAGAGCCTTGTGGGTCATTTAGTGCACAGCTGTATGAGGATCCCACAGCACTGGAACTTTACAGCTCTATGAACGAGGCAATAAAAGACCATGAATATGCGCCTATGAAGGAGAAAAGCTAGGGGGTCATTTTAGGGTGTAATAATACACCTATCTTTGCTCCTCCCCAGAGGACCATTCTGCCATTTTAATCAACTCAGAGAGAAGACCACACTTCTGTTTCAGATACATATGCCAGGAATCTGCTCTCTGAGCTGTCATGGATGACTAAAGAGAGCAGGCAAATCTGAAAGAGAACAGAGCTGCATGTAATATCACAATTACAGTGAATAAGGGACTGTTGTGTACAGGCAAGCACACAGGAGCTATCCGTGGTGCTGAAATGTGTGGCGGCACTTGTGCCGTGAAATGCTAATTTCACACGCTGTCGACCCATCGTGGATTTCCAAAGTGCTGAAATACACAATAAATTGCATGAGGGATCTGGCTGCTTTAAACAAAAGAATTATGTTCTCAAGTTTAACTCATGGAACATTTCCGCAAGCAGCCGAGGTAGCTGTGAGACCGGAACAAATGCTCCATTTGCCTGCCAAGACTATAGCCTTAATTGCTCAAGCCTGTATTTGCGTTTCCGATGCATGTGCATATTCTCAGGTCAAATGAGCATCAAAATTAATAAGACATTGACAAAGAGAATCCCACCTGCTTCAGTTGTAGCGCATGAAATAAAAAAACAGCTAAGCAAAATTAATAATCTGTCATATTCACTCACCATAATGTTGTTCCTGTATTAAAATCCTGTATGACTTTTGTTCTGTGGAAGGCAAAAGGAGCTATTAGGCAGAATGTTAGCCTCAGTCACCATTCACTTTCATTGAAATTTTTTGTTTTTCCATACAATTAAAGTGAACGTATCTGAGGCTAACATTCTGCATAACAGATCCTTATGTGTCCTACAGAAGAAACAAAGTCGTACAAGTTTGATTTGGAACAACATTAAGATGAATAAATTGTAGCAAATGTAAAATTTAGGGATGAACTAACCCTGTAAGTAATCTACCAATTATCATTTTACCAGTAAAATGGACAAAATGTTGCATAGACTATTTTATATAAGCAAATGGGCTGTCTTTTTATTCAGTAGACTGAGAAACACAGCATCTTTTGCAAAATTAATACAGCCTTTTGAGCAGCTAAGAAACAATGCATCAGTCTGCTGCTTTTATGTAGTCATAACAAATGGCCATACTATTTTTATGAGTGAATTGCGTAAATTGCAGGACATAATGCATTTTTAATGCACAAGATACTGGAAGCACGCTGTGGTTTTCCATGAATCGCTGTGAAGTCAAACTGTCATTTTAAGACATTATACACAGAGGAGATTCTAAACATGACTGCGAAGCTCAGATTTTGCTTGAAGATTAAACAGCGTACCCACCACTGGGAGGATGTATGGTTTAACATCCCAAATGGAGCAAAATAACCCAAAATGCACTTCAGATTGTGTGTTCGAGCAGGATCTTTTTGCGTGAGAACACAATACACAGACATTCAGAAAAACAGCATGTCACGCTGAGAATGTACTGTAGGAAAGAGTGAAACCGAAGATGCATGTCATGTGTATTTTGTTGATTCATGTCTTTTATTTTGAAATGTTTAGTTCTTGTTTCCCTTGTCATGTGATTTCTGTTTTCCCTCCATGTTCATGTGTCATGTTTTCATTGGTTTATTGTTTAATTATCTTATCAGTTCTGTTTGTTCATTGGTTTATGTTCCCCCATGTCCATGTATTTAAGCCTCATGTTTTCCATTGTGTAGTTGTCTAGTATTGAATGTGAAAGGGTATGTGCAAAGTCTAGTCAAGTCTAGTCCATGTCCATGTTCATGTTTTGTTTTGTAGTTAGGGTTTTGGATTTCACGTTTATTTAATAAACTGCACTTGGGTTCTTCATCTCATCATCGTCTTCGTCATTGCCATCATTGCCAGTTCCAGCATACGTTACAGAATACTAGACCACCCATGAACCCAGCAGTTTTACTTCTGTGCCTTCGTCAGGGAAATCGTCCCCTGGAGGACTATGTCGAGGACTTCTGCGGTCTAGCCTGCCAGGTGGACTTTAATGAGGTTGCCCTCAAAGACTGTTTCAGATTTGGATTGAATGAGTCCATTTCTTTTTTGATGCCTGGCGGTCGCAGTTCCCTCAGCCTGGTTCAATATATCGACCTCGCCCTACGGAACATTGGTTCCACGTTCACTGTGGGGGAGGCCGCCACCGAGCCAGAATTCCACATCATGGCCGCCGTCGAGCCAGAGTTCCACATCATGGCCGCCGCCGAGCCAGAGTTCCACGTCATGGCAGGTGTGGGTGATCAGTACTCAGGAGAGTGAGAGGGTTGAGTGAAATTGGTAGGTGGGTCGACCCAGTCCACGCAGAGCTGGACGATCGGGATGTGCGTCGTGGAAGTTGGAGAGTAGGGTCGGGTCCAGGATGTCATCGAGGAATCCAAGATCTCTCTTCTGGACCATAACCTTCCCAATCTATGAAGTATAGAGACAACCCCTGTGGCGTCGGGAGTCCAGAATGTCTCGGACTGTGTGGATCGGTCCGTCCTCCAAGACATGCAGCTGGGGGGGGTGGGGGGGGGGGTCGTCAACAGGATCAGGTTCTGAGGAGTGAGGAGAGAGGGGTGGTAAGATTTTAACAGTGAGACGTGGAAGGTGGGATGTATGCGATATTGGGGAGGAGGTCTACAGTCCCATGGTCGATGAGGTGGTAGTTGTGAGGCAGGTAAAGGACAGATGTCCTGGAAGTGTGAATAACAGGAAGGAATCTCCAGAGGGGTTGTACTGGCAGGGCTCTCAATGGCGGTGGTGTTGACATTGAGAGGGGAAGAGTTTGATGGGCATGCAGGGTGTGAGTGAGTCAGTTTGGAAAGCAGGCAGGAAAACACTGAGGCCCCCCATTTCAGGATGTCGCCGGAAACCCAGGAGATGACTGGAGAATGTTGTAGAAGCCCCTAATATGATGTCTGCGGTGGAATTCTCCAGAACCAGTAGGGTGATGTCTTCGTTATGCAGCCATCCCACTTGGAGTTTTACAGGACCCACACAGTGACGAATAAAACCGCTTACTAAGGGCTTGCCAATTATAGAGTGGATTTGAAGCTTGTGTTCGCAGGGTCATTTTTGAAGCTGGAGTTGGTAACAGAGCACGTCCAAGATGAAGTTGCCGGCTGAACCTGAGTCGAGTAGTGCGGGTACTGAAAGAGAGATATCAGGAGTTGTAAGCATTACTAAAGGAGAAGTACTGACCATAGTTGTGGTCAGGTGGCTCACCTGAGGACGGGGAGGTCGACTGGGACATGCAGAGATTACGTGTCCCTTACCACCACAGTACAGGCACAGACCCTGGCTCAGCCAGCGTTGGCACTCTACAGTGGAAAGATGAAAAGCATCCATCTGCATGGGCTCACTGCTAGGTTCTAGAGAGTAGAGAGGGGACCTCAGTGAAGGGAAAGGCGGGGACTGCAAGGTGGGTAATTTGTTGAGGCAGCTCTTCATCCGGTTGGCTACTCTGATGGAGAATTGAATGAAGCGCTCCAGCCCCATGGTATTGTTGTATGATGAGACTCAGGTGACATTTCACCCCACACTTCCTGTAGCACTTGCCATTGATGTGGCTGTTTTGTCGGGCACTTCTCACGCACCTTACAGTCTAGCCGATCCCACAAAAGCTCACTGGGGTTAAGATCCATAACACTCTTTTCCAGTTATCTGTTGTCCAATGTCTGTGTTTCTTTGGCCACTCTAACCTTTTATTTTTGTTTTTCTGTTTCAAAAGTGGCTTTTTCTTTGCAATTCTTCTCATAAGGCCTGCACCCCTGAGCCTTCTCTTTACTTTTGTACATGAAATTGGTGTTGAGCAGGTAGAATTCAATGAAGCTGTCAGCTGAGGACATGTGAGGCGTCTATTTATCAAACTAGAGACTGATGTACTTAGTCCTCTTGAATTGTACATCTGGCCTCCCACATCTCTTTCTGTCCTTGTTAGAGCCAGTTGTCCTTTGTCTTTGAAGACTGTAGTGTACACCTTTGTTTGAAATCTTCAGTTTTTTGGCAATTTCAAGCATTGTATAGCCTTCATTCCTCAAAACAATGATTGACTGATGAGTTTCTAGAGAAAGCAGTTTCATTTTTGCCATTTTTTGACCTAATATTGACCTCAAGACATGCCAGTCTATTGCATGTGGCAACTCAAAAACAAACACAAAGACAATGTTAAACTTCATTTAATGAACCAAATAGCTTTCAGCAGTGTTTGATATAATGGCAAGTGATTTTCTAGTACCAAATTTAGCATGATTACTCAAGGATAAGGTGTTGGAGTGATGGCTGCTGGAAATGGGGCCTGTCTAGATTTGATCAAAAATGACTTTTTTCAAATAGTGATGGTGCTGTTTTTTTACATCAGTAATGTCCTTACTATACTTTGTGATCAGCTGAATGCCACTTTGGTGAATTGAAGTACCAATTACCTTCCAAAACAGCAAAATCTGTACATTATTCCAGACTTCTGGCTGCCAGTGTACATGCTCAGCAATATTCTCTTAAAACTGCTTCTCGACTAAACTTGTTAATCCTATGCTCAGTTGAAATCAATTGCTAATTGTGTCCCACAAGTTATTTGTGTTTGGAGCACTAATTGAGCTGCTGCTTAGATAGAACCAGTGGCGTAGACAAGGGTGGTTCGGGGTGGGCCTGGGCCCATCCAAATTATACCCAGGCCCACACAGAATATTAGAGATTATTCTTTGATTTCAAATATACTGTATATATATATATATATTTAAATGCATAAATTCTGATTTCTGAAAGTGTGAAAGAACTGTTTGAATGCGCTGTTTCTCTGTTGTTAAAGAAAATTTGGATAAAAAGAAAATAGGGTGAAAACTTGGCCCATCCATTTTTAGTGAGGCCCATGCAAAAGTAATTTCCTGGCTACACCCTTGGGTAGAACGTTTAAAAATGTTCAAAGTCGCTTTTGAGGTTCCATGCTGCCTTAGAAAGTAGCTGCTTATGTAGGCAGCTAACAGCAATGCGAAAAGTATGTGATTATGGACTGATAATAGACAGACAGATAGACAGATAGACAGATAGATAGATAGATAGATAGATAGACAGATAGTTTATTTGTCCTCAAGGAGGAAATTATTTTCCACAATGGGTGTGTACATAACACAAACAAATAAGACATACTGATTTATACAGAGTTGCACAAAAATACAAGGTTTTCAGGGACACTTAATTACTGGGATCACACAACAGAGATAAGGACATGGATTGACACTTACACACCACAGGCTGGATTTCTTGTAGTTTAAGAGGGGGTTAGATATTTAGCTTGTCGTTTTACTCGTGATTTGTATGAAAGGGAATAAAAGTCATTGTAGTGCCTATAGTGTTCATTTCAGCAGGAAAGATCCACAACATGTACAACAAAACCCGTAAAAATCATTTTGCAAAAATTAAGGTATAGTAACATTCTATGAGACCAGGTTGGTATTTCCACACGAGTTTAGAAATTTGATGAGTAGTTCTATTGCACTTTTCCAAGTAGCAAATTGGAAATTCCAAATTTCTGACTTGAATGGAGTACAGTATTTTGTATAGATGCTGTTACAGATATGCCCAGTCGCTGAGTTATAAGCTAAGTGCCGGTTCTCAGATCCATTATGCTTGACAGTGCTGTGTAGATCACTGAGCTAAGGGTGTTGTAAGAAAGACCATATGCCTGCAGGCTGGAGTTCGACTCTTTCTGAGAACTTGATGATTGGAACACAGAAAAAAAGACTCTGTCACTCACAACTTCTGATCTGAAGCTCAAGCCTATGGGGTACAGCTAACACTCATTCTCTGATAACACTGCCTTCAACCCACAGACACATACAATAGCTGTACAATCAGACTAATGTTCTCTCTCTCTCTCTCTCTCTCTCTCTCTCTCTCTCTCTCTCTCTCTCTCTCTCATACACATTCTCTCAAAGACTTGGGTCTAACCTTACACCTGCATTCAGAACTGCATTCACGAGCAGCTGTTCGCAGCCCTGCTGCAGATGATTACTTTTGCAACCACAGGCACAAAAGCTCCAGGGACTCCATTAGGAACCTGAATGAAACTGACAGGAATGGAGGTGGCTGGGTCTTTTCCCAAAAAAAAAAAAAAACTTTTTTTGTAGCCTTGACACTGCATCAGAACCAAATTACTCCCATAATAATCAACAATGCTTACACTGGAAGAGCCATATGGAATATTTCATGTTGCTTTGTATCATGCCTTCAGTTGACAAACAAAAAGAAAATAATTTTAAGCAAAAATATTTTTTAGATAATAAGATAGGAAAAAAAGGTTTGAACCCATTTTACTGTTGTTGAAGTATATCCTCTTTTATAATAAATATTTTTTTTTTTTACTTAAGAAGCAAAATTGCATAATATTTTAATATTTGTTTCAGATAAGAAATCTAAGTTTTCTGCTTAAAAAAAAAAAAAAAATTTTAGGGGTCCAAGCGCCAAAGGTGCTGGAAACCTATTGTATTTGTTCTGATTTTCTTATTATTTTTTTTATAATTAGGGGTCCAAGCACCGAAGGTGCAGGAACCCTATTGTATTTGTTCCGATTTTCTTATTATTTTTCTTATTATTATTATTAGGGGTTCTGAAGGGCTGAAACCCTATTGTAATTGTAATAAGGATTTTTTTTTTAATTATTATTCTGCTTAAAACTGATCGTGCAGACCAAAGCGTAAGTCGTAGAGAGCTTTGAGGCATGGTAGTCCCCCAGAGTACTACAGCGTATCAAAATCTCGGCCCGATCGGCCTCAAGGTGGTGCTATAGTGGTCATGTTTACATTTTGGCCCATAACTCCTAAACCATTTGTCGCACACTCAAGTGTCTTATATCACTGGATTCCTTGGCTCATGACGAACAAAACGTACAGTTGTGCTCACAAGTTTGCATACCCTGGCAGAAATTGTGAAATTTTGGCATTGATTTTGAAAATATGACTGACCATGCAAAAAAACTGTCTTTTATTTAAGGATAGTGATCATATGAAGCCATTTATTATCACATAGTTGTTTGGCTCCTTTTTAAATCATAATGATAACAGAAATCACCCAAATGGCCCTGATCAAAAGTTTACATACTCTTGAATGTTTGGCCTTGTTACAGACACCCAAGGTGACACACAGAGGTTTAAATGGCAGTTAAAGGTTATTTCCCACACCTGTGGCTTTTTAAATTGCAATTAGTGTATAAATGGTCAATGAGCTTGTTAGCTCTCATGTGGATGCACTGAGCAGGCTAGATACTGAGCCATGGGGAGCAGAAAAGAACTGTCAAAAGACCTGCGTAACAAGGAAATGGAACTTTATAAAGATGGAAAAGGATATAAAAAATATATCCAAAGCCTTGAAAATGCCAGTCAATACTGTTCAATCACTTGTTAAGAAGTGGAAAATTCGGGGATCTCTTGATACCAAGCCAAGGTCAGGTAGACTAAGAAAGATTTCAGCCACTACTGCCAGAAGAATTGTTCAGGATACAAAGAAAAACCCACAGGTAACCTCAGGAGAAATACAGGCTGCTCTGGAAAAAGACGGTGTGGTTGAGTTGAATAACCTCAAAATTCTTTTTTCTTCTAATTCCTTGCACCAAGACCTACAAAATGTATATATTCGTTTTATTGCATTTTATGAAATGTTTCCGCTATTCTAATTTTCTAAAAAAGCAACTTCTTCGAACTCCTCCTAGGCCGTATATCCGATTCTCACAAAAATTGGTGTGTGTCTACTATGAACCCTCCTGACAAAAAGTGTTGCGAAGTTATAAGCCAACGAATTGGTCAGGCGTCGTCCATTTTGTACATATTGACCAATATCTACCAAACGAAAAGGCCAAATGTTACGAAACTTGATACACATATACAACAGCACATTTTGAGTCTGCGTGCAAAATTCGCCTTTAGGGGGTGCTACAACTAAAAAATGCTCATAACTCCGCAACTGTATTATCAATGAAGTTGAAAATTGGTATGCTTCTTATAGGGGCCAAATGCTAACATATTCTACAATATGACTCAGACAAATAAAAAAACATGGCTGCCAGCAGCCAATCAAATTTCAACAAAATGGCTGTATAAATGGTGTGTAAATTATTGTATATTATCCAATGTTACCTGCTATTGTGAACTACATCTAGGACTCCCTAGGTCAATAATTATCAAAGAAAAGTTGAACTTTAGTTATTTATTTAGTTATTTAGGGGTTGCATTTATCATGTGGGTTTGACCAAGTGTATCCAAAAGCCTATAATTCCTAAAATAAATAGTTGATTTTTAAAACCTTTTTGGAGATTGGGTGCTTTGTGGCTTTATAACAGTTAAAAAGTAAAAAGAAAATGACCACCATAACAATTATCCTGTTTCAGGATCATTGAACACAAGACATCAGATTCATATTTAACACCAGTTTGCAAATTCAGCAACTTACAAAGTACATATACATATACAAATACATACCTTTTTTGCATACTTTGAAAGTTCATAAAAGGCTTGAACCCCGATAATTGCTGCTTGCAGCTATATTTATTTATTTATTTTTTTCTGCCCTAAAAGTGTCTGGGCGTCAGAGACCGTAAGTCGTAGAGATGCCAAACTTGGCAGGATGGTTCCAAATCCCCCCCACTACTACAAACAAAAATCACATTTTGGGCCATAACTCTTGAACCGTAAATTCTTTTTTTAACTCTGATTCCTTGCGTCATGCCGAAGAGTTTTATCCCCTGACAGAATTTTGCTCCGCCACTTCGTTTTCCCGCTATTTGGATTGTTTGAAAAAATTTCAAAATGAACTCATCCTAGGCCGTTTGCCCGATCATAACCAAACCAGTGCAGAAAAAGGAATTTTGAAATTCTGATTTATCGTCAAACAGTATGCCAAAACATTCGTAGTAAGCATGTCCATTTTACTAAAACAGTTATAACTTATCACCAAATTTGGTACACTTATGTATGAGGTCATTCTGAGGACAACCACAAATATTCCGCACCTCTGCCTCTTGGTGGCGCTATAATAATTAAAAAACTAAAAATGGCTATAACTATTGAACCGTTGGTCCGATCGACTTGACATTTTGCATGCACTGTCTTTGTCCAAGGTGCCATTAAGGTCTATGCGCACAGTCACATATCTTTAAAAACATGGCCTCCATCAGCCAATCAATTTTCAGCAGCTAATAACATCAAATCTGAATGGTCAGTCATTACGAAACTTGAGATTTTCATACACAGTGACAAAATGAGGCTGTGTACCAAGTTTTGTGAGAATCGGCCACAAGGTGGCGCTATACATTTTTTTTTACGTTTTTGCTAATTACTTCACATCTGAGCACATTAAAATCAAAATGTTTTTTACCTCTAAATCCTTGCGTCAAGTCCTACAAAATGTATATCTCAGTTTTATTTAATTTTATAAAATGTTTCTGCCATTCTAATTTACTGAAAACCCTACTTTTTCAAACTCCTCCTAGGGCGTTAATCAGATCTTCACCAAACTTGGCCCAGGTCAGCGCAAGACCATGCAGGCAAAAAATTATCAAAAGAATTTTGATCCGTTAAATCGTCTAGAAGATACAATCCGATATATTTGACTAGTGTGGCCCATTATGACTAATATTCCTGTATCTTGTGTGCACAAATGCCAAACTTCACAAAACCATGTAAATATGGAAAACAGGACATTCTGAGGAATCATACTAAATTTCATGGATATATGATGAACGGGGCTAACAGCAAATTTTAAATAATCAGCCATTTATCTGACCAATGAAAGCTGTAATACTATTTTTTGTCCACAGGATAAGAAATCCTTTTAAGTCTAAGGCTTTCATGAGTGTATGGATGCATATAAATTTATTTGAAGAAATGTGGTACACTGACAATGTCTTCTGACTTTTATAATATTAGTTTGCAAATAAATCTGTGATTTCCTAAATTATTAGATAATCAAATGTCACCTTAATTTTTACATATCCTAAAAATATTGAAAACATATTTGTCAAGTTGCCAAACATGATTAACTGTTACACTGTTTTAGGGATATGTTTACATATGTCTGGAATTATAGTATGTGTTTATTTTTACATTATCCCCGTTTCTGTCTCATGTCATTTCTATATGGCTGCTTCCGAAAACTGTAAAATGCTGCCTTAAAACCAGCCCAAAAGTGCCCCATAGGCATACTATGGCAAGGCTCTTGCCCATGAAAACAATGGTTTCCTACTATGACAAGACAATGAATTTTGTGGGATCATATCTCCCAATCAGAATGTCATAGAGACATAGGGGCAGGCTCATTTCACTCAGGCTACCTATCAGTCTTTAAGTATCATCTTGGAAATGGCCCTAGCAACCACCCCCATAGACTTCCATTCAAAATGGCTCAGAAGGGTATCTTCAGAACAGAATTTTGTAGACACTTGGCAATTGGGTCTTTTGAGTCAGGTTGGTAATCAGCCAATAAGAATCTCTCTGGTCACTGGCTAGCCATGCCCTAGCAACCATTTAGAGCACCCTAGCAACCAGCCCTATTGACCTCCATTAAAAATGGCTGAGAGTGATATCTTTATATCAGAATGTCCTAGAGAAATGACAGTTTGCTTGTTTTACTTGGTGTGCAATCAGACTTCATGTATCCACTTGAAAAACTACTTAGCCATGCCCTAGCAACCATTTAGAGCACCCTAGCAACCAAAGCTTATTGACTTCCATTCAAAAAGGCTGAGAGTGATATCTTTGGATCAGAATGTCCTAGAGAAATGACAGCTGGCTTGTTTTACTTGGGTGAGCATTCAGACTTCAGATATCATCATAGAAACCACTGAGCCATGCCCTAGCAACCATTTAGAGCAACCTAGCAAGCAAACTCCATTGACTTCCATTCAAACTGGCTGAGAGTGATATCTTTGGATCAGAATGTCCTAGAGAAATGACAGTTTGCTTGTTTTAGTTGGATGAGCAATCAGACTTCAGGTATCATCATAGAAACTTCTTAGCCATGCCCTAGCAACCATTTAGAGCAACCTAGCAAGCAAACCCCATTGACTTCCATTAAAAATGCATGAGAGTGATATCTTTGGATCAGAATGTCCTTGAGAAATGACAGTTGGCTTGTTTTACTTGGGTGAGCAATCAGACCTCAGGCATCTTAATGTAAACTACTTAGCCACGCCCTAGCAACCATTTAGAGCACCCTAGCAACCAGCCCTATTGACTTCCTTTAAAAATGGCTGAGAGTGATATCTTTGGATCAGAATGTCCTAGAGAAATTACAGTTTGCTTGTTTTACTTGGGTTAGCAATCAGACTTCAGGTTTCATCATGGAAACTACTTAGCCACGCCCTAGAAACCATTTAGAGCACCCTAGCAACCAAACCCCATCGACTTCCATTCAAAATGTCTGAGAGTAATATCTTTGGATCAGAATGTCCTAGAGAAATGACAGTTGGCTTGTTTTACTTGGGTGAGCAATCATTCTTCAAGTATCATCATGGGAACTACTTAGCCACGCCCTAGCAACCATTTAGAGCACCCTATTAACCAAAACCCATTGACTTCCATTCAAAATGCTTAGATGGCATCTCAGGATCAGAATGTCGTAGAGACTTCTGATTTCATTCATTGGACTCAGGGTAGCAAGGAGACTTTTGAGTATCACCTTGGTAGCTGCCTAGCAACCAGATGCGGATAGCCTAGCAACCAAGTAACAAATCACATTTCTCTGCATCAGAACAGCGTACAGACTTCCAGCTTCATTCATTTGACTCAGGGTAGCAATGAGCCTTTTAAGTATTACCTTGGTAACTGCCTAGCAACCAGATGGGGCTACCTTAGCAACCAAGTAACTAATCATATATCTCTTCACCAGAATATCGTAGAGATTTCTGGTTTCATTCATTGGACTCAGTGTAGCAAGGAACCTTTTGAGTATCACCTTGGTAACTGCCTAGCAACCATATGGGTTTACCCTAGCAACCAAGTAACAAATCACAAATCTCTGCACCAGAACATCATGGCGACTTCCGGTTTCGTTTGTCTCAGGCTAGCAAGGAGCCTTTTGAGTATCATCTTGGTAGCTGCCTAGCAACCAGATGGTGTTACCCAAGCAACCAAGTAACAAATCACATATCTCTGCACCAGAACAACATAGAGAATTCTGGTTTCATTCATTTGACTCAGGATAGCAAGGAGCCTTTTGAGTATTACCTTGGTAACTGCCTAACAACCATATGGGTTTACCCTAGCAACCATGTAACAAATCACATATCTCTGCACCAGAACATCATTGACACTTCTGGTTTTATTCATTTCTCTCAGGGTAGCAAGGAGCCTTTTGATTATCACTTTGGTAACTGCCTAGCAACCAGATGGGGTTACCCTAGTAACCAAGTAACAAATCAAATTTTTTCCATTTTTGGGGGGCACTCCCTGTGGAAAACAAAAAATATATATAATAATTTATTACATAATAAATTAATAACCACTTCATGGGCAATGGAGGAGTCAGGAGACAGTGAACAGTTCAGATCAGTGTTTTTATTTCTCAGTTCAACGACACGGCTTATAGCCAACTCAAAATAAAGGGACAATTTGTAGCTGCTTCCTTGCTCATCCCTGGTGCTCTCTCTCCCCACTCTGACACTTGGCGTGCCTTTTCATGTCTCCCTCCGCCATCACTATAATCAGAGACAGGTGTTAGAGTAATTATAACCCAGGTGATGATCCTTACCGCTCTCCCACTCCCGCAGACCGACACATGACCACACCCCCCATGCCACAAACTGTTTCATTCTCATCATTTGCAAATTTGTTATCACAACAATTATATTCAGAGTTGGTAAAACCATAAAAAAGATGAGATAGCCACGTGTTGTATACCGTTGGAAAGGTCTCAATTAGTAGCATGCAATTCGCAAATGTGTTTCACTCAGAGGCCAAACTGCAGTGAGTTTAAGTGTATAAAATTCCAACAGACACACATAACTATAATAAACAGGAGTCTCTTTTTGTCATGTTTGTCCTTATTACTCCTGAGACATACATATAATATAGACAATGACATATCTTAAATTACAGCAGACTATCCCGATTCAAATGAGCCCAAATAATATCATTAGTAGATCTTGAAATATTCCTGTACATGGAAAGACGATGCACAAAAGGGCGTTCAACACACAACGTGCGTGTGTGTGTGTGATTGTGTGTGTGTGGTTGTGTGTATGTGTGTGTGTGTGTGAGTGGGCAGGTTTAAGTGGTTTACGAGGACTTTTTTTAGGTTACAAACTGGTAATTACAAGGGTATTATGCTATAAATGTGGTTTATGAGGACATTTCTAGTGTCCTCATAATTCAAATCACTTAAGAAACATACTAAACAATGTTTTATTGAAAATGTAAAAATGCAGAAAGTTTTTTGTGAGGGTTAGGTTTAGGGGTAGGGTTAGGGTTAGGGGATAGAATCTATAGTTTGTACAGTACAAAAATCATTATGTCTATGGAGAGTCCTCATAATGATAGCTGCACCAACATGTGTGTGGTTGTGTGTGTGTGTGTGTGTGTGTGTGTACAAACACACATCCACATACAGGTATGTGCTCATCTAAAGGATTGGGATGCTACTAAACACTTAATGTTTCTGTGTTTTGTAGTCTAATCCATTCTTGTCCAATGGCTGGTCATTTTTGACTGGTAACTCAAGTGTAACAAAGTGAAATACAACCAAAAAAATTTAACAAAAATGGTCAAACATTTTTTGTGTGTGTTTTCAGATACCATATGTTAACGGAGTCAAGATTTATTTTCCCAATTAGATTAAGTAAAAAAAAAAAAAAAAAAAAAGTAATCCGGATCAAAATGATCGGGACACCACATAAGGGATGTTAAGGATATTTTTATTACCGGAAAACAAGACAAAACTACTGAAACACACTCACTCTGCTATCTTTCTGTGGATTAATGCTTCTATGTTCTTATCCGAGACTGCAAGCTAAAATCCATGAGATACAGGGAGATAAGACCAAAGCAATAAACCAAGGGGAGGAAGGAAAGAAGGAAAGACAATATAACTGCAGTGTTCTATAAGACAAGTAATACTGACCTACAGTACAGTACCATAAGGCATGTCAAATTCAAACAAGTTGTTATTCTCCTAATATGACTGTGTCTCATTTACTAATAATTGCAGACAAGTGTTCGTACTTATACGTGCAAACTTATTGATGAATCATGATTTCTACATTTGCACACAGGTTCTAAGCACAAATACACAAGCATACAAGGCTAGTAAATGAGACCCGATGTCTTTCGCGGGTCTCTGCTATATCGCTAAATCGCTGTGTCTGACAACATTCGTCAGAGTGAGCATGAGCAATGTGTTTGGAGATGAATGCAGTAGTTCAGCATCTGGTGTGGTAACCCACAGGTCACTTATTTAACCCCTGGAGCGTGTGATTGATGACCTGGAGAGATGCTGAGTTCTCATATCACCACTGGAATCATTTCTGCTATTTCATTAGTTTTTATATCACCGTCCCTGTTTGTCCCGTTGTTTGGTCAAACCAGTTGTTTATCTGGACTCTGGAGTGTGTGTCTACCAATACACTGTTGTGACTGCGACAGCCAGACAGACATCTGAGCCCCATTCAGATAATTTTTTTATTTTATTTTCATATGAGCTGCTGCTCACACACAGTCACAGTGACTGGACCCATATGTGCATATTTGGCACTGAACTCATATCTGAATCTGTCACACAATTCCAATGCAAATACATTTTAGACTCTAAAGGAGATTTTAAAATCCCAAGTGACCAAGCCAACTTTAACCTGCCATCCAGACCAAAACAACACTGGCTCTCTACACAAATTATTTTATTGAAAACTGCCTGCTTAGTTCATTCAACTAAGCAGTGAAATTACTTTCATGAACTAAATCCCTCTGCAAACAGAGAAAGAAAAAACAAGCTCTACAAAAGATGAAAAATCCTCAGAAGCAATAAATAAAGCTCCTAAACTAAAGCATGTGCACTTCATGTTATGTTCAACTATGAAATTATTGTATATAATGAACTAAACAAACTATACAAATTTAGTTTTCTGACTCCAGCCAGGTCTCCCAAGCAACCAACTTTGGCCCAGTTGCTAGGGAGGGTAGAGTCACATGGGGTAACCTCCTCGTGGTCGCTATAATGTGGTTCATTCTCGGTGGGGTGTGTGGTGAGTTGAGCGCGGATGCCGCGGTGGATGGCGTGAAGCCTCCACACGCGCTGTGTTTCTGTGGCAACGTGCATCAACAAGCCACGTAATAAGATGCGCGGGTTGATGGTCCCAGATGCGGAGGCAACTGGGATTCATCCTCCGCCACCCGGATTGAGGCGAAACACTACGCGACCACAAGGACTTAAAAGTGCACTGGGAATTGGGCATTCCAAATTGGGTGAAAAAAAAAAAAGTTTTCATGTTTGTATAACTACAGTATTTAAAACACACTATAAAAAACTATCAAACATCTGCTATTTTTAATGGAGTGGGTTTGGCTTGATGAATCTGCCAGATTAGAAAGCAATACATCAATGACCCTTCAATAAGACAGCATAATTATTTAAATCACTCAAGTATATTTCCTGAAGGAAATATCAGTGCTCGCAAGGCATTAAAAGAATAGTGTTAATGTTTTAGGCAAGCTTAGGTTTCAGGCATTGGTTCTATGTACAACCCCAATACCAAAAAAGTTGGTACTGTATGGAAAATGCTAATAAAAACAAAAAGGAATGATTTGTATATTTGATTTACCCTGTGCTATATTGAAAGCACTAAAACAACACATTATTTGATGTTTTTCCTTCTGAATTTAATTGTTTGTTGTTTGTTGTTGTTGTTGTTGTTGTTGTTGTTTAAATATACACTCATTTCAAATCAGATGATTGCAACATACTCCAAAAAAGTTGAGACAAAGGCTGTTTTTTGGACTAATAACATCTGATGAATTGAAATAACAAGGTGATGTGAAACAGGAGATGTTAAACAGGTGAGGCAATCATGTTATATTATACAACGAGCCTTCAAGGAGCCAATTTGCCAACAGATGCATCCGCAAATAATCCAGCACTTTGGGAACACTGTTTCCCTGAAGACAAATTGCAAGGATTTTGGCCGTTTCACCCTCTTACAGTCCACAATATAGTTAAGTAAAATCTCAGTGCGTAAAGGGCAAGGCAGAAAAAACACTTCTGAATATGTGTGATCTCTGATCCCTCAGATGTCACTGTCTTAAAAACAGTCATGCATCTGTAATGGATATCATGACGGGCACCATAATACTTTGGTAAACCTTTGTCAGTCAGCACCATTTTGCCGCTGCATCCACAGATCCAACTGAAGGCTTTATGATGCAAAGCAGAAGCCATACATCAACACTCTCCAGAAGTGCCACCAACTTCTCTGGGCTTGGTCTCATCTGAGATGGAAAGTAGAACAGTGGAATTGTGTTTTGTGGTCCGACAAGTCCACATTTCAAATAGTTTTTGGAAAAAACTGCCATTGTGTTCTCCAGGCCAAAGAGGAAAAGGACCATCAGTGTCATGTCCAAAAGCCAGTGTCTGTCATGGTATGAGGGTGTGTCAGTGCCCATGGCATAGACAGCTTGGTCATCTGTTAGAGCACCATTAATGCAGAAAGATATATAAAATAATTTGAGCAATATATAGTGCCATCCAGACACTGTCTTTTCCAGGGACGTCCCAGTATTTTACAGCAGGACAAAGACAAGCCACATACTGCCCTGATTACAAGTGCATGGCTGCATAATCACAGAGTACGGGTGCTAGATTGGCCTGCCTGAAGTCTTGACCTGTCTCCATTTGACAATGTGTGGTGTATTATAAAGTACAAAAAAATACAGCAACGCAGGCCCCATACAATTGCGCAGCTGAAGACCTGCATAATGGGTTAATGGGGAAAATTTCCACTTTCTAAACTTAACAAACGTATGTTTGGAGCGTGTTGAAATGAGTGTCATTTAAATAAATACTTAAATAAAATAAGGTATAACACAAGGTAAAACATCAAATAATGAGTTGTGTTGTAGTGCTTTCAATATAACACAGGGTAATCAAATGTACAAATATTTCCTTTTTGGTTTTTATCTGCATATTATGGAAGTGCACAACATAACAAAATTTACAAAGCAAACAAAAGTTCACAAGTGTTGTGTATGAATTTAGTTGTGTTGTGGCTGAATTACGTTATGTTGTATCTTAATTTATTTTTGTTGTGGCTTAATTTTGTTCTGTTGTGTCTTAATTTTGTTGTGTTGTAGCTTAATTTATTTGTTTTGTGACTTAATTTATTTGTGTTGTGGCCTAATTTATTTGTGTTGTAGCTTAATTTATTTGTGTTGGTGCTGAATTTCATTATGTTGTGTCTTAATTAATTTGTGTTGTATCTTAATTTCATTGTGTTGTGGCCTAATTTATTTGTGCTGTGCATTAATTTATTTGTGTTGTGACTTAATTTATTTGTGTTGTGAATTAATTTATTTGTGTTGTGACTTAATTTATTTTTGTTGTGTCTTAATTTCTTTGTGTTGTGCATTAATTTATTTGTGTTGTGAATTAATTTATTTGTGTTGTGGCTTAATTTCATTGTGTTGTGGCCTAATTTATTTGTGTTGTGAACAAATTGATTTGTGTTGTGACAATTTATTTGTGTTGTGAATTAATTTATTTGTGTTGTGGCTTAATTTATTTGTGTTGTGGCTTAATTTATTTTTGTTGTGTCTTAATTTCTTTGTGTTGTGGCTAAATTTCATTGTGTTGTATCTTAATTTCATTGTATTGTGTCTTAACTTCATTGTGTTGTGTTTTAATTTCATTGTGTTATGGCTTAATTTAATTGTTTTGTGGCTTAATTTATTTGTGTTGTGACTTACTTTCATTGTGTTGTGGCCTATATTTTTTGTGTGCTGTGAATTAATTGATTTGTGTTGTGAGTTAATTTATTTGTGTTGTGAATTAAATTATTTGTGTTGTGGTCTAATTTATTTGTGTTGTGACTTAATTTCTTTGTGTTGTGGCTTAATTTTATTGTGTTGTGTTTTAATTTTGTTGTGTTATGGCTGAATTAATTTGTGACGTGGCTTAATATCTTTGTGTTGTAGCTTGATTTCTTTGTGTTGTGAACTTTTGTTGCTTTGTAAATTTCATTATGTTCTGCACCTCTGGGCCACTGTAGGTATTTCCCATACAGTTCCAACTTTTTTGAAATTGGGGTTGTAAATAAAATGCAGTATGCAAATAGAAAGAAGACCAATCATAATTCAGTATGCAAATATTATATAAATGTCATCTCTGTTGGTTACATTTTGAATGCTGAACATATCCAAACTATAATCTTGAATTTATTAAAAATGTCAAGTTTAGAAAAAACAAAAATAGGCTAAAAGTATATACAAAACAACAAAAGTCTGTTTTGGGCTGAATTAATTGCAGGACTTTAATGCTTATAGCTAGGGGTTTAGAACAAATCCCTAACCAGAATGTTTGAGGAAAAGCAATACAGTGTTGCTTTGCAAAACTTTAATATCCTGAAATGATTAAAAGAAAAAAGACATTTGCTAAACTGTAAAAAGCAAACACTCAGCTAAGCTGCAAAGATACACATCTATCAAGAGAAAGCAGTTTGTTTGCACTTTGAGTCTGCAGCTTAAAATCACAAATCATTAAGTAAAATCTCTCCTCTACTTCTGTCTCTCTCTCATGTTACCAGCACACTTTTCATTCCAATAGTTTTCAGTTATCAACTTTGCCCTCAAATTAAACACACTCCCTTTGTAAGTCTTTCTCTTTCTCATCACTGCAAACCCAAACTAATTTTCATTACATTAATATTGATGTATGTCTCTGTGTTTGCGATCATCAGCCTTGCGGGAGAGTACAATATGTGTATCTCAGGTTGCAAACATGTGTGAGATGCATATCTGTGTAAATACAATACGTGTCTTTAACCAGGCCAACACAGAATCTGCAGCCAAAAGACATACAGAAAGCTTCACCAAATTCAAATGTCAGTCATTTAAAAAGTTCTACAAATCCCCTGCCTCTTTGGCATCAGTTCTTTAATATTTTATATAACTTGATAAGGTATTTAGCTACCATCAATTTATGATAATGAAGTTACTGAAAATGATAATTACATATCATTACCAAATCAATCAATGGCTGTTACTAGAGATTTTTTAAATTTATATAAAAATTAGATTAGATTAGATTAGATTAGATTAGATTTATATGGGATTTAGATTGGATATTATCTACCAGTGCTGGATTTTTAACGGTGGACTCTCCGCCTATTCAAAATGAGAACTTTGTTTACCATAATCTAGTGCTTTAACCATTTTCCTTAATAGAACTGTCCTTTAGAGCCCATTCCAGAAGGAGTTGCTATGTGCATTCATGCTTAAAAATGAGTTAAAACTAAAGAGAACATATATACAGTATTCTACTGTCCATTTATCAGTTTTCGGCCATAACATGAAAATAATTATTGGCTTACTGGTATTAGAATTTCAGTATCTGTACATTGCTACCACGTTCACTAGCCTACTAGTGTGTAACAGGCTTCTCTCAGTTCTGTTTAACATATTTTACCATGTTTAAAAATGCATTCTTCAGATTTCCCCTCAAATTAGTGCAGAACATGCAAAAATAGTTGCATCCTCTTGGCCTGGCAGTGGCTCAAAATACTAACTAAACAACACACAGTAACTTAAACACAGCACCAGCTAACAGCTGAATATTAACAGACTCTGAAAACGAATATTTGCATAACTGTACAGCGCAGTTAAGCAGCAAAAGACCGGGACAGCCTGAGTTCTGTATCAAATACAAAGGCCATCAAATCCATGTTAATTTGATGAGTATAGAGTTCAGTCTGATCCAGCTGTTAAAGGTTTAAACTCAGCAGGGTTCTGACCGTCTGCTGCTCCA
The DNA here is from genome assembly GCF_019703515.2 of Myxocyprinus asiaticus. NCBI lineage: Eukaryota > Metazoa > Chordata > Actinopteri > Cypriniformes > Catostomidae > Myxocyprinus > Myxocyprinus asiaticus. The sequence continues at coordinate 39,684,864 of NC_059366.1, forward strand.
CAGATGGACAGATGTGACAACAGCATGATCCACAGAGAGACAGCAGTCCTTACACTTCCCTTTCTGTTTCATACATGCATATAGTACAGTTTGGAAGAGGTCATATCATGAGAAATCAAGTTTCCCTTGGTCTTCTGAGATCAAAAAAAGTTAATTCCAACTTAAAAACAAAGTATAAAGGCCTAGGTATACTTCATTTTTGTGCATTCCGGATCAGATCGCGCCCGGCCGACCGTGTTGCCTTTCTGAGTATACTTTTCTGACCGCGAACAAATAGGAATGTGTTCGACACATGCACACTACAACTGCTTTGTGACACTCTAGTACAGTCAATGGCCAGCGCATGCGCAGATGACGCGGGTCAGGAAAATCTAGGCGGCGCGCGGTCAAGCTGAGTCCAGATGACATGACATTTCAAGCAGTCTCAAGAGTGACCTGCATGCATGCTATAAGCCAATATATTAAATATATATTTTTTCAAATTCTACTGTAATTATAGTTTTAAGACTTCAAATTTAATGAGCAACTGCATATAGTTAATTTGTCACACATCAGTACCATCTGAATAAATTAGTGAAAGCAAAGCTGAAATTAAAAATGTAATTTTTTTTTTTTTTTTTTTTTTTTTTTAATGCAGTAACCAGTTACTTGCCCTTTTATCAAAATATTCAAGATAAATAAAACAAGTTAATGGACATGTTACAGTATGTCAACTACCATTTATTGAAACTTTACCCTAGAATGCAAAAAGTGGGTCAAATTGACCCGAAAGGGTCTTATGTTAGGAAGGTTTTATCAATAAAAATATTTATTTCCTTGATCTTTCATGAAAGCCTCAAAAATCTTGTTTGTGACCCTCACAAATGTTATTTTCACATTTCTTGGTCATAGTTTCAGAAAAAATAAACATTTTATATTACCCCAAGACTGCATATAGTGGGTCATATAATGACCCATTCCTATTGTATTTTGACTTCACGTGGAATTTCTTGCTTTGTGCTGGAGATGACTGTCATTGTGAAAAAGTATTGTGTAGTTGTTTGGTGATTTAATGAGAAGCAGAAGAAGCTTATAACATTCCAGTGGAGAAAGCTGTTTGCATTATTAGATGTTTTGAATGTGTTTGTGATAAAGGCTCCGAAAGAGTCGGTTCAGGAAAAGTTGCAATTATTTTAAAGAATACTGAATTTTATCACTTAATTTTAAAACATTAAAAGTGAACAAATACAGATGAATTAAACATTAAAACTGCTTAATTCTTAAATTCTTGAAGATAAAGATATAAACAGGATGAAATCCATTGAAACCAATAGGGGTCATTTTGACCCTCTTTGTGCATTCGTGTAATTTTTTTTTTTTTTTTCTAACATATTAAGTGGATGTGCATGAAAAATATGTAAATTGTAAAAGGAAAGTATGATATATACTATACGACCCCTTTAAACAGAAGAACACAACTAGCATTTCATTGAAAATTATTAATGCTTAAACTGAGGTCAGTGAGATGCACTTCATCAGAGCCTAGTAATCTAAAAGTTCCAGAGAGTTCCTGTTTTGCCAGCAGTTCTGTACATGTAAGAGCACATAAAAGAGCAGAATATTCCTGCTCTGATTTAACAACATCCCTGGCTGATTATCACACAAAAGGCTCTTTGTTAAATAAAGTGTGCAAGACAACTCTCTGCTGTCATTAAACCGAAGAAAAGTTCATTGAGGAATTCAAATATATCTTTGTGTTAGCAATTTTAGTCCCCACATGCAGCTCTTCCAGTTTCCTCCTGGAGTTTGGTGTGTGTGTTAAGAATATTTCACGCACAAGCTGTTTTCTCCTTTAGAAAATCAATTTAACTAGTCGGTAGACAAAAAGGCTGATTATCGACCATGGTACGTAAGCAACATTGCTGTCTCCTCTCCCAGGATTGTACTCCACTAATAGCAATATGCCATCTAATATTGTGCAATGAGGCAGATGAGAGTAGCGTAATTGGAAACGGGGCTAATACCTAAAATGTCTAGATATCAGGCAAATTATACAACCATTAGGCAGGCTTGTCTCTACAGGAAAAATGTGCATTATTCTGTTGAATAAGAATGGATTTTGACTATGGGCCAGTGGTCCTGTTTCTAGAAGAATAAAGATGTACATAATTGTGTGACTCAAGAGAGGAATGACTTTTGAAATCACAGTGGAAGCATAGAAATGTTCTCCATATGTTGAAATACAAAGAGAAGTGTGTTATGGACAATATTATGAAGTATAGAGGACTCCAAAATTGTATATAAGATTATGAGCTACATATAAATGGCACCCAGTATGAGGCCGAGATCATTTAACAAAAGAGAAAGACTAGCATTTGCATGTAATAACTGCAAAGGGGAGACTGGGGCTAGTTGTCACTTTTACTCCAGTGAATATTTCTCAAGGTAGGTTTATTTTTTAAGTGAACATCTGTATAGTCATGCACCTGAAAGTCTTGGCTCCAAAAAAACTTGTGAACAATTTTTACGTTGACACAGTCAAACCTGATTTTTTATAATATTGATTTGAGAAGAGTACTTTTTCTGAAATATGAAATATAGGGCTTGTAATACTGTTCTATACTATAATACTGTGCTTTTTTCTGGTCACAAAGTGTATCAAGATTGAAAAAACACATTAAAAAACAAAGTTGGCAAGAGAGCTTTTACCTCCACATTGTAAAAGCCCTGCATGGGGGTTTAGTTACATTACGTAAATATAAGGACAATAGTTATAGGGCAAATTATGTCAGATAATGCAAATACTTTTGAGACAGCAAGATACTTTTATGAGTAACAAATTAAGATAATGCTTATTCAAAATAACCACTTCAGAAAAGGGTTAACCATTTTCAGTCTATTTAAATCACATTTAGCGTTTCATAATATCTCAAGTATTCTATTATCAAATGAATCTCCATTGTTATCGGATCAGTCAAGTTGAGCCCACTTTGAACATTTTTATAACAAATCTATTTGCATCAATCTATTAAATGGGGGCCTTTAGCCCCTGCAACAGGGGAGCTTTTTACCACAACTATCACTTATTGGACAGTTCTTAAAAAACCTTTCGATTTAATCACCTTGAACAAAACTGAAAATGATAAATAAGTATTTTGTCTCAAAATAAATGTGATCATTTCAGGGATTCTCATTAGCTCCATAAATTTGCGACATTTAAAAAAATGATTAAATATTAGATAAAATTACCTCAGTACGAAACTTTAGACATTGCATGCAATGATCTCACTGATCAGGAATATTTTGGGTGTATAATGTCAAACAGGTGTTAAGGAAGTACTGCGGTAGCTTTTGTTGCTGTTTAGTGTTTTGGGAGAAAATAAGTCAGTAGTCTCTTTTATCCTGGGGGTTCTTTAGCCCCGTTGTATCCTACTTTAAGAAAGAAACTAAGGTTTGATAGCATATCTGTATTTAAAATATATCGTGCTATGACTTCAAAGAATAAAAGAATTATGAAACACAAAAATGCTTGTGACAACTTCTCCATGTGACAACTAGCCCCAGTTTCTCAATGTATTTTCATATACTGTAAATTTAAGAAGGTGTATATGGCTTTATTTTCTAGTATTTGTGGATTTACAGCCATTAATTACACAAAAACTATTATGTTTTTTGGCATGATTAAACTAAATGATTCTACCTTTTGTGTAGGATCGCTTTGGCTATTAAATGCAGTATAGTGGAAATGACAAATCCACAACACACTCCTATATAAGTTCATTCATTTGAATATATCGCTCCCTTTGTCACAGAATTAAGTGTATTCATCATGATTATTGCTTCAGTTTCACCCACTCCATCTTTGTTTGGATATATCAGTGTGTACAGGCTTCCCAACTTGATGAATGGTTCATTATTAAGTATATTCTATTCCAGAAACCCGACATATTTCAAAAGAGAGTCATAAAAACTCTTATTATGAATAAGGCATATAAAATGACATTTTGTTTACTTGATTTATTTTTACCAATTTTTTTTAAGCGTGCATGGAGAAAAGTGTTTCACGAGAGGTTGACAATGGTCGATTTCTAAGGTTTAAAGCAATAGTTCACAAAAAAAAAAAAAAAAAAAAAAAAAAATGAAATCAGCTGGTAGACCAGCTTAAACCAGCTGCTTTTTTGGTGATTCCCTTGTCTTTTTTGGAGCTTGACAGCCCATGACATTGTATGGCAAGAGCTTCATAATGATGAAAGAATTTTCATTTTTGAAATTTTGAATTTTTCCTTTAAGCTTTAAAGAAAGAACAGAAGACTGTGGACATGTGCTTTTTATCTAAACCAGGGTGTCAAGACCTGACCTTAAAAGAACCTCCCAAACTTTGAACGAGTTTTTCAGAGTTTGCTTATGGCCACAGAACTGGGAAATGTCTGTCCCTCCAGATTCTCAGGAATAAGCTGCAAAAGCGAACAGGGAATAAAATCATTTATTGTTTAGCACATCAAAGGCAGAGAGAAGAGGAACGGAAAGAGGGAAGAGAGAAAGAGAGAGGAAAAAATAAAAGTGCAAAAAAAATAAAAAATAAAAAGAGAATGAGAGAAGACATGCTTTGAATGCACATGTTTTTTGCTTATGCGGCATGCAAACTGCTGCATTGACTCCAGTGCGTCCCCAACCGCACAAAGAACCCTACAGAGACCTGAGCCAAAGTCCTAGTTATTTATGGTGCACTAAGAAACAATAACGGCTCTGATGCACTTGCCCGATTTAGACCCTCAGTTAAGACAGTGATACTCAAGTATCATTGTTTTAATTTTCAATAGGTTCAAGCACAAACTTTGCAGGTGTGCTGCCTTTTGATCACACTAGTGTTTCAGGGGGTTGGCTTTTTATGGATGGGAGACCAGCTAGATCAGCTGCAGACCAGCATGGACAGGCTGATAGACCACTAAGACAATCTTAAACCAGCAAACCAACTTAGACTGGTTTAAGATGATTATTATTATTTATTTATTTTTTTGCTTCAGCAGGGATGGTGGACAAGCAAGAAAAAATGTTGTTTATAAATATACATATAATACATTCAGTACCGACAAGTCTTAACATTGATGATTTGTTATTCTTATTTAAGCATCACTTCATTAGCTTGGAAACTTTACTGAAATCAATAGAGTGCAACAGTCTGGTTCCAGAAGTAAAAATCCAATGCATTTTCTCATAAGGGAATAGATTTTTGCACTGATTCTTGAGATAAGGGACAAGACATGTTTTAAAACTTAGCTTTTATTTTTTTAATACTAAATTAATTTGAAATGGATATATTTGTAGACAAAGGTCTCAGGTAATGAACCATGTAAGGGAACATGTTTTTCTTTTTTTTTTCTTTTTTTTTTCAAATGCTTTTTTTATTATTATTTGCATTTATTCACTTCATAACTTACATCTAACTGTAATTTGTGTCAACTCCATCAGACACACTAAAAAATATGCTATTATTATGTTATTTGATTCATCTAACAAAATTGTATGTCTTTAATTATCTAATAATGGTGTTCAGTAAAAGAGCTAAGTGATGAAATACATTCTATAAATATTTTTTCTGTTCACACTATCCTGAAAATTGTTGACACAATTTAATATTTTTCCATCTTAACTGTGTTATACACTAGAGCCATTTTGTTTTTGTTTTTTTCCTCAGTTGAAGCTGCCTCTATAATCTAAACTAAAATGCCTACATTTATCCCACAATTTTAACAGAAATTATCACAATAGGAAGAAAGATTTGACATGTTAAGTCTGTGACTGCAGAGACTTTAACATTGTTTGTTTAAAAAAAAAAACGAAAAAAAAAAAAAACGATATATATATATATATATATATATATATATATATATATATATATATATAAACTTACCAGACCATGTGTCCTACTGTTGCATCTACCATGACCAGGAAGTGGGAAAGGGGTCCTCAGTTATAGCTGAACATGACATTGTCTGATTTATTCAGGATTATAAAATCTGAAAGAGTTGACGCAGAGTGTGGACACAACTTTGATAGGCAGTTTTTTTTATGGTATATATAATTTAATGTTTACGTTATGTATTGTTGTATATGCTACAGATCCCTACCTTTCATTTGATATTTATATTTTATCTTTTTTTTTTTTTAATCCATTTTCTCCCAATTTGGAATGCCCAATTCCCAATATGCTCTAAGTCCCTGTGGTGGTGGAGGACGAATCTCAGTTGCCTCCACGTCTGAGACCTTCAGTCCATGCATCTTATCACATGGCTTTTTGAGCATGTTACTGCGGAGACGTAGCGCATGTGGAGGCTTCACGCTATTCATGCACAACTCACTACGTGCCCCACCGAGAGCGAGAACCACACATTATAGTGACCATGAGGAGGTTACGCCATGTGGCTCTACCCTCCCTAGCAACAGGGCCAATTTGGTTGCTTAGGAGTCACTCAGCACGCCCTGGATTCGAGCTCACGACTCCATGGGGTGGTAGTCAGCGCCTTTACTCGCTGATCTACCCAGGCCCCCCCCCCCCGACCTCTTGCTGAATACAGGTTAAGTTACATGTGTTTCCAAAAGAAATTTGAAGCATATTACGTGATTAAGTGATTATTTGAATGGGTTACCACTTTTTTGCATGCCATACCACAGTAAATAATAAAGTTATAATTATAATTAAAAATAATCTAATTATATTTAACACTTTAAAAATTCACTTTTAAGGCATTTCAGAGCAAATACATAATTTTGTTTTTTAATACATCATTCGCAATGCTTCGTTGAGTTGTAAATGACATTAAGGACACTAAGTACACAGTTTTGTACCTTTGTCTTTTTGTCCGATTTTTTTAACACTTTTTCGCTTCATATAAAAAATGTTATCTTTATGATTAACCTTGGAGCTGGTTGATTTGGTTCATGATTTAAAACTTTTCTGAAGGATTCTATGGCATCCACGTAACCAAGATGGCTAAAAAAGTGGGCGAGCACAGCTGCACTCTATTGAGTCAAGCATCCGGTTGCTATTGGTGAGGAGCACTATTTGTATGACGCACAGAGTTGCTGCCTATGTATATTGTTCCAAATCAGTCACTTATGAGGTTCCATTTCAGGAGGCAGAAAACAGCAAAGGCAGCTCACTAGATTTGGGAACAAAGCCGTAGATCCTGTAGAGATCAGATATTTCAGGCCAGCCTTCACTCAACTGGATATTTCTGTCTTATTGTAATAAAATTCCACCACGTTCCAAATCGGAGAGTGATGACCGTGCATGTTTGGTTAGATTATGAGACCATATGGTGCACTACTTTCATCTTGAGTTCTCTCTTTCTTCCTCACACCCAAGAAACAAGGTTTTCAGGCTCATAACCCATTTAGGTATTGTGTGATCTACCTTAGAGACTGACATCAAACTCACAAACATGGACTCTCTAGAGGAGACTAATTCAAGCTGATGAGCACTGCATCACAGTATACACACAAGAGCAAACCAACCTGCTGTACTGACAGAGTACAACACAGTAAATTTGTCAGAGTAAAATTTACTCAAATTGAAGAAAATTTTACTCTATGCCAGATAACATTTGGTCCCTCTCTGAAAAGAGTAAAAGTTTCTCTTTTGATAGAGCTGTTTTTCCAGAGTTAATTATGCTCAATTTAGTGATAATATTTGACTCTTTCCTGTGATATTTGACTCTATTTAGTGTTTTTTTTAATCAACTCTCGTACAATTTTACTCAGTTCAGAGCTAAAAGAAATTGACTCTGCTACTTTTTAACTCTGTTCAGAGGATCTTCAAATTTACTCTGCCACAATTTACTTCCCCTCCAGAGTTGTTTATCATCAATTATGAGTGAACTACAAAGAATAACTCTATCCAGAGTTATTCTTCTGAATTACAACATTCATGTTTTACCCTCAAAAAGCCCTAAAATATAAATGAAAAACTTGCTTTTCAGTCTGAAAATAAAATCAACAACAAACTGTATACTCATGTCTCACAATTTTATTTTTCAAGTACCTGTTTAAACAATATTACACTTACACTTAATTCACTTGTGATCATAAAAAAATAAATAATGAAAACAATAATACAAAAAAAAAATAAATAAATTGTGATAGTGATAATGTAAGGGAGAAGACGAAGAAGAATTACATGAAACAATATGGTACAATATACAAATCAGAATCACAACCATAAGACATCAGAATGTCAAACAACTTGTGCAAAATATCCGTAATCTCCAAAACAGAAGGTGCTTCTGTGGTATGTGCAACTTTGTAAGCATGGATATGTTCAGCTAAACAAAACGTTTTCAGTGCAGTTGTTATCAAAAGGACCTGCTCATCTTTGATAACAATATTCTGGATTACATGAAATACAGGCATGTCATTCTGAACTTGAACACAAACCGCTAACCCTAACCGATAAGTATTTCCACAGCGCTTGACCCATTTCACATTTAGGACCTTAGTCCACATAGGTACATTAAGTTTCTCAGCCATCTCAGCACCAACTTCCATTTCATTCAAGGGGGCCATTTTCCCAGGACCTAATTTCATGTCATTTGGATCAAATGTTTGCCAAATGTAAGCCATTTGGCACTGGTGTTTCTTTGCTAATGTTTTCGTTATGTTTTTAAAGCTTTTCAACTGCTTTTTAAAAAAGTTATGCTTCGCTTCGTAACGCATGCACCAACAATGTAGCAGTGGTCCAATTTTCTGCATACAACTGGGGTAATGCACCATAAAATGATGCTTTGGCAACAAGTTCTTATCAGGAAACAAATGCTTAAACAAACTGTGGTGCTCTGCAATCAGGTGTTTCAAATAAATGGTGATACCAGTGGATATAACTGAAGAAAACACTATATTGACTATCTGAAGCAATAAAAATGAACAATACCAGTGCTGATCATTAGGACGCACAAGATCTCCAAACATAATGGGTAGATGACGCAGTAAACACCAGCTCTGAGTGGCATTTAAGCCCAGGTCATTGGAACCCTCTCTTAATGCTACACCAGGAGGTTTGTTGTTTTGTTCCATGAAGCCATAATTAAAACTCTGAATTCGTCTGTGTACTTCTGCTGATGTGGTGTAATTGTCAATCAGGTGCTGAATAAGTAATTTCATCTCATATTGTGCAACCCCCTCTAATATATCATGCATGATATCAACCGAAAAATTTGCAGTGGTGTGGAAATATTGCAAAGAATTTAAAAGGCAAGACTTTTTTACTCCCATTACATAAGGTAGACTGGGATTGCTCTGCATATTCTGACAGTGTTCAGCATGAAGTTCTTTAGTTCGCACTGACATCTTTGGACTATCTTCACTGAACTCTGTCTGAAAGTCTTCTTTCTCTAGTAGGCAAAAGCGGCAACAGTACCTAGCACTAAACGATTCCACAAAACCAAATAAAGAATGAACACCAAGGTTGTCACCAGTAACTTGGACAATGGTTCCATAAACTGTATGATCAAATAAAGGAATCTGAATTCCATTGGTTTCCAGTGTTGAGATATCCTGGACAAGCGGCCCTAGTATTTTATCAAACCCATAAGTTTTGATATCTTGTGCATGAAATAAAGCAACTAAATGGATATTTAGTAAACTCGAGTTGTATTTAGGGGAAATATTTCTAAGGGTAAAATAGATAGCTCCTAACTTAAGTATTCCTCATTTTGATCCAAGGGGGTTTGAGCATTCAAATTCATCAAAAAAAAAGCTGGATCTGAACTGCATGTCTTTGTTTTGAGAAGAGCGCATGATTCTTAAAGAATTCTCCATCGTGTATGTCATAAAGACAATTTGGTCTTTGTTGTGAATCTCTCGTCATCATATCTTTAATGTTAGGGTGCTTATAAATGGACTGTAATGTCTCAAGAATTGGTATATATACAAATTTATCCTTAACAATGGTTTGGGCATAAGTTCCAGTTGTTCTGTTACGCCGTGTAGCAAATCTTGTTCCGAGAACATATTCAACAGGATATATTTTTTCCCCATTTCTCTGAAAAGTACTGCATTCTCTTGCTCTCAGTGTTTAATGCCACAAAAGGATTTTGCATTTTTTCAAAACACTGATCAATTTGAGACTCAACAGCACTCTTTATGGGCTCCTCTAAAGATTTTTTCACAGATTCTTGAGTTTGACTATGAATGTCTCCAATCACTTCTTCTAGAGCACTAACAACATAGTTAATAGTTGTCTCTGCGACACCAGCAACTTTAAGTTCAGCTACCACTGTTGCACAACTGTTTACTATATTTGTTTTTAAGAGTACAGACTCACAAGGTGAATTTTGGTTTGGTAAAACACCTACATCCCCTAATGAAATGGAGTTGGTGGTGGATGAGCTTTCACCATAATCGGTGCGTGAACTGTCAATTGCACAACACTTGCTGAGATGCTTTCGTAATCCAGAAAAACTATGGTAAACATGTGAACAACCTCTTAGAGCACATTTTAACTTCAGACTTTTTCCTGGACAAAGGCCATGAACTAACTTAAAGTGCCTTATAAGGGCATTGGCACTAGCATGCCCCCTTTTACAAATGAAACAATTCATCTGCTCACTGGAGCATTCTAGCTCTCAACTCAGCCACTCTGGGATTCACCTTGGTGGTTTCAACATCTATGTCATAGACAGTGGTTTGCAGAAAGCTATACACATTGGTCAATTCCTGACAGTATGAGGTGCCAAAGACAAAGTGAGCTTTGAAAAGCTCATCAACACAGGCCAGTGAATTAGAGGCCTTACAGGGTAGAGCATGTTGGTCAATTACAATAAAACAAGACTGGACCCTACTTCTCTTCGGCCCAACAACAAGTAGATATGGCTGGAGACTCTCTCCAATGCTATCCAAGTGCCCTTGGATACTGGTTCCGGTCTGTAAAAGAATGAAAACACATTAGTGCCAATGTGACTTAACAGATAAAGTCAATATACAGCATGAATAAAGATACAGTGATGTCTTCCACCAAAGTTTCTCTATTACATACTTCCAACAGATTGTTACTAAGTATGTGTTAAGTAGAAAATAATAGCACAAGAACAATAATTTAAAGGACAGGTGATCTTTAAGAACCTGTATGAGAAGTAAGCATGTTCAAGGTCACATAGTAACACGACATTATGAACTAGTGTCATTTGATCAGCTTCATCAGTAGCTTCACCTTGATGAATTTCACAAGACAATCACATGCTTGTCTAGCTGAGATTTTTCCCGGTCTTTTGCGGCCTTGACTTGAGGGTGGCAAAAGGTGAACCAGCATCAGAATGGAAGACATATCGCTGTCCCAACCTGGAGACACGGAAAACAAAATAAACAAAAAAATAATAAAAAATAGGCTTTTAGGTTTGGTTTTTAGGTAGAAGGGGTTGAACATACCCTCCTACTCATTTTAACTTAACTTCAACTTGGATGATGTGCTGGTATAAATACATTAACCACTCCAGTACCTTAGTTTATACTGCACACAGATTCAGTATTAACAGCACATTCATGGCCAAGTCTTGATGACAACAGATGTGTGGATGAATTAAGGTGAAACCTCTACAGATACTGAAATGCGGTCATACAGTTAAACTTTATCTACAACATGTCAACCATGCGTCCCAAATGAAAACAATTTCAAACTGTAAATCTGCAACTCCTGTACTAGGCCTTTGAGAAAAGATCAGGGTAGAAATGTTAGAGAAACAGGTAATTATCATTCTAACAGTTTACCCATTGCAAGTCTGTGTTGCATAACTTGCATATGAATCATGCATGTCTAATGGGTAAAGTTGTGACCAAAATTGAAACTCTATATATCTGAATAAAGCTATGCTTTTCATGAATGCATAACTTCCTCTAAAACAATTTAGGGTATAGCACAATAGTTACCTTCTTCAACTTCAGTGGCTTCAGCATTTTGGATGAGGTCTTGGAGCTCACTAGTCTGTGTGAGGCCACGGCTCTGTGCAATAACCTGTGGTTTTATGTTGGTAGACCACTTCTCCAACAACTTTGCAGAGGTCGCATCACCAAATAGAAGTCCAAAATCTTGATCAATCTGTACAAAATAACAAAGATAATTAAAGTAGGTACCACAGTAGGAACTCACTTTGTTTACCTAACGAGTCTGTGTTACTGCAGAACAACAATAGCACTTGATTTCATATTTGTTTGTTTGTTTAAACAATTGAAGTCTCACATACCAAGCCTGGTATATCCATGAATCGCAGGAAAATGGATAGAATATCAGGTGCCTCTTTAGGGTCGTGCAGCATCTTCTGGCGATAGGCCAGTGTTAACCTCATCTTTTCCTTTACCACTGCCTCATCACCTGTATGCTTCATCAGGGCAATTGCTTCCTGACACTGACGTTCATCATTCAACCAGCTGTCTTCTTTGTAGGGATCCCTGTCAGCAGTTGGCCCACCTGAAAGTGTTTAAGACAATATGAAAACCACATTTGTAGTCCCTTTTCTTTCCAAAGCACAACATACCAACACTAGATACATGACAGGAAATAACATGGAAAACATGCATATATCCTAGAGTGACATTTAAATTTGCCCAACACTGATGATTATGCAAAGCATGTTTGCATTTAAAAAGAAAAGCGCTTATATACTATGTAACTCTTGACCTCATTCACAATATGACTTAATGACAGACCAATTTGGAACAAAAGAATACTTCAAAGACAAGTCACAAATGTTAAGATGAGTAAAATAATCAAGTTGTATGTTCATTTGAAAAAAAAAAAAAAAGTTATTCAAGCCTTGCAGCCAAGCTAATAAAAGCACTGACTAAACATCAAATATTGCACCTGTCTGTGGTTGCCGTGGGCGTTTCATCCGTCCCTCTGATCCTTCTTTCTGCAGCGTTTTAATTCTCCATGCCAAATATCCACTTCCATCTTCTGCATTGTAATAATGCTCCTATGACCAGAACAATACACAGACCTAGTTGTTATACATTACACGACTAAGGAAATAAATGCCGTATCAATTATAATGTAGATAATCTTTACTCTGAAATATACAGAGTATATCCTCCTCCTGTAAATCAAAAAGATTGAGAGGCAAAAGCTACTTACATAACCAAGTTTGCTCCTGGGGTCAGCCAAGTATGGGAATAGGGAGATGATTCCCTTCGCATATTCTTCCTTCAAACGTCGGGAAGGGCTTGTTCTACACACAAAAACATAAACCAATTACAACCCATAACATCATAAACATCAATTTACAAATTACTGTATGAACAACCTACCCATGTTCATTTGTCAAATGTGCTACCAAGATTTCCACCACGTCACGTCTTCTGCCATCTGACAGACTTTTAGTGCGAGCGTATTCATTTATGACCTTCTCGCCTCCAGGGCTGCTCTTTAGGATATCTTCGACCATCTGGAGAGGGAAATGATGTAATATTGAGCAGAGATGAGAAATTAACAACTGACAAGAGTATATAGTTCCAAATATCTTTACTATTTAAGTAATTCTATATAGATGTAATTCAGAGGCAAGATTGGTGATCCTTACTTGGGCAAGACGACGTTCCTCAGCTCGATTTTTTTCAGGAGGACTTCTAATCAACATTGCTGTGTCATCAGACTCTGATGTGCCCCCAGCATCTCCTAATGAGCTTGAGCTTAAAGAATCTTCAATATAAACCATATCAATGGTCTAATTATCTGTTCATACTACTTTGATAGCATGCTACACAGCTATTAAGAATTAGTCCAATAGACATATTAGCCTGTGCAAATCAGTGAATTGGTAAATATTGCTGAGAATAAACACAAAACATAATAAGCATGTCAAACAACTTACCATCAAAACTTGCTGTGCCTGGGATGAAAATTTCTAGGACACCAAGGTCTGGTCGTGTCAGCAGATATTCAAATGCTTCCTCATCAACTTCTGTCTTCGAGTCATCAAAGACTTTAACGTCCATTGTAGGAAGATCAAATTTCTTGGCAACTGAAGGAAGACAAACCACTGGCAAATTGACAAAGGACAGCAATGCCAAAAAACACAAACAGTTATTTTTATACCCCATAAGATACAATCATACACTTATTTTATTACTATTAAAAACTATTTTTTCAGAGGGAAAATTATTAAAGATTTTAACAATGTTAAAGTTTGTTATTTCTCACCACATTCCAAAAACATCTGAAATGTAAAAGGTGTTGGAGAAAAAATATATTTCTTGCTATCTTTGAACTTCACTCTGACAACATTGTTGGTTTGCATCCTGAAGGAACCAAAAAGACAAAGTTAAACAAAAGGCGATAACACTCACAATCAGATGAAAAAAAGAACATTCGTTAACCCTTTAGAATACTGTTCGGTCATTAATGAATAACTACACAGGAACAAATGAGTAATGCACTATTAACATTCTAGTAACTACTATTAACTAACAAGAAATTCTGATTAACGAATTAGTAAGAAATAGCGTTCAGTTGAATGAGGTAGTTCACTATTAGCTACTCAATAACTATTTTTTCATACCTCCCAGAGGACTACTAAGAACTACTGTATACAAGTTCATAATTAATGTGAATAATGTATAATATAAGGTAATGGTAACCCACTAGTAATGACTCAAGTATTACCAAATCCATCTGAAAGAATTACTATTCAAAATCTTACTAAAATCTCAAAAACTTCAGTCATTACTAGGGGGTTATCATGCTTTTCACTTTATAATACTGATCCAAATAATAAGTAGTTCCTTCTGAAGGATGTAGTAGGGTAACACTTGAGTCATTACTATCCAAAACCTTACAAAAGACTCAAAAGTTTACAGTGACTTCAGTCAATATTAGGGAGTTATCATGCTTTTCACTTTAGAATACTGATCAAAATAATTAGTAATTCCTTCTGAAGGATTTGGTAATACTTGAGTCATTACTAGTGGGTTATTTGTTCCTGTGTTTCCCATTATTCATTAATGACGGAACAGTATTCTAAAGTGTTACCGAACAGGCATTAGTGCACTACACAACATGAATTATCTTTGTTCACTAATGTGTTTTTAATTTGTAATAACTGTCTAATAGTTCTGTTAAGGCATGGTGCTCAATGCTCACCCACATAAAAATTGCCTCCAGCAATCCAATTAAGGCTAACGTTAACTTAACTCTTTACAGAGTCAAGTACATGTGGTGCACAACTCGAGCCGCTAGTCACAATAGTTTAGTGGACAAACATTTGATAGGCAGCTAGCTAGTTTCACTGTTGTCAATTAATGTTCATGTAATCTATATGTTAGCTTTTTGCTTTCAATATAACTTTGCTTAACTTAGTTCTTGAGGCCAGCTTAAATTAAGGTTAGGCTATGTGTTTGCCTCCACAGTGAAGCTAACATTAAATTAGCTAAAGTAGGTTTTAGTAAAGTTTTGGTGCACCACAGCATCTAACAAGTGATTAGTGAATTTTCCTCATTAGCTAGCATTGTGTCGAGCACTAACTTTCACGTTAAACTTCGCATCAAGTTAACATGAGAAAGCTATCTCTATAATATTCAAAAAACGTGGCAAACTGATCTCAAAACAGAGGCGAATATTATGAAAATGAATAAGACTTTGAAACTTTACTTACTTTAACATCCAGTAGAAGCGCAACTTCTCTTCTAAACCCACAAACGGCAGCGATCGCGATGGCCGTGACGAACAGTAATGGCGGATAAACTAAACTTTGGGAGGATAATTTTGGGGAGGAGTCACAGTTACTCTTTAATTTCGCTCCCACTCTACTGACACATTTTACTCTGTACACTCAAAATAGAGCAAAAACAACTATTTTTGAGGGGAAAAAAATTAACTCTGGAAAAACTACTCTGCCATTTTTCCTGTGAACATATCTCCAGCTCAATGGATCCACTCAAAAGCAACAAACATAACCAAAATGAAACATGACACACTGAGAGATACACATGCACTGTTTGGCGTTCTTCTCTCCCAGACACTGAGGAGCCAGAAATTGCTCAGTGCACTCACAGCACAATTGTATTGTTGCCAATTATTTTTGCCATTGCTTAGTCCACTTGTCAAATCACACAAAATAAAGTGGCCCCAGAATGTATTTGGACACTTAAGCCATACTTAAAAATGTATGAATGTCATTGCACTAGAGAACAAAATGTCAAATCAAGTGGTGTTTATTTTAAAGAAAGATGTCACAACTTTTGAGAAAAATATTTCATAAAAATAAGTTAGTTGGGTTACAAATATATGGTACATTCATGCCCCAGGGTTTGATTTGATTTTTCCTTTTTGTTATATGAAGGTCTTGAAACTTTTTACCAGGCCTTTGTCATTTACCTTGGTACTTTTCAAAAACCTTTTATGTACAGATTTAACTTTTTTTTTTTTTTTTTTTACCAGACCCAGACTATTAATCTAATACAAATTATTACATGTTTAACACCATGACAATCTAAACAAAGACATAACCAACTAAAAAACAAAAAACATTTCATTATTTATTGTGTGAAAAGCATTTCTATACAACTGTCCCACATTTGTGGCAACATTTCCACCACAGCAAACAATTCTGCCAATAATCTGTTTATTTTTTTATTTTTTTATTTTTTTATTTTATTATTTTTTTTTTTTATGTACTTGTTAACAAAGTCGACAAAAGTGTCAGTAAAGAGCATGCTTGAAATAAATTATGATACAAGTGATTTTTGAAGAAAACAAATAAAAATCTATGTAAATTTCACTAGTGAGCAGAGTATTTTTATTTTGTACGTTATTTCCAATCAAGCTGTAATTTTGCCAAATAATGCAAAAAGTGTGAAAATATTTATCTGTTTGTATTTAGAATACATAAAATGTTAGCTATGAAATTAGACAAAGTCAAAGGAGGCAGCCATTTTATCTTAAAAACCTTACAAATGCCATTTCCATTGTGTGGTGGGAACTATCATGAACTTCAGAAAAATTTACTAAAATGACATAAACCTCCTGTGATGCATGTACACACATTGTTGGTCAATGTTATTAGAAATATATATAAAAGAAAATATATTGAACGTGTGAATTTTTTTTTTAAAGAGACTTGATTCTTAAAATGTTTAGAGAAATCCACAGCCTTAAGTTGAAGAAATGCCTGTATATACTGGTCACAATTAAGATTTAAGCATTTAAGACACTTTCCCTGCATCCGAATATGCGTATTTCCCTGCTATATAGCATGCCAAATCATCCTACTGAATCAAATTTTTTTTGTCTTAATCTCAGTATTCAAGATACAGTAGCCAAACAATACCCAGATGACGTACTGCATCCACTGAGACTCTGAAGTGTACAACCAGTGAACACTGTTCTATCCCATGGGAACTGAAGAGCCGTCAGATTTAAAACATAAAAAAAAAACAAAAAAAAAACACCTACTTTAGAAAGTACTTGAAAGTTTGAGAAGTTCTACTTCGATTTCAGTCCATACTATGAAAGATGGGAAATTCATACCCAGTCTTTCTGATTTCTCAAACTTAGTGCCATGAACTACACATGTGGTTGCTCTGCTAGGGCACTTATGTGAACTTGAGGGGAACTGACTTCCTGATACATCCACTAAAGATCACCTTGGGTTAAAGCAATTGTATTAATGAAAAACGATTAAGCATAAATGTATTAAAATCAGAAGCCATTCATCATATAAAGTCATTTTATTATGATATAACCAATGTCAGAGCTATTGTCCAATTAATAACACCCAAACAATCAATCAATGCTGAACATTACTGTGGCATTTAGCTACAGTGTCATAATTTAGCCAGCATTTCTCCCTCTAACATCCCAATAACACCTGTTAATGTTAGTTCTTGTTCTTTTTTCCCCATTTAATAAAATGTCATAGTAATCTCTCATTAATGTCAGTCAGAATTCAGGCAGCGAAGTGTCTCGCAGCTCGTAGGCCAATATGGGATGAGTATTGTTAGTACCGGGAGATGTTTCCGAAGGGTAAATATCTCCTTTGAGAAGATAATGAGGAATTATGAGGCACTTGATCCCAATACTCACATCTGTCTAATTTTAATTACCTGTCAGGATTTAGCAAGAACTATGAGGAAGAAATGAAGCCTTGAGCATGAACCGCTGTACCATTGGGGAGCCTTAAACCTGGGAACATTATACAAAATATTTAGAATGCATTACATAGCTATGGGCAACATGCCATTTTCTTTGTTGGATCTTTAAAATGCCAATGAAATGGCTTTGCACTTTTTAAATGTGTCTATCTGCCAAGTACACTAGCATTTAGATAACCCCAAAGCTAAAAGACATGGACTAAAAGCCACAAAACTCCAATTTAGATTTAACTTTTTTTTTTTATTATTCTCAGCTGTAGTGTACATTAGTTTCACAATAATGAAAATGCATTCATATTGTTCATTTGATGCCACTTTTTCTCTGATAAACTGGGGAGGCAAGAACATCTATTTAAAATTCTTTCAGGAGTTCCAAGGCTCTTTAATTTATAAATGGTTTTCTGTACTACTAAGATAACAATGCTTGTGAGAAACAAGCCAAAAAGAATAAGTACAACTTACTGTAACATGCTACTAACATTCTACTTAGTGCTTTTTGGGAAACAAGGCCTGCATCACCAAGCGGCTTGGTTTGTAAGTGTTACAGGAACCCAGACTCGAAGATGGTGGTGAACCAAAAAGCAGGTATTTATTTGAACAAACACAAACACAGACAGCAAATGGCAGGTGAGTGGTGAATGAGCAGATTGGTTCAGGAACAGACAACGGTACTTGGAGGTTATTGTATCTGCAGGTAGAAGTATTACTTGGGTTGGAGGATAACACCAAGGGAAGGAGACGCAGGAGAGGAGACTTGGAACAAACTTCGGAATAGCGCTGGAGAGGAATCGTCGAGGGAGCACACTGGAATGGCATCTGAGGAGTCAGGTAAGTAGAAGGTAAGTAGAAGGTAAGTAGAAGGTAAGTAGAAGGTAAGTGAGTCTGTATACTGCTTTGATACCAGATGAAGACTGAAAGGAAAGTGGAGTGGTATATAGAGGAGCTGATTGACATGGTGATTGGAGACAGGTGTGGATAATCAGTATTCGGGAGAGCAGGAAGGTTGAGTGTTTGTGGCAGGAAGGTCAGGTGGATCTGTGACAGTAAGGTAGGTTTTGTGTTGACAAAAACAAAAAAAGTCCAGTGCAGGTTAATTGGGGTTTAGTGGTTTCAAGACATTAGTTATCAACATAACTTGTTAAAACTCTAAAAGTTTTAACCCTTCCACGAGTGCTTGCACATAAAACCATGATGGTTACAGTTATGAGGCAGGAAAAATCAACATGTAAACAGCCAGATGTACTTGATGAGGTGCAAAAATTATAATGAAAACAGATGAAGAGATGTTTTAGACATTTCAACAGCAAAAAACAACATTGTTCCTGATTTGAAAGCATAAGAGAATTGCTGAAGCAGAATTGCTGATTGGGTCAATGTGTAAGTAAATTTATATTGCTCACAATGAGGTTAAATGTAACATATATGTTTAAAAAAAGTATATTTAAATTTGATTGTCAATGTAATTGCACATACATACTGCATTGGCCCTCAAAGGGCTTGTAAACTAATTCTTCATAATAACACTTAGCCTAGATTCATCCTGACCACACAAAAGTACAAAACCATCATTCAAAGTGGTTAGTATTTGCCATGGCCAATTTATTCTTCCTGTGTGCACATTAATACAAATGTGCATCATGTGCAGCACAGAAAAAGAGTGAGGAGAGGGCCACATCCTCTGGAATACATACTGACAGAGGAGTTGGCACTCGCTAGCAATCAGAGCCGAGCCATGATGGATGAGGTCCAGGGAGGCGCATGCTCTGATCTTGCTGCTGGCTCATCCAAACAGAGCTCTTTCAAACAGGGTATGTGTGCATGGGTTGGTATTTATTAACTGTGATGTAAGTATTTATGGCTAACTGTAAGTTTCAACTGCAGTTACAGTTAAAAAAATGTTCAGTAGTTGTTGGAGCAAGCATTAAAACATATGAACTCTGTTCCAAAACCAGGTGAGCAGCATTGCTATCTACTACCTAAACAGGCAGCTGCCTTCTAAGGCAGCATCATAAATGAAATGGAACCTCACAAGTGATTGATTTGGAATGCTACATAGACAGCAACTCTATATGGGCTTGCATCATAGAAATGGCGCTCTTCATGCTCAGAGTGATCTTGCAGTGAAATCGAAAAGAGTAAGTTGACTTTTCTGTAGGTAAAATTGGTTTGTGCTTACTGAAATTCAAAACACTGCCCCCAGTGGCCAAAGGTAAGTGTCGTTGGGCGTAGTTGTGAAGCGAGTTGTTTTTAGCATTTCAGGTTGCAATACAGTGAAGAAGAATGCATATTTTATAAACTGAACCCAAACCCCAAACCTTATCCTAATCATCTGTGGAGTAAATATATGTTATGTTAGAGTGGAAAATGCAAACTCTGAATTGCGCTTGTCACTGATTATGCAAACGCGATTACTTTCTGGTTTCAATGTGGGATCTGAACCCGGGCCTCCTACACTGCAGATGCAACATGCTTCTGTTTGTGCCACAAGAGAAGGCAAACACACTGGAATCGATGCAAAAATGTCTAGGAGTTGGAGCTTGTCAGTGAGTCTGCATAATGTGGCCGATCCTAAGGTACCAGAACTCTCGGAAACAAAATGCTGAATTCCCGTGTGATCATGTTGTCATGGAAGGCTCACAGGAGAATTGATTCACAATTGATTTTATTTTTTTCTTATTTCCTGTATATAAAAGGGATATTTTACCCAAAAATTACAATTCTGTCATGTGCACACACTCATTTGATTTCTGACTATTCATCCATGGATGAAAGATTTTCAGTGAATAAAGACTTGGGACTAAATGTCAGTCTGTTCCTCACATAAAGCTATTGTATGTCTTCAGAACACTTGGAATAGTGTACAAGTCGTTTAGACTACTTTTTTGAAGCTTTTGTGGTGCTTTTTTAGGTCCTTTTTGCAGATTGACAGCCCTGGGTCTCCATTCAATTTCATTGTATGGAAGACACAGCTAAGACATTCTGTGTCAGGATCCTGCCACCTCTGTCTGATTTCTTTTTTTTTTTTTTTTCTTTTTTTTTTTGTTTTGTTTACCATTTAGTTGCAGGATTCTGTCATCCCAGTCTTGGTTTTGTTTTGTTTATGCTTTTAGGTTTGTGTGTTTGTTGTCCCTACAATGTGTTTCTCTGCCCTGCCTGTTTCTATTCTCTATCTTCCCTGGCCCCACACCCTCGTTTCCCTGATTATCTGTTCAGTTGTTACACTTGCCCTCCTCGTTTGCCTCTTGATTTCTTCCACTTTATATTCCCCTTATGTTCTTTGTCCTGTGTTGGATCATTCCTTGCTTTTGTTCTAAGTGCCATTTGAATGTGAACATACATTGCATGTTATAGTCTCTTTTACTCATGTCTATTGTATAATAGGATTATTCCGACTCTGAACCTGATGCCTCTTCCTCCAAAAGGTTCGCAAGAAAAGAGAAAACAGTAATGCATGAATTCTTGCACAGAAATTGCAATTCAGTCCTGTCTTTGTACAAGTCTATGTAGTTTTAACCAGCCTGTTATTTATTCAGGTGGAAACAGAAACTGTCTGGCCTCTGTAAAAAAACGACCCTGGAGCAAAAGGAGCTGGACTATAAGATTAAAAACTTAAATTAAAAAATTGAAATTAAAATTAAAATACAGAAAGTCATGTGCCTATTAAATTGTGTAAGGTTAATGAAGGGAATGCATAAGGCCTTTTCTTTTTCTCTAGCTATGTGAAAATCAATCAAAATGTTTTTGTACTCCAAACAGGTCGCCAAATATGCATTTATTGTGTTTTGATGGGATCTCTGACTGCTCTGCTAGCTGGGTGGTAAGTTGGTAGTTTGGTGGCACTCTCCTTCTTCTGATAGTAGTTACATTGTGCAGGATTTATCTGTTGGTAATCTGTTCACCAGAAACTAAATACAATACTATCAAAGCAATTAACACAGCCATTTAAAAAAATACCTAGATATCATGATCTTTAAGTACACATGTGTACCAATAATGAATGTATATCAGAAAATTCCATAGTCAGTTATTTCGGTGAATGCTTTGGAGTAAATTAGAGCATTCTGTAAATTGATGGGTTCTTCCACCATGGTTCAAAAAGGGATTTATTAAATAAAATTAAATGTATAGAAATTAAATACAGATATCTAAAGGTGGAATTTCAAACACCAAAAAGTCATCTAATGTTTCTAGACATACCCCTTATTTTGTGTGTATGATTACATATTCATGGGTAATAAATAGTGAAAAATGAAATGTATTATTAAAATGTAATTTATGCATTATGGCTGGCTCATAGTCAAAATCCCCAGTTTCAACCACAACACACACACAAAATTATGCTTGTGTATGCATAAATTCGGCCCTCTGTTAAGATATAATCAGCATATTGGCTACACTTATAAAACACAACTCTACTCTCTGTATGTCCGGCACATTTACCATTATTCTCATAATGAGAACACCTCTGAGCAGCACAGAATACATAATTACCAAAAACATCAATTTAGCCAGCAGTACATCAGACATCTGTAAATTAGAGCCCTCTAATTTTTATGAAAATATTTCAAAAAGGGGCACGCAGTTAGGAATAATTACATTTATTTTTGCCAGGCTCATGTTTCAGAATCCCAGAGCTTGGAGGTAGTTGAAAAAAAAAAAAAAAAAAAAAAAAAAAGCCTGAATACTTTTATCTTCCTCTGGTTTATCCACTTGTTTGAAAAGAGCAAATCAAATGCTACGTTAACTGGGCCATATTTACTCTACATTAAAATATTCTGACTGTGATGGTGTTGTTGAATGTGGCATTAATGCAGCCACATAAAACCATGATCAGATACACATGGCATGCTGGGATTGAACCTTAGACATCTGAAATGCAATTACGTGTCCAATCTCGCACTGGAAAAAAGTATGATTCATTTCAAACATTGAGAGCACATGCCAGAATGGATGCTTGATGCTGTGCCATGTTTAAATATAATATAAGTATCACATAAGGGAGACCCGGGCTTGCCACAAATCATCACAGGGGTTACATCATGACAACATTAGAGTCAAAAGTCTAATTGCAAAACTGCTTGTTTTCTAGATCACACCTAATACAAAACTGCAATAAATAATTTATATATATATATATATATACACACACACACATTCAGTATATACACCTGTAAATATATATATTACGGGTGTAAAAATGTATTGTATCGTACGATACGACGCTCACGATTCAGTACCATATGTATCGATACATAAACAAATTATAGTAATTAAAACCAAGCAGCGCAACATTGAGAGCTGTGAAACAGTCTCCTCCATGGAGAAGTGGAGCTGAGCGCTCACAGGAAAACAGAGCAACACACTTGCTGTACATAGGCGAGAAGATCGATGGCAAAAGGCAAGTAGATTGTAGTGTTACAGCTTGTCGAAAGTGCCAAACAACGGTGTCATGTCCCGCTGCTACAGTACATCAAACATGTTGTTTTGTTTACACCGATATCGCCCTGCAAATCGGTGGATTAGTGATGCAGAAACAGCAGCAGCAAGTTTAACAGCCGCCTCTCCCAGCCGACATGAAGCATAACACTAAATAACAAAAACAAGCTTTTTTAAAAATCTGACAATGTAACAAACTCGTGATTACATGAGACTTAATATTCTCTGGTTTTGATGTCGAAATGTAAACAGGTATGAGTACAACACTTGCACACATGTTATAAGCCATTAATAACACCTGTAAAGTTTACATGCAATGTGAAACTGGCAGAAGAGGCCAAAAAAGTATGGGTGCCGACCGGTTTCTGCTCATGCCGCTAAATAATATTGGATTATGTACATATTTCGTAAAACCAGAGGTCAAGGTCCTCTCAAGTTTTCTTTTTTTTTTTTTCACCACTTAATAAATGAACGTTTTTTCCTTGCTACAGTCACTTTAGTTTGCTCTCTGGGGCTTTAAGTTTTTTTAGTTTAAGACTAAATAAATAAAAAATACAGTGAAACAAATTATTATGGAAATATATTTTTGTATAATATTAACAACAATAGTTAATATTATACGGCATAGCCTTTATTTTAAGAGCTCTAGAAGTGAATGTGGCCAATTTTTGAAGGGTTTAAACACAGGAATGTTAAGCTTATAATTTGATAAAAGCACTTGCATTAATTCTTCTGTTAAAACTTGTGTATTATTTGAGCTGTAAAGTTGTTTATATCATCATTTTTACAGTCATTTTAGGGTTTTAGTGTTTGTTGACATTACATTGTCATTGTAACAAAGTTGTAAAATTAGCTATAACTTTACAACAAAAAGTGATTTTATCACACAAAATCGTGTTTACACACATATCCTTTATGTCTTATGGCTAAACTTTTGAAACAGTGAGAATTTTAACATTCAAAAATTGACCCCCATTCACTTCCATTCACTTTCTGGGTTACAGTAAGTGCCTCACTGTAACCTAGATTTTTGCTTTTTTTAAGAAAAGGAGGGACGAGTTGAAATAAGTTATGGTAATCAACAATGTGCCACAAATGCTGTCGATTGAGCTTAACTTGTATTGAATCCGGAATATTCCTTTAATATTAAAGACAAAATAAGTAATATGGATGGATGGATGGACGGACAGACAGTACCAATTGTTTTAGACTGGATATAGGATCAGACAATGGCCATATTCATGCTCCATGGTATTTACATGGTACTCCAAGGTACTTCAAAATACTATGGTACATGTGCAAAAAACCATGGTAAAACCACAATACTTTTGGTTATTTCAAGTAAGTGCGTTCAGCTTAGAAAATGTGAAAGAAGTTAGCAGATTCTGAAAATCCTTGAAGAGTTAGGAGGACTGTACAAATGTGTCCCTTCATTTTTGCTGCCTCTTCACATTAACAGACTAAAGCAGATTTTCCTGCGACAGAAGTGCTGACCGCTGCTGATGGACACTGAGCCCGTTTTCATCAACACATGCGGCTTGGGCAATGTGTTATTAAACAGCTAAAGCAGCTTTAAATGCACACATACATCAGAGAGGCTTTAGTAGTACCAAATGGAGTTTGGAGTTTGAAGAAAAACTTCAGATAAGCACTCCCTCTTCACAGGTGATGTTCCTGATCTCAAACTGGTGGGTAGGTCAAGTCTTGGCTGTTTGCATAAAAAAAGTGCATGTACATTGAAAAAAAATAAATAAATAAAAAATAAATAAAAATTATTGTAGAGGTTTTATTAGCACAATTTTTTTTTTTTTTTTTTTTTTTTTTTTTTGTGAAAAATACACTTTTTAAAGTTAATTAGTCAAATAGCATTTATGGCTCAGGTAAATTACTCAGAAAAATGTTTCTGGAACTGAGTGCCCTGAAAACTATAAAATGGAACAATCCAGGTTGTATACAATCTAGGTCCTTCAGATGAGACGTTAAATTGAGGTCCTGACTCTCAGTGGTCATTATAAATCCCAGGGCACTTCTCGTAAAGAATAGGGGTGTACCCTGGTGTCCTGGCCAAATTCCTCCCATTGCCCCTTATCTATCATGGCCTCCTAATAATCCCCATCCCTGAATTGGCTCTCCATCAATAGCTGGTGAGTGGTGAGAGTACTGGCACACTATAGCTGCCGTCGCATCACCCAGGTGGATGCTGCACACTGGTGGTCATTGAGGAGATTCCCCCTATACTATGTAAAGTGCTTTAAGTGCCTAGAAAAGTGCTATATAAATGTAAGGAATTATTATTATTATTACTTCCAGGGCTGCATGCACCAGCCAAGCAACTGCAATTGCGACGAATGGTATACTGTGTCAACAAATACCTCTCCTCAGGTATTTTTGACCTCCTTGTCTCTATAACCAGTGCTGGATAGTAACAGATTACATGTAATCTGGATTACACAATCAGATTACAACAATAGAGTACTTGTAATTAGATTTCATTACTTTTTAAAATACTCATAATTGGACTACAGTTACTTTTTATAGATGACATTATTACATATTAACAAGGCAATGGCAGTAAAATGTTAATAATTTATTGATCACCCTAATCATTGTCTTTTTTTCAATCTTTTAAATTTTTCATTCTAAATCAGCACACCGCTGATATACGTTTGGTAAGTCTTCGAGTGTTTTCGGAAGAGAGGGGGAGGGTTGTGTGTATTGCACCATAACTGCCAACATCGGATTGTGTAAAATAGGGAGATTTTTGGGGGGGCTGTGTGGTTTGTATATGTGAGGAACGACAGCCAGTGGAGTTTCTGGTGCCCCTTTAGGGTAAGATGGTGCCCACGTAAGGAGTTGGTGCACTAACCAGTCAGTAATACTACACTGAAGATGAATAATACCAAGAAATCGACCATGTATTCATATTGTCCCTTACCACATCATTCACAGTTTTAGCAATAAAAGCTTTTTGAATTATTAATAATAAAAAGTGTATATCCTTTCTTATATGCTATTTCCTGACCCATGACTTATAAAAAAATATAATTATTTTTACTTCTTTGATTATTTTTCTTTATTTAATTTATGAAAACATCTGTGATCCGTGTTGACCAGCTTACGGGTCAAATTGCGTCCCGTATTGATCATACTTAAAATCTTTCATACTTAAATACAGGACAATCGCATATGCAAAGTGTGGATGTGGAAAATCGTGAGTTTATCAGGAGAAATTGTAAATCGGGAGTACAGCGGGAGGAGGGGTGGAAAAACCTGGTAAAATCAGGAGTGTTTGCATGGTATGGTATTGCACTCTGAACTGATAGTTGCTCCCAGCCAGCCAGGTGAAGATGGAGTGGTCTACTTAGCATTTAACCACTGGTTCTATAGAGATCATTTCTTTTATAAGGAGATACGGGGCAAAAACATCACTGTGCAATGTAAACTCTGGCTTCCAAAAGTTAACATCCTGTCAACTGCGAAGGACTCTACGTAAAATCAAAAGAAGCATTTGGTGGTATGTTTGCGTGTGTGTTTTGTTTTTTTTTTTTTTACTTTACAATCGCAAATCTAACCAACTGGAATGATTTTGTCCATCAAACGCATCAAAATGCATGAATACACATCATTTCATTTTCAATTGGATTAGCACTCTAAATTGAACTGAAGTTAAAATGCATTTGTAGTCGGCTTAAAAAAAAAATTATATGAATGCACTTTTGGTGTAGTGATAACTGAGATTTTTTTGTGATGCTGATTCACAAATATAACTGGTCTGATTTGGTCTGATCTTACTACACGTGGACGGCATTGGTAAAACGGCGAAATTGGATAACCACATTTGTGTTAATGTGCCCCAGCAACTTGTCCATAATTTTTTAGAATCTCCAATAAAAAATGCCTGTTAAACTCACACATATTTGAGTCTGTCATTGACTTCTATCAGCATCATGGGGGAAAACATGAAAATATGAAAACTTCCTTCATATTTTTAATAATTTTAGAATTTGTGGACATAAGCACCACTCAAACGATTACACCATGCAGAATTTGGTTGAAAGTAATCCAAAAGTAATCAGATTAGATTACCCCAAATTGTAATCTATGAGATTACGCTACTGATTGCATTTTTTGTCATGTAATTTGTAATCAGTACCGGAGTGCAATTCACAAGTAATCCACCCAGAACTTTCTATAACTCTATAGGTCCCACAAACAAACATGGGGGGAACTTTCAATTTACTTCTGTTGTTTTTATAGTGAGCTAATGAGATTACCTAACCCTTAAGCGGTCGTTCAGAACAAATGCATTCTTGCAAAAAGCAAAAAGCTCGACATAGCGCAACAAATGTTGTTTTGAAACATACTTTTAAAAGTTGACGTTCTTTTAATCTGACACAGCATCTAAAAAATACGCCTCTCCTGCACGCTGAAAAAAACAGCGAGATGTGGTGCAACGGTCAAAGACGTCCATCTAGCGCAGGTTTACTAAGAAAAACAAATTAAAAACAGTGCAGACGAATGCAAAAATGCATTCAGTGTAAATGGCCCCATCTGTTGCTCACAATGAAGGCAAAACAATCCGTGTATCATTCGTTCATTTAATTTTCAATTAGGAATTCAAAATCAGAAAAACAAAAAACTACTTATTTCATTATTCGTTTACAAAACCAATATTAAAAACAAATGACTTGTTTTTCGTAATTTCGATTTAATTCTCAGGTTAAAAACAGGAAATTGGGAAAATTGCCATGGGACACTGTGCGTTTTGAATATTTGATTTCACTAATATATGGCTTGAATATTTGATTCGCACATATCGGTGGACCTGAAATGCCCCTTTCTTCTGATTGGTCAACCTGCACCGTCGACTTCCTCAATGCTGTGAGACAGAATAAAAGTTCTCTGCTGTTTAATTGTTTAGATAAATTCATCTCAGTTAATATTAAATTCTTTACCATTTATTCTCCAGAACTCGCCATGTTTATTGCAGCTGAGCTATCTCTCTCATCAAATCAGTTATCAGACATTGACATTGCTCCGGTTTGAAAAGGCATGGTTTTAAATGAGACGACAAAAATAACCATACATTCATAAGACTGTTGAAGCATATGCCTACATTGTAAAGACATAGGCTTATGGTTAACTGTGGGGTAAAATTAGTTTTAGATTCTATATTCTTTGGGTATTCACCTGTGGTGTGTAAGGGACCGTGTGAAAACTCATTCAGTCATTTATTTGACTATTGACTTGCATGTTCTATCTAAAAAACAAACAAAACAAAAACAAAAAAACAACAAAAAAAACATTGTTATTTAAAAAATAAGAATAAATAAAAATAAAAATAAAAAAACATTCACAGGTTTTAGTAGATCGCCAGAGTGATGGCTGTGCATATGAATGTACAGTATTCACTGATATTATGGAAAAAAAATAAAAAATACTAAAATGAACAAAAACAATATTTTCACATTCCAAAAGTGGTAGTAAGTTCCCACTGGGCAGACTGACTTACTACAGGTGAGATTTATGAGTCTATCTACTGGGAACTTATTACAACCTTTGGAATGTGAAATAAAATTTTGGTGAATTATTATTATTATTATTATTTTTTTTTTTTGAAAATAATCTAATACTGTACTTATTATTGGACTTACTGTAAACATCTCATATGTAGTATATCAGTCTATCCACTGGGAACTTACTACAACCTTTGTATGTTAAAATAACATTTTGGTGAATTATTATTTATTTATTTATTTTAAATAATCTAATCCTGTATTCATATTATTGTACTTACTGTAAAAATCTTAATGTAGTAGCTCAGTCTTTTAACTGGCAACCTACTACAACATGTAAAAGTGTACTTTTAATGTTTTATGTTTAACTTGCATGTCAACAGAATGAGTGATTGGACACCACCTGTGTTTAATAGTGAGTGAAAGTTTCAGATGGTCCCTTAAGTACGCTAAGCAATGAAAGTGTATCGGGGCATTTTCAGTCATAATTCTGCAGCCACACCAGCTGACAGTTCTGAGTGCAGTGTTTTATGTCTGTATATTATAGTTGTATACCATTTATATTTATATACCACAATATCAAGCCAAGTGTGCGAAATCCTTGCAAACTTGCTGCCAATAGAGAGCGCGAGTACGAGAAACCGATTAAACCAAAATAAATAAATATCTAACCTAAAACTAACTGTACCCCGCTCAGGGAGTTTATGTGTGAGGGACTTGCTCACCATGGAAATTATGCTAAAAGAAGTTCATGAAATCTCGACCAGTGAATTTAAAATCAGCATTTACACACAGCCTTCACATTTGTCCGATAATAAAAGGCACACAAAACTGCCACGTATACGACCCAGCAGGTAAAGGCTACCCATATTCCCATTCAAAAACATGGATGTCGGAATGATCTGAGCTTGAAATTAGTACTCTTCGCTGCCGTGTAAATACTTACTGTCTTTTATTAAATATTAAATGTAATAAAATCTTCCAATTTATTTATTATTATTATTATTTATCATTTATTTACTGTTGTAGCTGTTATAATTCACTGACATGAATGCTCATCTGTATATTCCCTGAACCGCATCGTGCTTTGTTCATTGCACTGCAATATGAAAAAATGAAAATAAACCGATTCTAGGACAAAAGTGTCCCGACTGTAAGTCCACCATGACGCAGTACATGACTTGAAAAATCAGGACTGTCCCCAGTTTTAAAGTGATGTCTGGTCACCCTAACTGCAAATGCCATACCCAACTTCAGCCGATTCTCCAGTGCAGTGTGGACCACCAATGCCCAACTGAGTGTGTGTGTGTGTGTATCGCTCTTATCAATTGCTTCACGTGGCAGTGATTGTCCTAATGCTGAATCGCATGAAGACGAAACCCTGTCTGCATTCAGTGAACATTTTACGGTTATGTGTAGGCACTGTGTCTGACTATTTGATGAGAGAGATAGCTCAGCTGGAATAAACATGGCGAGTTCTGGAGAATAAATGGTAAAGAATGTAATATTAACTGAGACAAATTCATCTGAAAAATTAAACAGCAGAGAACTCTTATTCTGTCTCACAGCATTGAGGAAGACGATGGTGCAGGTTAACCAATCAGAAGAAAGGAGAGTTTCAGGTCCACCCATATGTGTGAATCAAATATTCAGGCCATATATTAGTGAAATCAAATCATCAAAAAGCAGTGTCCCATGGCTATTTTTCCAGTTTCCTATTTTTAACATGAGCATTAAATCAAAATTACAAAAAACAAGTAATTATTTGTTTTTTAATATTGGTTTTGTAAACACGGATAACACGGTCTCGGTGAGTCTGCTGGTTTGTTCTAGTTTGTGTTTACATTTTTCCTCTGATGATTCAGGTGCCGCTGGCTCATCAGCATTGCCATGGGAACCCTGATTGCTCCAGCTTTCAGCGAGCAAGCGGCACCTGATTGCTATTAGTTCCCTGCCGATATTTACACTACCAGTCAAAAGTTTTGAAACACTTGACTGAAATGTTTCTCATGATTTTAAAAATCTTTTGATCTGAAGGTGTACGCTTAAATGTTTCAAATTAGTTTTGTAGACAAAAATATAATTGTGCCACCATATTAATTTATTTCATTATAAATCTAAAATTTAATTAAAAAAAAAAAACGTTTTTGAAATTGATGACTTGGACCAAATAATAAAGAAAAGCAGCCAATAAGTGCCCAACATAGATGGGAACTCCTTCAATACTGTTTAAAAAGCATTCCAGGGTGATACCTTGAGAAGTTGGTTGAGAAAATGTCAAGAGTACATTTCTGAAAATTCTAGGCAAAGGGTGAGTACTTTGAAGATGCTAAAATTTAATACAGTTTTGATTTATTTTGGATTTTGTTTAGTGACAACATAATTCCCATAGTTCCATTTATGTTATTCCATAGTTTTAATGACTTTACTATTATTCTAAAATGTGAAAAAATTATAATAAAGAGTGAATAAGTGTTTCAAAACTTTTGACCGGTAGTGTACCTCACTCTGTTTTGTGTTCGTTGCTCGATTGTTGTTTGAGTGTTGTTACTTACCACTCTCTCCCTCTGCCCTAGTCAGTCCTGTATCGTGTTCTCTATATTGGTTGCCAGTCTTTGCTGTTTGTGCTTGGATTGTGGTTACCTTCCAGCCTGTTGCTTCGCTTTCCTCTGCTTCTCCTGAGTTTCCCTCAGCGGTTACCTCTCTGCACTGTATCTGCTTTTCACACTACCACAACACACACAGACCTACGAACACACCACTCTCCAGAGGATTCTTCGTGGATCTGCACTCTACACTTCCACTACACACAAGCCTACGAACATGCTCTCCTTCTCCACGCTGCAGTCGGTTTCAGGTACCCCTGACGCTTCACCAGCTCTTGCTGTGTTTAATAAATAAACTGTTCCTTGCCTCCGTACTTGGATCTTTTTTTCTCATCCTTTCTGACACAAATAACAAGTCGTTTTGTTTTTCAGATTTTTAATTCCTAATTGAATATGAAATGAATGAATGATACACAGATTCAAAACTTATCCCAAACACACACTCGCACAAACTTTCGTGTGCAACTCTAACCTACCTTTAGGAATTTACACAAGTCTCGTCTGCACTATATAGGTGGAACAAAGACTATTTCATAATTATATTTGCTTTCACACACACCAAAACACTCAAGACTGTCTTCAGATCTACAGCATCATTAATGAATGTCTTAACCTACATGTCCAAGCCTGTTTCAGTGCTGTAATAAGGCCAGTGCAGTAACTGCTGAGCGGTTACCTTACAGGAGGAGCAGAATAATGATTGAGGAGTGCAGAGGAGCGCCGTGTTCACTTTACTACCGCGGCGCTCCCCAAAATTCAGCGTATCGGTTGCAGCTTTTATAAAGGCTATGCTGCATTCTGTTTTGTGTGTGTGCTTTTCTAATATTAAGTGTCATTTCTGACACACAAAAGACTAAGATTTCTAATACGTAGGGCTGCCTTCATCTTAAGAGCACATTGAACCCATCAGTGTGTGTGTGTGTTTTGGGGCACCGCCGTGGGCTGATTGAACACTCGTGAGTCTGTTCCATAGCACCACTGCGTTTCTTAAGCTTGTGTTCTTTTGTTCAAATCCACAGAGGCTAATGAGGCTGTTTCAGGATTATCACTCCACATAGGCCAATCTCCCCTGGACACGCTGGTGAAAAAGCATGCAGTGTCAAACCAAAGTAAACAACGTGTTGCATGTGACTGATTGCAGTATCTGTGCAGTGGGTCTGACTGTGGAAGCAATTGCTTGATTTTCTTCTTTTCTGAGTATACCTTTCCAAGAATAAGAGAAAGGAATTTATTATTATGCATGTTGAGGCTGACTTTTTTTTATTATTATCTTATTTTTCTCCTGGGGTTCACTTATAATTTAACACTATGTCCTAACCAGACATGGCATGATAAAGCTGCAAGCAATAAAAGCAAGCAATCTCTTCCATTGGAAATGGGAATTGTTTGGTTTGGATTCCAAAATTCTCTCATTATTTACTCACCCTCATTATATCCCAGGTGTGTATGACTTACTTTCTTCAGCAGAACACATTTGAAGAAAAATATCTTAGCTCAGTAGGTCCTTAAAATCCAGTGAATGGAGATTTCTTTTTTGAAGCACCAAAAATCACAGACAGTCAGCATAAACTTCATCCATATGACACCATCTGTTAAATTAATGTCTTCTAAAGTGACTTGATCGCTTTTGGTGTGAAAAATATGAATATGAAAGTACTTTTTTTTTTAACTCTAAATCATGCTTCCGGTGAGCAGCATTACGCACATGTGACGTAATCACATTCACATTTGAAACAAGCAAGAGCTGACACATGTGAGTCACAGCCAGAAGAGCAGCGATGTTTACAAGTGAGAAGGAGGAACACTGTACAGTAGCTTGGTTGGTTTCGGTTTAGATCTGTTTCTTTACTCACAATGGTGTGTTTGTGTGCTCATCCTGGATGTCTCAACTGAGTGGAGGACATGATATTTTGTCTGTATCCATGTGTGGCAGAGTGGTGAAAGATTGAAAATAATAACTAAAAACTTAACCGACTACACCACCCTGGGAATTCCACCTAGGGAGTATAAAAAAAAAATAAAATAAAATTAAAATTAATAAGGTCACACAGAATCAATTCACTAATGAAAAGCCAGAGACATGGGTACAAGTACAAAAATAGACATTTTATTAAAAATGCAATTAGAATAAAACATTTAATCTTAAAATGAGAACTGGCCTTAACCAGGAGTTTGTGCAAATAGCAGGACACACACAATGCAATAGGAGTTATGTGATATAATATAGTTTATACAGTTATAAAATATGTATGATTAGACACAAGACCTGGGGTTTACCAGCAGAGGTGGACTGCAAGGACCGGTATCAGCCCTAGAAAGGAGGACCACTACATTCACATGTGTGCACGCATACACACACGTAGGACATTGACGCAGAAGATAACTAAGAGAAATTCAACAACTCCATGCAGAAGCGAACTAAGAGAAATTTCACAATTCTACACAGAATAATTTAAATACAGAATCTACACTGACTTTCTCCTGAGCTATAAAGAGATTCGAACTGGTGCCAGCAGGTCTGAGTTTCTCACATCTGAGTAATCTTAACTGCAGTAAGAACAGTGGGAAATCTTGGAAAAGGCACAGTGAAGCTCATCTGTCTTAGTTGTTAATCAGAGTAACCCCCAAGTAACCTCCATTGTTCTTCAATATAACCAACTCTCTACATTTCAAATTATTATACTAATCATGAGGCACATGAAGCTTCATTCATGAACATTTGACATGGACTTTGGACTTTTCTTATTTCACTACAATCCAAATACACATCCATGTGTAGGATTATGCTAAACATATGGACAAATGCATCCTATGCAGGTAATAACCCTGAAAATTTGGTTTTTCATAACGTGTACTGTATTATCCATATTGTAAAACCGATGAATTAACCATTATGACTTTTAATCAGGTATTTTCATGTTTTGTAACTAGCATGTTGAATATTCATGAAAGTATGTCATATTTACTATTGTT
The DNA here is from genome assembly GCF_019703515.2 of Myxocyprinus asiaticus. Lineage (NCBI taxonomy): Eukaryota > Metazoa > Chordata > Actinopteri > Cypriniformes > Catostomidae > Myxocyprinus > Myxocyprinus asiaticus. Next base: position 39,719,503 of record NC_059366.1, read on the forward strand.
GGGTTTCATTTTGCATGTCTCGAATGCTAATGAAGGTTATTTTTTATTTTTATTCCTTAGCGTAATTATGATATTAAAGTTCATGTTTAAACATTGCCCTATTTTGAGTGGGAAAATCTTGACACACAAAAACTCATAAATCACCTTCAGAAGGAGGGACAGAGAGATGATCACATGGAAAGCCGCTTCTGATTGGCTTAGAGCCTCTTCAGGGTGTGAACAAACCAAATGGGTTAAAAGACCTGCCTGGACAACCCCCTTATCTCTCTACTCTGCTCTACAGCTTTAACACACTTTGACCTCTCACACCTTTTCTCCCTGGCGGGAGTCCTCGCCTCTGCCTAGTCATTCCATCACCCATCCATCAAACCAAACAAAGATCTCCTAGAACTGAACCAAGCCAAAGGACTTCAAAAAGCTCCACATGCCAAACAATGCATGCAACACAATGACTTTTGCTGAAATCTGGTGCTTTCTTTAATATAGCCTGAGTAACCCGATCTTAAATCACAGCCTACTAAATTAAGTTCTCAGTGTTTGTTCAAGGCAAGGTCTATAGACTCCATAAAGTTCATTTTTCTGTTATAGATAATTTTCCATTCATCTTCTGTTAAAGCTCACTTACTAGCCTGTGTTTGTTTGTCTATGTGTTAGTTTAGTTGTTTGTTAGTTTAGTTGTTTGTTGTAAATTAGTTAGTAAAGTTTTGTTTGTATTCAAAGAGAAGTTGACTGTATATCTGATCATATCAGTCCCTTGAAATCTGTCGATCCTAAATGCTACACGCTCATAAACAGTATTTCGATCTATTTGTGATGTTATTTTTAATGGCCATAAAAGTAGTATTACTGTAAAAATTAAATGTACATTACAATCAACTCATCACTGGCCGAAGACTTTGATCAGAAGTAAACATTGATTCTTTTAATATTCCCCAATCAACCATTAATTCCCTTTTTGAGCTAAATTCCTTGCAGATAAATTATAAGCAGATACAACGAGCCTGTTGTATTACATATTGAATGGTGGAGAATTTTAATCAGATTTCTAATCTGCTCAGGTGTCATTTATCTCATATTTATCGCATATATTTCCCTACATTATTTTGGTGGTCGAACGTGGCCAAGATTCTTAAACGAATTATTTACATATAAAATCCTACACACACACACACCACACAATAGGACTGGATATCAGTGACAAACACCACCACCAATACAAACGGGAAAGAAAGCCGGCCTCCCTGCCTTTGGCACCAAGATCCTGCAACAAACACAACAGGGTCAACAATTTAATATTCTAATCGCATCACTCCATAGCATTGGCATAAACTCATTGAGGCACAACAGTTAAAACAGGCCAAGGACCCATCAGAACACAGTTTCATTAAAAAACCTTATTACCAGTACTAGTATAACCTGCTCAATCAAGTGAACAGTTAATCTAATACACAACAGAAAAGAAAGTTGCTCAAGAGCCTTCTGACATAAGTGATAACAAAAAGAAAAAGACAAGGCAAAATCCAAAAAAAGAGAAAAGTACTACTGAAAAGGGGTAAACACTCTACAAAGAGACCCAGGCCTTGTTACCCTCCATTGAACAAGCCGCAGAGTTCACGCAGCAAATGGCCATTAAATCAGTGGCCGGACAAAGTTATAGGCCAGAGTGTTTCCAGAGAAATAAAGACCAGAACACCGCTCAAAATGGCACTAATGTGCAAAAATTAAAAAGGAAATAGCCAAACAAACAAAACAAATAATTTAAAGAAATAAGACAAAACAAAAACAGAAGAGGTAATTGAAAAATAAAACAAACACAAACAAAATAGCAGCTTTGTCCCCTAAACCTACCCATGCCCAATGCCCAAGAGCGCAAGGTTATATATACCAACAGAATGGCGTCTCGTCGTTCCAAACGCTAACACATAATAGCGTTGAGCTGAGAATGGGAGGCTGGAGCAACACAAACTAATCCAGTGGGCTACATTACGCTGTACAGCTGAGAAGGAGCAGAGCGACTCACAATTACAGATACAGGAACATGTCTTCAAGTCCACTACAATGATGAAAATGTGTTAATCACTGCATTAAAACAAGTTATAATAATATAATAAGTCTTAATAAAACTTGAACTTGTACTTTACCCATAACTTAGCCGACGGCTAAAAGCTCATACCTCTCCAACGTCCCCATCCACTTCCTGAAATGAAACAACAACAATGATGCAGCCGTGACGCTGACAGTGATGCATTTACAGGTGGCATGTAGCGACCCTTAAATAAGCAGGCAGTGACTGCTGATACTGCTTTGACTAGTAACTGTCATGATGACGTCAACGAGCCGCTAATCCAGGGAGGGTTTAATCTACCACACATGGCAATGCAAATACGTCACACGAGAGACCACTTGGACTTCACCCTCTCTTGAAGTGTTTAAGTGATTATAGTTATAAAGTTCTTAAATATTGATCTTTTTTCACACCAATTGTGATCGTATCGCATTAGAAGACATACATTTTACTGCTGGAGTCATATCGAGTACATTTATGCTGGCTGGCTGTGATTTTGGGAGCTTCAAAATAGAAATCTCCATTCACTTGCTTTATAAGGACCTTATGAGCTAAGATATTTTTCTGTTTCTCTTCAAATATGTTCTGGTGAAGAAAGGAAGTAATACACACCTGGGATATCATGAGGGTGAGTCAATAATGAGAGAAATTTCATTTTTGGGTGAACTATCCCTTTACCGATTTTGGTTCCTTAACGGTTCCATTAACGATTCTTTTAGTATTTTTAAGGAAGAAATATTTGGAAATAAGAAATGCAATTCTTGTATTTGCTGCTCTCAGCATCCCTTTACCAAGTGATTAAATCAATCTAATATTTTGAACAGAACAGATTCCTGCAAATAGGTGCTAACAACTTTTTAATTGAGATATTTTATTAATTTTTATAAAATATAAAGTAAGTTACAACAAAACTCGTAATGTGTGCATTCAACAACACATTTTTATTTTCAACAACCATCCTGTAATTACACTTAAACTTAAAGGTGTATTAAAAGACATGCAGAAAATGTCTCTATGACCTGTCAGATATCACTGAAATCCAGTCATGACAACTCATGGAAAGATTTAGCATGTTAATGTAGGTATGACATATTGACAGGATATTGGTCTTGGTGGACTAGATCTGCTATGCTGCTGCTGCAGAGAAAGTACTAAGACTTGTTATTGCTAAAATATACACAGACAAACAGAGATAAGCATGTGGACATGCTGCTGCACAGTTAGACAAAACACAAGACATGCTGCAGTGAGCATGTTGGACATGCTGCTGCAAAAATAGACAAACAATCAATCCCCCAACAATGCGAGGAAGCTGCACAAAATGCATAACACAAACACAGCCCCCAACCAAGCATATCTATCGCAAAGTATTGTGCACTGCTGTCATTACAAAGATCCATGTGCAAAGCGAGTGCATGCTAGCTATGTGTGCCTTAGCCATTGGCCAAATGGTGTAACACCTGGACCTGTTGGCTGAATGGCTTAAACGCCTAGTGATCTGATTCATAATATGTGTACCTGGACCAGTAAAGCCCAGATCTTATTTAACTAGTGACTTAGACTAGCTACGTGTCGATGTATTTAATATAATGACCTAAAATAGCCAGGACAGATTTGGCTGAGGCTTACCTTGTTAAAGGTGCACTTCTATGTGTCATGGCCAAAAGCAGACCTTACTGAGCAAGCTCTAAGAAAAAAAGCCCCAGCAAACCAACTGAGCAAATAGCATTTTCAGAGAAAAACTCTTGCAGCGTGCCGCAATGAAACTGGCTTATTTGTAAAACTGAGCAATTTAAATGTTAGAAAAAGAGAGACACAAGTGTATTGGCTACCTATCCATGTGAGCCCATTGGCTTAACATGTCATGTTTAGAGGATGCTTCTAAAAATAGTGGGGTGCTCTGTATAAAGTGGAGACGTAATATATAATTATTATTTTTTTTTTAGATTAAATCATGTTTAATGCTACCAAAACAAAAAATTGTTTAATGTGACCAAAACACGAAATACACTGCATTTGTTTTAATTATAATTTTTATTTATTTTTTATGTGCAATCATTAATTGCTACTGTATGTTTTTATTGCGCATGAATGCAGCAAGCAATGTCAGAAGAAAGATGTTATCAGAACTGCTGATCTAGAGTCAGTTTTCAACTTTCACTAATAGTTAATGTTTGGATTTGGCTTTGGGAAACTGATCTTAGATCAGCACTTATGGGTCGCTTTATCCCGGAGCAGAAATCGGATGCAACAGGAGTGCGATAATTCCGCTTTGAATTCTGTAAGCGTGAGTGGAGGTCGTAACCAATTAAATGCTTGTGTGTAAGTTGAAAGCAGAATGCTGTGCTGCAAATTAGGTCACTGATTTGCAAAATAATACATGTTTATTAGTTTTGATGCAGGGATTTTGTGTATGTTTTCGCTGGGATTCAAGAAAATCTACTTTGCCAATGTACAGTATTATTAGGCATACACATTCAATTGAGGGTGCTCTAATGTTTGTTTGAGGGTGTTTAGCACCCTCAAACAGGCCTGGTCACATGTGTGCTAGCCGATTGGCTAACAGATAACAAATTCAAAGAACCAATCAGCTTGCGCAACATAGAGTTTCATTGCTGAACTTTGGTCATTAACTGCCATGAAATATCACACATGTCTCTGTAACAGCCCTAGGCTCGGTAAACAATGGGGAAAAAAGATGTCTGCATGCCGTGGTCTGATACTTTGTTTAGCCAATCAGAAGACTCTCTGCCTATCAATCATTGTGTTCGTTCACAGGGCAGCACATATATGTTCGTATAGGTGCCAGTATGATGTCCTGTTCCTGTAAAATGCTTAAGGTTGGACAGCAAAATGCTCAGGGGGACCCTCCCCCTCCATCTGACCTAAAACAACACTTTTGTTTCACACTGCTGATTTAGTACACCATGCAGATTATTTTAGTATGGTGTACTTCCAGAAAAACGCATGTACGAGAACCATTAATGAAACCCAAAGTCGTGAAAAAAAAAATTAACCAGTTCTAAATAAGAAAACTACTCTTCCATTTAAATCTTCCATATAAAGTTTTTCTCTTAACTATGTGTAAACGTGACCAGCAACAGGACATTCTGTCTGTAGTTTGGTTTCTGTTTCTGGATGGTTTAGCATAGTCTCTTCATAGTCTCTCAAATTAAAATGGAGCAATTTTTTTGCTACTTCAACACAATGTCCTTGTAACAGACAAGGTCTCTGCTTAAGGGAAAGGAGGAGGCAGGAACCGGATTAACAATTACGAAGACTTTACTACAACATAAAACACAACATGAAACTGACGCACACACACAGACTCTCTCTCTCACTGGAGTCTCCGGCTCCTCCTTATCTCTCTCTCCCGCTGACTGGGGCAACCTCATTGCCCGGCCACGCCTTCCTCCTCGTCACATACCCCCAATGCCCGATTCAGGCCAGGGAACCTTCCTGGAGGGGAGGAGTTGCCCCTTCATCCGTTCCACCGCCGGCTGGACTTCCCCGCCTCCTGGGATCATAAGCAGGATGAGGGGAGGGAGAGGGGAGAGAGAAAGAGAGCAGGAGAGCCTGAGAGAGAGAGGGGAGGGGGAGAGGGAAAAAAAAGAAAAACACTCTGGTTCCTGACCACGCCACCCACCCGGTCCTCAGCCAGCTGGACTACCTCCGTCAGCGACACCGGGCGATGGCACTGGACTCTTCCCTGTGTCCTGGCAGTTGGCAGCGGGCTCCTTTACCACATGACGGATGGCAGCGGCTCCTCCACCTCCTTGCGGCCGGCAGAGGCTCCTCCGCCTCCTGATGGACTACAGAAGCTCCTCCGCCTCCTGGCAGACCGCATCATTAGCCCACTGATGAACCGCTCCAATACCACCAGATCATGTATCCTCGGCATCACGTTTTTGATCCAGCAGTGAGGTCTCCAGGACAGCGTGGTCCTCCTCCAGTCCCAGGTTTTGGCAACAGTGTAACAGACAAGGTCTCTACTTAATGGAAAGGAGGAGGCAGAAACCGGATTAACAATTACAAAGACTTTAATACAACATAAAACAACATAAAACTGACACACAGCTTCGTGCGTCTCTCTCTCTGGCGTCTCCAGCTCCTTCTTATCTCTCTCTCCCACTGATTGGGGCAACTCAGTGCCAGGTGTGCATCCTCATGGCCCGGCCACACCCTCCTCCTCGTCACAGTCTCTTGACATTTTCTCAACCAACTTCTTGAGGTATCACCCTGGGATGCTTTTTAAACAGTATTGAAGGAGTTCCCATCTATATGCTGGGCACTTATTGGCTGCTTTTCTTTATTATTTGGTCCAAGTCATCAATTTAAAAAACATATATTTTTTTATTTTTGTTTTATTTTAGTTTTATAATGAAATAAATTAATATGGTGGCACAATTATATTTTTGTCTACAAAACTAATTTCAAACATTTAAGCATACGCCTTCAGATCAAAAGATTTTTAAGATCATGAGAAACATTTCAGTCAAGTGTTTCAAAACTTTTGACCGAGAGTGTATATGATTGGAAAAATAGTCTTTTATTTAACTGAAAGTCACAAAATGCAAAACAATACAGGTGCATTTTGAAATGATTTAACTAATCATCTTGTAATGAATGTCACTTCAGCTCTACTTTCTGAGTATGAATTATCATATGCAGTAAAAGACAGAACAATATGCAAGCACTGTAAAAGGTTTTGCTACAAACTCAGCTGACTGGCTTCTCTCCTGTTTGATTTCACATGAGTCTCTTCAGACCTGGTTGATTTTAGTTGAGAGCTGCGGTTGTTCTGTAGGTGTCTTTGCATAGTGCTTGTGTTAGCCGCGGTGTACGGCACTATTTTCTTACAGTGCTTACATATTGGCTGTGTCTCGTTTGGAAGGCTGCGTCCTCCGGAGGTCGCATTTGTCTGCCGCATACATCATCGAGGCTGTCTCCTTTCATTTGTTTTATTTTTTTATTTATTGGGAATGCAAAAAAGGTTAACAGCTGTATAAATGTAAGTGCATATACATAAAAGGCATTGAAAATAGATAAAAAAAAAAAGAAAATAAAAAAATAAATAAAAAAATGAAACGAGACAGCCTCGATGACATATGCGGCCGATAAATGCGACCTCCGGAAGACGCAGCCTTCCAAACGAGACACAGCCTTTGTTCGTGTCTTGTCTGTCACTCTGTCGCCGTTTATTGTTTCCACCGGGTACCTAAAATGCTGACACACAAATTATTTAAAAGTGGCGGGGGCATCTTCTATGCTAATTTCACCCTCACACTCATGATATCATGAGACAGCTTTTCACCTCAACGAGAAATATCGTCACGTTTTAATATCGTGAGATCTCGTAGCACGAGAGTCACACCCCTAGTAATTCATATTGTAACGCAAGTATGCATTTAATTCTCAGCATTGCCACAAGGGGTGCTACAGTGGAAAATATCATAAACAGTGTTCTTTCATTGTCAGTTTTCTCTTTTAGAGCAACTATCCTCATGGCAGAGCAACATTTTGAGACATGACAGAGCAACATTGCAATGTGTTAGCCAAGCATTTAGGTCTGCATCTGCACTTGCATTGAGTATGTCTCTGGCCTTAGTCTGCATATTTTGATGGCCAGCTGAAATTATTCTAATGACACATTATAATTATTAATGAAACAATCACAATTTAGACAAGACTTACTTATGAATGCTAATATGGTAGATAATTTGTTGTGCGATTGTAAATGTTGTTTAATAATTTACCCTAAGAAACCCATTTCAGAGGTATTAGGCTCAAACAAACGGATTTTAAATGGCTCATTAATGTGAATATGTGTAGCGGCACTAATCTCTGCATTCTAATTCAGGCCTTGATCTGCTTGTTGCTTGTTAAAGTGAAGCACTATTCACTGCCATTGTATTAAAAATATGGACTGCAATATTCATTTAAATTTCTCCTTTTGTATTCGGCATAAGAGAGGAAGGATGAGTTTGAAAAGACATGAGCTTGAGTAAATTATGACAGAATTTTCATTTTTGGGTGAACTATTCCTTTACACTTCTGCAAATGATCCATAACACAATGGCACATTTGGTCTTCAATGAGCCCAAGAGTGCACACGTTACACCTCTCTTTGTCTCACTCCACTGACTGTCCTGTTCAAGGCTCTTATGATTGCATATAGAACTGCCAGCCTATTCTAATCTGCACCCTCCTACCTACAATGACTTGTACACCTACATCTCTGTAGCTCATACTTCTCTGAGCAATACTGTAAGTTTGGCTCCTTTGGATGAATCACTTATGTTGTAGCATTCCTCATTTGTAAGTCACTTTAGATAAAAGCGTCTGCTAAATGAATAAATGTAAGTGTGATTATCCTGACAGCAATGGATTGTACAGAATAACTTAACATCAATGGGAGAAACAGGAGATTAACCACAAAAAAATCAGTTACTCAGCCAAAGTGAGCAAAACCTCAAACATATTCATGATTTCCAGATCACTGATTTGGCTCACTAAGCAACAAGACCATTAACATTAATTTTGCTTTTGTTGTTTCCTACTGCAGTTAAGAGCACACATTTGTTGATAGATTTTGTCATTAGGTTTGTAGCAGGCATGCACGTTACTGACAGTTAAGCGATAGTTCGCACAAAAACGAATATTATGTAATTATTTACTCACCCTCATGTTGTTCCAAAACCATGTGCTGCTATTTTTGAAGAATACTGACACAGCTCTTTTCCATAAAATGACAATTCACAGTGACTCGGCTGTCAAGCTCCAAAAAGGACCAAAAAACAGAATAAAAGGACCTACATAAAAGTAGTCCATATTGTATGATCTGTGTGCTGTAGCCTGAAATTAAGACTGTCATTCATCAAAAATCTTCCCCTCTGTTGTTGCTTTCAAATTGCATTGCCTGTCATCATGTTGAATTCGGTTTTGACATATGTGAGTAAGTAACCAAATTCTGATTTGCCATCAAGTATCATAAACTTGCCATGACACAACTTTTCTTTTTATCTGAACATGATTTCAAATGAGATTTCAGAGCTTCTTTGAAGGGGAATGTTAGCAGTGAAAAACGACTTAAAATTCTGTCTTTTCCTCACACAAAGCCATTGTATTGCTTCAGAAGACTTACTTTTGGCTTATTTTATGTTGCATTTCTGATGTTTTTTGTTCTTTGTGCAACTTGACAGCTGTGGACACAATGAGCTGTCAATTGTAAGACCAAAACTGTGGCAAAATATAAACAACTCTAAATTAAAATAGTAATACTTTCATCAATTCCTTGAAGGGGTCACAGAACAATACAGAATGTAATAGACTTTTCCCTTACATAGTATAGCCAGCAAACTGCATTTCTAGACAAGCTGAGTTGCAAAAACAGCAAATGATGGAGGGACAGATAATTATTTGCACACTAATGCAGATTTCACTTTAAGGTTGAATTTTTGCAGCAAACAAACCATTGCAGATCAGGCCGTTGCAGTTTTTCATGTTTGACAATATTATATATTACACTCTTTTCTAACTCTATTTTTAAGGCTGTTGTGAGATGTGGTGATGTGTGACAGACTGACAAAAGCAATTTGTGTGTTTTTATGTATTAGTCTTTTCATTTTATTTTACTTTCAGTGGAAAAGTTTCCAAATGTTTCTTGTCCTTCTTTACTCCTGCTGACTCTTTTTCCTTTTCACATCTCTTTTCACACTTTCTGCTCTGTGAGCTCTTTCTAACCCGTATCCCTTCACATAGTGCAGCAGCAGCACTGGGTCCATGTGCTCTCTGATCTGATACACTCTTTTTGTAGCTGTAGTACAGCTAAGAACCCCAAATAAGCCCCTCTTATCAGGAAACATCACACGCACATTCTGGCATTATTCACTCGGTATAAAACCTGAGTGTAGTTATTTTTTTCTGTGGAACATAAAGGAGACTTTTTCAAGATTCTTTATGTAGCTCATTTCCAGTTCATAATTACCAAGGCTATGAAACTCCATAAAAGAACCATAGGTTAAAGAAACCCTTGTTATTAATGACACCTGTGGCCGTTAAGTGAACTGCAGCCAGCTACCTTTTGCTCGCGCTCGTGCACACACTCCACAGGGTCGTGAGCGAGCGAGCGATCATCGACCAAAACAATGACATAACGTACAAAGACACTGAACATGATTCACTGGCATCATGCTGGCAGATGAGGTAGCATAATTAAAATTACAGTTATGATTGTTTTACTACAAACTTTGAGATTAAACTAAAACTACTTATCAGCTAACATTGCATACTCATACACACATACAGCTACATACTACCGAACTATACCAGATAGTTTACTGTTGCACTGCAGTTGTTGCACTATTGTATGTTTTGTCTGTCATATGTTGTACTACGAATAAGAAACCAGCTTATTTGCTTAAATTTATCCTGTATACCTGACTTTTAGTATAAAGAGAAGATCGTTGAAATTATTTAAAAGTTACGAAGCAAGGTATCTTGCAATTCGTCAACGTTAGCAGGCAAGATCAAGTTAGCTAAAATTACACAGATCAATCCTTATTGCACTGTATTTCACATGCTTTTCAGTTAGGTAAACTTACCTGTCCAATAAGAATAATGCCAATTCAGGGTCAGTTTTGATCTCCAAAACCAAATGAAGCTCCCTCCAGGAATCAAATTCCCTGCCAATGTTCACTCTAGTTTTCGCTCGACCACGATCACGTTCCCAATCAGCCAGACTGGATGCAGTAGATAAATGTTTATTTTTTTTTTATTTTTTTTTGGCTTACTCTGAGTTTGTGTAGGAGTCGGTGTTGTGCTGGGAGCCGGATGTGTGCTGGATTCCGTCTCTAAGATAACGTTACCTAGTTTGTTGTCGCTGTTGAATAGCGGAAGAGAAGCACTGAAGCAAGGCTCTTGGGAGCGCGCATAAACATCACATCCTTTGGATTTTCCCGGCAAAAGCGACCCGCTCCCTTCGCATGAAAATCAGTCTACAGGCTTTAATAGGCAACCTAGGAAGTCCGGGAAGGGCTCATTTTTTTAAGTTGCGGTACAAACCATTCACACATTGGCAAAAAAATGCAAATATTACATGAAAATTGTTACATATTGTACCTTTAAATGTAGTCTACATGACTCTTGCACTGTATTCTGAGTCTTCTAAAGCCAACAATTCATTGACACACTCATCATAGCACATAAGCTTACTTGTCTCCAGGTTCTGCCATAATAAGCAGAAATGGTGGCTGAACGAATCTGAACAAATTTCTCCCACATAGGCCTATTCGAAGTGACGCATTGCGTATGGTTTCGACATATGTAAGAAGCAATTTGGCATCAATGCTGTCAAACCTGTTGTGATCATTTTTTAATCTGAACACTTTCACAAATTAGATTTCAGAGCATCAGCGAAAGGGAAGATTATCAATGAATAATGACTTAAATTTTGTTTTGTTACTCACACAATTCTATTCAGTGGCTTTAGAAAACTTGGAATATTGTGAGTGAGTTGTGTGATCTATTTATGATAGTTTTATGCTGCTTTCATGGTGTTTCTTGTCTTTTTTGGTGCTTGACAGACTTGGTTGCTGTATGGAAAAGAGCTGTATCACTGTTAAAATAATGGCATACAGGTTTAGAATGACGTGAAAGTGAAGGCATATTCACATTTAACTTTGCACAGCAAAATTATATGGGCGAAGAAGCCGTGGGCAGATGATAAGTGCTTGTGAAACCTAAAAAAACTATTGCCAATCTTTTTAATGCTGCACTCTCTACTCCAAAAAATTAATTTGCTGCTAAAAAGATATCCTTGTCTATTTTGAATACTCAGTGTATTTGTGTACGAAGCACCGCCCACACAGACGTCACTGCCAAACCAAGCAAATTCCTATTGGTCAACGTGGCAAATTCTCCTGACTTGAACTCCATGTGAAAACCGTGTTTTGAGTAGGGTTCCCAATTTGCCTGGCAGGATATTCCCACGGAAATCCACACAACCATTGAGATGACAGGAACCTTGCCGTGCTGAGGTAAATGTGACCGCACCTTGAGTAAATAATTAGGAAATTTATGGGCATGTCGTCTTTCTAGCAAAAATGAACATTTTCCAAATAAGAGATAATATATTTCAAATAAGTGTGATCTTAAAAGTGTGTGGCTGTCTATGCACCAGAGGGCCTTCAAAAAGCATTCACAAGAGCACATAAGCAAGGATTTATATTTTGTTTTTAAAAGCAAGAGTATAGATCAAGAATAGGACCTGAACCTCTTCCTCATTGTTAATGAAAATGTGCTGGATTTCTCTGCAGAGCGAACGGACCCTCTGCAAGTTCATTTAATCACAGCTGTCAACATCAAAATATGATGACAAGTGCTGGGAGAAGTTAAATGTGGAGTTCAGAGGATCACATTTCACTCACAGAGAGCCAAAGAATCCTACAACGCAGCAGTGTTTGATTTGAGTCGCTCTATTCTTGAGTGCAGCTTTTTAATTTTGCCTGATACATTAACTTCAAAATGTTCATGAGGAGCAGTTCATTCAAGAACTGCATGCTTTAAAACCATTTGCATTACCAACCTTGGTTCCGGAAGTATTCTTCCCATTCATTTTCTCCATAGGGATATCAAACAATTATTTAATAGAGTTCTAAGCCATGAACAAAACCAACCAGCTCCAAGATGAATCACAACAGTACAAACTTTAATTTAAGACAAAAAGTATATTAAAAAAAAACTCCACTAGACACATGAAGCATTGCAAATGACGTAATTGAATTTAAAAATGATATAGGTACAATATACAACTACTGAATTGCAATCATTGTTTCTAAGTATAAAAACAATTTCAAAGTTTACAGCACAATATTCAACCAGTAACTGTATTATGGGAAAATGTAGCTCTTTCCCAGGAATTCTGTGATAAACCCTTTGGTCTTTTGTTTCATGAAAATGTTTTTAAAATAATGTTTTCACTCCAGAACAATTGGAGTTTCCCTTTTTGGTTATGTTGTGCAAAAACCTTCAGTTTTCATTCCTTGAAATGTGTTTAGTCCCTGCCACTGTTTAAACTTATAAAAATACCAGAGAATGCTGGAAGAAAACTGTAAAGAACACACACCATAAATGGTCAATTAGCAACTTAAATAAATATTGGTTATTTATTGCCTTTTAAGGATCTCATATTGAGAGACTACATACATATTTTTTTGCAAAATAACAAAGTTAATTTGTTACACTGCAAGGCCATCTAAAATTAGCTCAATAAAGGCCAAAAGATGAAAAAAAGAAATAGTGACCAGTCACAGCACCAAAAATATACCCTTTCCCTTATACGTTAGCATAAAATGTAACCTAAAATCTTGATGCCTCAAATACTCAGAAGCACACCAACATGAGCAGAACTTTTCAGGACAACTATAATTGGGCTGCCGCAGTCAGATAAATTGATTATTTAGTTATTGCAGGAACAGGCAGGCAGGCACTGAGGTGACAGCCATGTAAGATCTACCCTTCACATCTTGCCCAAGTGACATGCTTCTCTTTACTTAACTCAACTATGCATACTGATTTCTTCAGTTCACCGATGCAAATGAGAGTCATAAACTGAAATAAATCACAGTAGAGTCAAATTAAATTAATCCTGGAGTGAAATGAAAAGGAAAATAAAATCTACCAGATCAAACCTGAATAAATCTCAAAGTATTTCAACTCACTGCAGGAACATCCACCAGCTGTCATGAGGAACATTAAGTTCATCTCCCTTGTTCTTTCTTAAAAAAAAGAAGAAGAAAAAAAGAAATCCAGTCTAAAATCCTCTAAATGGGCAAATGTTTGAAGATGCAGTTATCGTCCAGAGATGAAAGTTACACCTCGCAGGAATGGAGAAAGCCCAGTAAGAACTGAGGACATGTGCCCAGATCATCAACAGAATGATGCATTACCAACCTTACATTCCAGGAATAAAGAAAGTATGCTCAGAACTAGTCTTGTGTAGCCAGACCTTTGATTTGTGGGATTAAATCTGGTCCACATTGCAAGCTGTCTGTAATCGGTGGCTTAGAGTGTGAAACTCGTCTCATTCAATTTTGATTTGTATAGCTCTATTTTACAATACGTGTCATTTCAAAGCAGCAATAGTGCCTTGCAAACCCCCCCAGTGGGCAAGCCAAAGGTAATAATAGCAAAGACAAAAACACCCTCAGACATTATAAAGATTGGTGAAGAAACCTTCAAGACTCAGCTGGGTAAGCCTACCACCTCAGGCTAACTCCACTGGCTGTGTTAACCCAAGAATTATTTAGCTATTTTCTGAATTTTAAGAACAATGATGTACGATTCAAAATCAAAACTTAATTTATAATTGCTTATAATTTCATACATACTGTAAGTCATACAAACTCGATATCAAAACTAAGAGATCTTGCCACATAAGTTCCTGTGTTATCAATGTCATGATAAAAATACTAAGCATTACACTATTTACTGACAGATCTCAAGTTCAGTGTTCCTATACATAGCCTGTGCAGTAGGAGGGATGACAGAGGATCGGTGCGATTTCATCCTGAACTTTTGTATTGAACTTCACCTAAACAAAAGAAGAAAAAAGTATCTGAACTATTCAAAAAGTTTATTACAAACAAAAACCACCATTCTATGTGAGAGGGGGAGACTCCCAAAACTGCACAGCTAAAAGAATCCGTCTGTCTGGGGTTCAGTCATTGTGAGAGAGAAAATCCAGACAGACCACCTCAAATGACATGACGAATGATGAGAGGGCAGATAGAAAAATAACATCAGGACAAAACAAAAATCAGAATCACTGCACTATAATTGGAAAGGCATCATGCAATTTATTTATTTATTTATAAAATTACTCAAATATAACCCACAAAAATCAACATGATTTATTAATGTAACTAATATTTGTTTATTTATTTGACATACTTGTTTGTTAATTTACTTGACATGAAAGCCTGTCAGATTTTGACTTCTGAGAGACTTCAAGCATTTAATTCTTCAAGATAAAATCTCCAGCAAATGTGTCATAAATTTAACATCTGCTGCCAATAACTTTCCTTTACTGCAAACTACTGAAGGATTGAACTGATCTGACAATGTAAATATTCATTACATCATGACTTACATTTAGTGATACAGGTTATTTGAATTGGAACAGGCACTGGCCAGCTGCTGGCTCAAATCATATCTCAGACAGAATAGGACTCTGAGAATAGGGGGCCTTGGATCTCCAGCAGCTCACAAAAAGACACAGTTAGCCTCTGGAGATCAAAGGAACACTGTAAACCCTTATGTTGTAATTCCTGAAAAATTCAAGTAGATTTTAAATGTTAATAACTCTTACTATTGAGTAAAACTATAAAAAACTGCAGCTATGGGGAATACACACAAAGCTTTGCACTTGAATTATTTAATTATGTTTCCTTGGTCAAAGGGAACATATGGTGATATTTCAATAGTTATTTTAAAGAATTCATGGAGGTTTTATCTTTTTCATGGTATTATTTACTGTATGTTGTTTAGCTGCAAATAGTTGTTTCATATGAAGACAAAAACAGGGTGATCCCCTTTGGTTAAATTGGACCCTGTTGACATGATCCCAGTTCTCCTTGTGCTTGTGCAACTGAAGTACAGGCATACATGCATTTCTGTGGAGAATACGTTTATTACAGGATTGACTCAGAATCAGTTATAATCTTCATTTTTAAGCTGTGTTTTTGTATGGCCTAAATTTGGATCCATCCCATTAAAATTATTAAGATGAAACAACAAATCTGAGTTTAGTCTACTTGTATCTAGTGACCATAACTTAAATTGTTAAGTTCAATCTATGTGAACACTAAGTTACACAAAACTTAATTACACAAGTGTTGGAGATACCATTACTCAAATCAATAGAGGGAACGAGTATCCTCAATCAATTGAGAAGACAACATATTAGGGTTTTCAGTGAAGAGTTTCCCCAAACGTGAAAATTCATCCGCATGTCGTTCCAAAAAAATATGACATTCTTTCTTCTGTCGAACGCAAAGAGTTTGAAGAATTTCCTGGCCTCTTTTTCCCCCACATAATGGAAAATGTAAAAATAATATTTTTGGAAATTTGGAAAAAAGAGGCCCATTCCAGCTAAAAAAAAAAAAAAAAAAAAAAAAGCACTATAAAAGTATCATTCAAGTGGTCCATACGACTTCCGTGCAATATTCCATGTCCACATAAAAAGGCCAAAATTGAAGTGGTTATTCAATGAAAATCTTCACCTCCACTGTAGCTCACATCAAACATGGTGTCATTTTTGTAGGCAATATGACTTTTGTTGTCCATTTCAGAACTTCAATTTTTGTCTGTTTTCCTCACAAAGCTATTGTATGGCTTCAAAAGACTTATAATATAGTGTGCAAGTTGCATGGGAAACTTTTACTTGGTGCTTTTTTGTTATTTTCGAGCTTGACAGACCCAGTTCCCATTCACTTTCATTATATTTACAGTATACTGTATATAGTTGCCAGGATATTCTTCAAAAATTCACCATTTGTGTTTCACATTAGAGAGAGTCCTGCAAGTTTGGAACAACATGAAGGTGAGTAAATAATGGCAGAATTTTACTATTTAAAAAAAAAAAAAAAAATCATGCTCAGATGGACTACAGTTACTGTACATATTCAGGTATCCTGACACACACCTCACATCTGGAGGACAGAAGCATTCAGTAAAGGTGTTTTTCACAGATACACTTTCATCATAAAATAAGCCTCTCCAAATGAAAAACATAAAAAAAAAAAAAAATCCAGATGATTACAGGGGACTGAGAGACCACCCTCTGTTTTCAGCTAGAGAAGAGCAGTCATTGGCTGAGCTGAGAGATTTGATTGGAGCAAATCTCTACTCATTACATCAATATCAAGCTGCCCTTCTTTTCATACACACCTTGATAACAGGGTGTGTATTGTGTTTGAAGGCAGCATAAATGCTGTAATCTTTGTCAAGCATGTCAGTTACAAAACCGCATCGCTTCCACCTTGCCAATGCCTTTCAACTGTTTCTCTAGTATATGTAATCATGTATAGGAAAGATCCAATATTTTGATCAAAAACTTATGACATAACTATCTGTGGCAATTTTACTTAGACATGTCTAGACAAGCTTATTTTACTCTTTAAGACTCTATCAGAGACTTTGACATGCTCATAAAGAGGTAAGCATCAAAATGTCATGTGGCTAATGTGATGCAGCGAGTTCACTTGAACTTTCCAAACTTCTCCATTAAAGTGCAACAGTTATCAACAGAGCTTTTAATCAGAAATTCAATAAATATTCAGCAGCGTTAATATTAGTGAGTATGATGGACTGTCCTCAGAGTTGCTGTCCTAAGTGTGTTGCTGTAACTGCAGACAGGGATAAACCTTAGACCTTAGGACTTCTCTGATTGCTTGAAAACTCTACTGTCCATCAGTGCAAGAGTTTCAACCACAACCATATTATACAGACATACTAGAACAGTGGCAAAGTCCATTTAACCTCCTGAAACCT
Organism: Myxocyprinus asiaticus; assembly: GCF_019703515.2. Lineage (NCBI taxonomy): Eukaryota > Metazoa > Chordata > Actinopteri > Cypriniformes > Catostomidae > Myxocyprinus > Myxocyprinus asiaticus. Next base: position 39,737,120 of record NC_059366.1, read on the forward strand.
GAGCATGACTGCTGTGTGGATTTTCCATTTCATTTTTTGATTTGTAACTAGTAGCACCTAATAAACATGCAAATAAATAAATAAATAAATAAATAAATATTCTAGAGCAAATAGTTTTCTTAAAAATGTATGACCACATATGTGAAATTCTAAATAATACCAAGCAATAGGAAATCAGATGTTTTGTTGTTGTTGTTGTTGTTTTTTTTATCAAATTGTTTATTATGTTTCCAGGAGTGCTGGTTATTCATGTTTATCAGACGTTACAGACATTACAGCTGATTTTCCCTAAAGCTGCTTTGGAACAATGTATAAATGGGAAAAGCACATAAAAAACTAAAAAACTAAAAATGATTTGACTTTGACTTTTTTGTTACAAAATGTTTTTTTTTTTTTTTTTTACATTGGCGACAAAATCTCAATGTTCTCTCTTTGATAGCCAGTGCTGAAGCATTTTACCAATTAGAAATTAGCATAAATAATTTTGATTCAAAGTAATGGCCAGCATCATCCAATCACTGCCAACCACGTTAAAATAAAATAATACATCATAAATTCTGAATGTATGTGCTGATTTCCATTGTCCCTTGTCTGCCAAACATTCTGAGTGGTCCAAACATCATCTGCAGCCTGAAACTGAACTTTTGGTCAGATTTTAGGAGTGAATGCACTTAGCAGCATAGGAAAGCTATAGGGTGCTCCCTTGCTCCTTACTTAGAGAATGGCTTAACCTCCAGTGTGCTGTCTGTCTGCACCCATCTCAGAACAGTTCGTAATGCACCATATTTTTATCCTAACTCCATAGAAAGCCTCTGCGAGCAGCATCTTTCAGCTTTTGGATGAACCCATCCTCTATGTGATAATGCACAATAAATTTAGGATTTCTAAAGAAAAATAGCACTAATGTACACATTAGTGAACATTGTACGTTTCACGATAAATCGCTCAAATTTTAAAAATGGCATATCAGATGAAACTAGAGACTCTAATCTTTTGAATCAAACATGTTTCGATGTAAAAACTTAATTAGGTTTCTTACCAGATGTAGTTTTGTTGGCGTTTCTCCCAAAGACAAATCCTGCTGTGATCGGCATTGCGTGTAGCAAAGCCAAAATCTCGAGAACTGAAAAATCAAAATCTCCATGAACTATTTGTCAAGATTATGAATAATAACATACTTATATTAAATCAGTAATACAATCTGGCATCAAATGTATCATAAATTGTCGCTCTTTAGTTCAAAGCATGCAAACAAACAAACAAACAACAAAACAAAAAAAACTATTTTGCTGGTTCAGCAAATGCACATGTATGTTCTTGAGGAAACAGACAGGCAGGACTGGCCATCGGGAGCACCGGGACTTTTCGCAGTGGGCTAGTTGAGAAGTAGGCCGATCTGTGAAATTAAAGTGTGAGTAAATTGCGCTACCAGATTAAACCGCAAGCACATCCGCCGGCTGCAGAGCGAGAGCAGAGCACGGGGACCGGCCTCTCTCACCCGCACAGCACTGACAAACCCGTACTGTGCTCAGTGCGAGGCACTACTCATTTGAATTCGACACAGAATTCTCTGTTATACACATGTATGATAAGGGAACCTTTATGGCTTCATGCTGAAGCTCGTTAAAACCAGATTAAACAGCTCAGACATCATGAACTGCAGTAATGAGGTAAAAAGGAAAATGCACATGGCTTTTCAATCCACACATCACCACCCTTATAGAAATTTACCTTGAAGTTGCAAAATAAATTTAGAAACTTTTTTCTTTTGTCAGAAATGTATATATTTATTATAAATTTAACTGTAAATATACTGTACATTTAAGAAGTCCTACTGTCAGAATGATTGAACATACATAAATTAGGTGTTAATTAACTTTCTACAAAATGTATTGTTGTTAATATCAGTAAATTTACATCTACAATCCAACTCAAAATCACTGCTTACTGTCAAATGTGCATTTCTATGTAACAAAAAATAAGCAATATTATTTTTGGTGTCTGTCTTATTTTTCTGTCCATGGCCCGGATGGGTTGGATTTTTCCAGGGTTGATTGTCCAGCCCTGCAGACAGGTGATGTCTCTATTAAAAAGGTGATTAGTTTGGTTCTGTAAACTGTAAGAAGACTTCCATTCCTACAGCCGCCATATTTTTCCCATTAATATTAATAAACGTCACATGTATTTATCTCAACTGGTGGTTAAGTGACTCATGTTCTGATAGTGTCATGGACTATATAAGCCTGAGTGGTAAGGAGGGCAAAATAAATATTCTAATAAATGGTTTTGGCGCAAATTTGATCTGTCTTTTAGTAGCTAGCCACTGAAAACCATGAGCAAAACTATATTAAATGAAATAATTAATATAGGTTATTATATGTTTTAAAAGAAACTATATAAAATTATTAATTCATGTTAATATATATAACCTCATTAAATAACATTAAATACATGTTCATTTACAACACAGACAAACCACCACAACAATAAGCTACATTTTTATACTAAATATTATTACTATTTTTATTATTATTATTGTATCACATTTTTATTTGCTTGATAAGCAATTTTAGTACTATGTTGGGTTGCCATTCGATGTACTAAGGCAAAAACAGTTGAGAACCACTGTGCCTGAAAATGGAAGTTTTGCAAAAAATTTACAAAAACAAAAAGCAAAAAAAAAAAAAAAAAAAGAATGACAATAGATGTAATAATGTATGAAATGTCGTTTGAAACAAAAGTGCTCTAAATCAGCAAACAGGCAGGTTGGAAGCATGCCTGAAACAGCACCAAGCTTAGAAATTTCTCAAATGTATTGTCTCAAATTCTAAACCATAAAACACAAAGCTATCATTTGTGCATTCATTGTTCTCTGTGACAGGCATCTTCATTTTAATATTTAATAAGCCAAATTCAGATCAGAAACAGCTATTTTCAGAAATCTCCTGAAAGCTGTATTTTCTCCAAACAAGATTTAAAGAGAGGATTATACTCTACATAAACAAATGTCTCAATGCTCACTGGAGAAATCATATCCTCTCGTATCTTGCAACCTACCATTAGATTCAAAAACCAGATACAATAAAAATACAAATAAAAAAATAAATCAGAACCATGAATACATTTTTCAACAGTTCAAAATTGAAAGGCTACAAAAATAGTGAGTTCTATACAATCATCTCCTATTGTAATGGTATTAAAATCTCTTTTTGCTGGATCTGACTGCTTCATTAGAGACACTAGCACTGAAGGCACTCTAGACACCCATTGAAAAGTTGCTCACATTCAACAATAAAGCCCTGCTTTCGTGAATGCTATATTCATTATGCCATTTATCAGGATTATTTTTGTCCTAGCATATCTCAAACTGTGTGTAGCTCTATAATATAAAGACACTTTAACATATTAGAATGCCACTTCTTTGATGTCAGTCTCTGAATGAAAGTATGAAACCACTGGGAGAAACAGTATGCCACTTTTTTCTATGATTGTTGTCACATTCTGTTCAGAACCACGGACAGCACTAGCACCGTTATACAGAGGAATTAAGATGATCAGCACCATAGACAGCAGCAATTCAGCTGAACCACAATCCAATTACAATTATTTATTTAGTACATATAATCATCCGAAGCGAATTACAAAAGAAATGAAGCTATAAGATAAGTGATTCATTCTAAAGAGACAGTAACATGGGAAGAGCCATAATACAAAATTCCATGTTAAGAAAAGAGCTTGGATGTGTAGATGGGTGTAAGTCAAGAACTTATGGAAAGGTTGTGTCTTTAGCCATTTTGAAGATACAGACAGACTGCTTTGGGTAGAGTTTGGAAGATCAATTCATTATGAGGTATAGTGAAAGTTTAGAAAGTGATATTGTTCCTCTTTTTGTACCACGTACCACCAAGCGCCGATCACTGACTGACTGCAGACTTCTGGAGGGAACGTAGATTTGTAGAAGTGAGCGTAAGAGCATAGAGACCCAGTGACTGTTCTGTATGCAAGCATCAGTTCCTGGCTGATGAACAGTGATGTTCTGCCTGGGTGACAGCGATCTCTGTCTTCACTAGGAATTTGGGTATTTTCGTGCAAGCATGCGCTAAGTCTAGGCGCAAGTAGGTAAGCCAAAATCGCCAGCGCAAATGGGCTGGATTAAGTGAATTTGAATTCTGAAGTTCTTCTTGGGGATTTGCACCTTCTGCATCCTACTTGTGGAGAGGGACGTGGTCATGTGTCTGTCACTGGGGAGAGAGGAAGCGGTAATAGCCATCACCTGGTGATTATTGATACTAAACACCTGTGTCTTATTTCAGTGACGGTGGAGACCGGCTTGAAAAGGCCGGCAAAGCGCCAGAGAGGTAGAGAGAGTCCGAACCAGACACACATCCTGAAGCTATATGCTGCAAAGCGTTTATTTAATACTTTAAGTTTACTCTGACTGTTATCAGTGAAGCTCTGTCTGTGAAGTGTAAAGACTTGCTGAAAAGCACGTTTTTGAGTTAAAGTTGGAGAATAAACTCACACTTACGTGGACTGCAACCGCGGCTTCCGCTTCCTTCTTACTAAAACCTGCTACACTATTATAGTCCATACCCTGTCAAGCACCAGCGATATAAACAAAGACAGCACATTCATAAGAAGTTGGTATTGTAAATGGACTGTATGCAATGAATTAGAAGAATAGAAAATGTGCATTAACTGCATCCTTGATGAATGCCAGGCATATTTTTATGACAGTGACATGCCCCTTTTCATATGCATAGAAAATGTGATTCTCTTTTGAATGTGGTTGTACACTCAGTTATATTATAGGGGATGTATGTATTATTACTAATTGTCATCTACTGACACACAAATCATGACAAGTATTAATAGTGATTGTATCGGCACACACGACAATTCTACAGGTCGATTTTGATTTTAAAAAATTAAAATCATGTATTCAAACATGAAAAAAAATAAACCAAAAATTCAAATGACACTTTAAACTAAACAAAAATATAATCAAAATAACGAAGTTATACAAAAATTATACCCAATCCAAACATTTTAGTCTCTCCTTCTTCCACCGGCCCCTTTTGCCTCAATAACAGGTGGAAAATTTCTAGTAGGCTACAAATTAAATCATAAATACAATTGTACATTTACAATAATAATAATACATATAAACATAATAAAAATAATTGAAAAAAATAAACCATGACCTCTAGAAAGTTTAATACAAATCTCAAGCGATTACCCCTGAAAAATTGCAATTGTCAGGAATATTATTTGATGTTCTGTACTTTCAGAATTTGGACATGAACTTTATTACCACCTGCTGGTGTAATCTCCAAACTGCAAATGCAGGAACTGAATTTGAACTTTGCACTGAGTTAAAAGGTCGTATTGAAACATCTTAACACAACAACCTATTTCTCAGGAGAATAGCAAATTGCGCTTTGCACCACTTCATTTACATACAATACACCCACAATAGCACAAACACTCCCACCCACACCCATTTGCGCTTTGGCACAAAAATTGCACTTAGAATTAGCGCACTCACGAAAATTGAATAAAATGTCATTGCGCTGCGCTTTGCAAACTCATGAAAATAAAGCCCTTAATTGGAAAACACTCTGGGCTATGAATCATTAAATGAGATATATGATTAATTCTACATTTATATACCCAGTCCTTGCATGTGTCATGGATGCAGAGACAGGACCCAAACACAGGGTAAAAAACAGGGAATTTATTAAATAAAAAAAATAATTAAAAAAAAGGGAAACTCAAACTCCCACAAGGGGGGAAAACAATAAACATAAACTACCCCGAAGGGGGAAAAACAAAGGAAATATAATCTAGGCTTGGGCAGGGGAAACATGAAACAGGACTGACCGGGCCGAGGTAGGGATGGGAATAAAAAAACAGGACCAACAGACCAACAAGACAGGACTGACTGGAACATTAAAGACCGACTGGAAACAAGAGCACACAAGACTGGAAACAAGACCAACTGGCACTGGATAGCAAACACGAGGAGACTAAAATAGGGAGAAAAATCAAACGGGTTAACAGGGGACAGGTGAGGCAAATGAACTAATAATAAGAAAACAAGGTGGCGGGGAATGACGTATAACAGAGAGACACACGGCAATACAGAAACAAAACAAAGCCGCATGCTCATGAGCGCACATCGCCAAGACAATAAGGCAATATACGCCCATGCTAACCGACAAACAAGATGAGACAAACAAAAGACAAACGCCAAACAAAGCGATGCCACACATTCTCACACTAAACGAAACCTGAGCGTACATCACGAGGCAAACTTCACACGATGCACACAACAGGCGACAAAAACAAGACAGGACACCTGTGGGAGAGTTCGGCCACACACCCGACCTCTAGACCGAAGTGACCGAACCAGCACAACATGAAGACATCTCGATCTCCGGGCGCGCAACACAACGCGAGCGCGACGCGCAGCCGTGTTCGCGAGAGACAGACAAACTACTGATGAGAGTGCATGCTGCCAAGTTGACATAAGCGCGATGCACCCACGTCAATAACAGACAGCACGAGTGTCTGGATCCCGACACAAACTGAAAGTCAGAATCCAGACACCGTGCTCCCAACAAGAAACAAGACAGACCGAAGATCGCAGCCGAAGGCGTCCCAAAACAGGAACATCAAACAATGCACAAGACAGACAAAACAAGCACTAACATAAAAGAGAAAAAACATCAGAAAGGAAGGAAATCTAGGGAGGGAACTTAAGGTAAGGGGTCCGGTTGCCTGGGGGGATGCCTCAGGGTGGAGGCAGGGTCTGGTGGCCTGGGAGGAGGTCTCAGGGCAAAGGTTGGGTCTGGCGGCCTGTGAGGAGGCCTCAGGGCAAAGGGGACAGAGTACTGGGCTGTGGCCACTGGATAGGGTTCAGGAGGGAGCGGCTCTGGGGGCAGAGCCAAGGAAGTCTCGGGCAGCAGAGCCTTGAAAGGCTCACGGGGCGGAGCCATGGAAGGCTTGGGACAGTGACAGAGGAACTGACTCCATGGTCGTGAACACCAACAGAGACTAGGGAACCGTCTCCTTGGTCACGAGCACTAGCAGGGACAGGGGAACAGTGTCAGTGGCTGTGAGCACAGGCAGCGAAATGGGAACGACCTCTGTGGTTGTGGGCACTGGCAGTGATGGGGGAACAGCCTCTGTGGCTGTGAAAAAAGGCAGTGACAGGGGAACGACCTCCATGGTCGTGGGCACTGGCAGCGACGGGGAATGGCCTCTGTGGCCAGGAGCGTTGGCAGCAACTGGGGAATGGCCTCCGTGGCTGGGAGCGCAGGCAATGACTGGGGAACGACCTCCATGGTCGTGGGCACTAGCAGTGGCGGGAGAACAGCCTTCATGGCTGTGAGCACAGGCAGTGACTGGGGAACGGCCTCTGTGGCCGGGAGCACTGGCAGCGACTGGGGAGCGGGAGCCCATCTCCTCCTCCTCTTCCGGGCAGTCGGTAGCACTGTTGTGGGAGCAGCCATCATGACCGAAAACGCTGGCACTGTGACGGCCGAGGCTTCAGGAGCTGGCTCTGGGATGGACGAGGCTTCAGACACCGGCTCTGGGATGGATGAGGCTTCAGATGCCGGCTCTGGGATGGACGAGGCTTCAAGCACTGGCTCTGGCAGACCGTGGCTGACATTGACTCATAATTACTTTCGTTGCTGTAACATAATGTAGTGGCAAACAGTCTTCCCTATATATATACAAAATTGACCATTATGTTCTAAAAAAATTGCTTTTCATCTCAGAACATATTTGACAATCTATAACAATGACATCAAAGGGAATAAAACTGCAATGAATGAAATACACTCAAACAGTCACCTCTGACTTCTACAGAACAGCAGACAAATCTTGACTCATTCAGGCACTAAATGAGAAACCAAGCTTTAAACATTCAAACATCCTGTGGTTTTTTTCAAAGACATCGTCCAGAGGCAAACAGATGAATATAGCCTGAACACCCCATGAGTGCAGCACAGAGACAATTTTAACTACAGAAGGTCAGTCAGCACATGCTGCTGAAGCTTTTGTGCTAACTCCTCTACAACTGCACATCCCAGCAGGAGTATCAAACAGCCTGTGTGGCCACTAATGATTGCCAAAACAATACTGACTGATAACTTTATGCTTTGCCAGCACTAAAGTCCAAGAGCTTCAGAGAAGGGAGCAAGTCTGTCACCACAGACACCATTCTCCTTTTTTTTAGGGGAGTTAGAATTGAGGAGATTTCAGGAACAGATGCTGAAGCTGCTGACTGGTTGAGAAATTAAAGGTGCTTCGTTATTAGAAAGTGCTTACAGATGATAATGTCAAAATCCTGATCGATGATGACTCATATACCATAGAAGCAATGAAATCTGAAACAAGCCCATATCAGTTCAGGTTTTTGTCAACATGCAGTCTATAGCTAATATCGAATTGGCTTAAATAATTTAAGAAATTATAAGAAATTAAGAAATGTTTTTTTTTTTTTTTTAATATTGCCACCAATTTTCTTTTTTTTCCATTTTTTACGTCTTGCAAGTTGCGTTGTGGGCTGTACCATTATCATGGGTACATACTGCTTATTACTGCAGGGATGTTCTAGAGTAGTTCAAAAGGATGCAGGGAAATCTATAGCAAGCGTGCCACCATTGGCACGCAGTGTGGTAATTATTGGCACACGGGCGATAGTGAGAGAGTAGACAAACCTCCTTACACTCTCACTCCTAGGAATTACATTATCTATTCTATTGGATCTATTCTTGTGCATTAATACTTTTTTAGGGAATTAAGTTGTCATAACGGTCTATTAATTACCGAACTGACGTTCTGGTTGGCTAGTCCAGCCAGCCACTATTGCATTAGAGTCCCGAAATTTGCAGGCCTACTTATTTTTCCAAAATAAATACATTAATTTATTATAATGGATCTGTTCTTATGTAGCCTGTTAACTACTTTATAAGAACTTGCGATGAATTTTCAGAATTTGGAGCTCTTTACTCGGCCAGCCACCACAAGGCAGTTTCTTCCAGTTAGGAATGAATTGCTTAATATAAAGGCCTTTATACATAGGAAAATATTAATAACCCTAAATTAAATAGGAAATTAATAGCCATTCAGGAGAGATCACCACCATTTATTGTAAGAATGTTGGAATGTTATTATTGTAAGAGTTGGACTGAATCATGTGATCCATCAGTGGGGGCTTTTATCAGCCAGGTGGCTTCTCGCTATCGACCGTGTGCCAATAATTACCAGACTTCTTGCAATAGGTTTCCGACCCCTGCATACAATTAAGCTACTCCTGAACATTCCTGCAGTAATAAGCAGTCTGTTCCCCAGCCCACACACATCCCCGACCCCGTGATAATGGTACAGCCCACAGCGCAACTTGCAAGATGCAAACATTTTAAAATAGAAAATTGGTGACAAGTCATATATTCAAAAAATGATTTCTTAAGTCACAATTTAGAAAAAGTAAAATTGAAGAAAAGGAGAGAAAAAAGTAACCAGAACAAATAAATAATGAAAGGTTTCAAACCATTTTTTTATTTTTGTATTTGGATTGGTATGGTCTGAAAAATCAACTGTAAAGTGTTACCTTAAATAATTAAAATGTCATATATTATCATACAAATTTGAGTTAGAAGTGTAATTGAAAAACAACTTTTTCTTTGCTTTAAATTTGTCAAAAATCCTAAAATTTTCTTTTTGAATTTAGTTTATTTTGTTTGTTTCCAGGTTTAAACAAAAACAGGCTTTAATAATTGGCTTAAATTTCTGCATTATATTAGTAATTGTTTCTTTATATTTATTTTATCAAATAAAACATTCTTGTGAAAAAAATTAACATAAAGCAATTGCACAATTGGAAATAGTGGGGGCCAAAAGTCTGAGATCACTAGTGAAAATCATTCTATTCTTTATTGTATTTGTCTAATTTAATACTTTTTAATTACAAATAAAATTATCACAACATTTTGATATATTATCATAGCAATTTGAATGAAAAGTTGAATTGAAAAAATAACTTTTCTTTGTTTTAAAATGTTTTACAATTCTAAAACTTTATTTTTTTATTGAATTTTATTTGTATTTACAGGTTTAAATACACACACACACACAAAAAAGCATTATAGGCTAAGCAGGGAATGAGAATGCAGAGGTACAGAGAGAGAGAGAGGTGGTCAATACTTAAAAAAAAAAAAAACATAGGCATTCAGCGGGCTAATCGGGATTGTTAAGAGAGCAAGAGTTTGTGTAAAATCTGTTAGCTCAGCAATCAAAAAAAGGTTTTGATGTACTGCCAATGGTGAGCGGCCCTTTTATCCAGCCACAGAAGAAAACTCTATACATCTAAATCACATCTAATGAGAGAAATTTACAGACAGAGGTTTAAGGTCTATTTGAGTCTGGAGTGATTCCAGATTCGTTCAACACTACAACTGAAGGAGGTCAAGCAATAGAGAGGAGAGAGAGAGAATTTAGATGTACTCCATGGTGATAACATGCTTGACCTCTAAAGGCAGCAAATTATGGATTTTCATGCAGGCGTAAAAATGCCTTCGCTTTTGATTAGAGCGTAAGTCTTTCTGCAACCAAGCAACTACACTGTAAATGATTTTTGTTGTTTTGACAGTATTATTGCTGTATTTCTAACTGCTACTTACTGTAGAAACTGTTTGCTGTATGTTGCTGTCAATTTTGGTGTTTTTACAGTATTATTGCTGTATTCTCCACCATGCCTTACTGTAGAAACTGTTTACAATATGTTGCTGTCAATTTGGTGTTTTTACAGTATTATTACTGTATTCTCCACCATGCCTTACTGTAGAAACTGTTTACAGTATGTTAGTGTCAAACTGAACAGTACTATTTAGGAACAAAAGAGCGGGAAAACAATTACAGTAATTAACTGTTAAATTGCATGAGAACTGGCCCAATCTCAAACCTGTACATACAGAGTTTAGAGGGGACATTTGTGGTATTATTCAGTGATCTATTATCAAAAAGATTCAACCCTGGAGATGTCTTCTCTGCATTGGATTTACTCATACAATCGCATAAAAAGTAGAACTGTATGAATGCACCTGGCACCCTATGGATGTTGAGCCTGAACTCGACTCCTCGTCACTTCAGCCAAGCATTCTATTTTTGACTAAACCAGGTGAACACCAAAAATCGCACAAAACATCTTTTAGCAATTAATAATAATTTTTTCAAACATTCATCATTTGACAATGAAGATCTGCATGTAATTTGACAAGTATCTTTGTTACTGATAAAGTTTACATTCTCACACAGATACAGTTGAAATCACAAGATTACATACACCTTAGCCAAATACATTTAAACTCAGTTTTTCACAATTCCTGACATTTAATCGTAGAAAACATTCCATGTCTTAGGTCAGTTAGGATCACTACTTTATTTTAAGAATGTGAAAGTAGAGAGAATTATTTATTTCAGCTTTTATTTCTTTCATCACATTCCCTGTGGGTCAGAAGTTTACATAAAATTTGTTAGTATTTGGTAGCATTGCCATTGTTTAACTTGGGACAAACATTTTAGGTAGCCTTCCGCAAGCTTCTCACAATAAGTTGCTGGAATTTTGGCCCATTCCTCCAGACAGAACTGGTGTAACTGAGTCAGGTTTGTAGGCCTCCTTGCTCGCACACGGTTTTTCAGTTCTGCCCACAATTTTCAGATTGAGGAAACAGATTGCCACAACTTGAGGTATGCTTGGGTCCATTTGAAAGTCCCATTTGTGACAAGCTTTAACTTCATGGCTGATGTCGTGAGATGTTGCTTCAATATATCCACATACATTTTATTCCTCGTGATTCCATCTATTTTGTGAAGTGTACCAGTCCCTCCTGCAGCATAAGCACCTCCACAACATGATGCTTCCACCCCCATGCTTCACGGTTGGGATGGTGTTCTTCGGCTTGCAAGCCTCACCCTTTTTCCTCCAAACATAACGATGGTCATTATGGCCAAAAAGTTCAATTTTTGTTTCATTAGACCAGAGGAAATTTCTACAAAAAGTAAGATCTTTGTCCACATCTGCACTTGCAAACTGTAGTCTGGCTTTTTTATGGCAGTTTTGGAGCAGTGGCTTCTTCCTTGCTGAGCAGCCTTTCAGGTTATGTCGATATAGGACTCGTTTTACTGTGGATATAGATACTTGTCTACCTGTTTCCTCCAGCATCTTTACAAGGTCCTTTGCTGTTGTTCTGTGATTGATTTGCACTTTTCACATCAAACTATGTTCATCTCTAGAAAACAGAATGCATCTCCTTCCTGAGCAGTATGATGGCTGTGTGGTCCCGTGATGTTTATACTTGTGTACTATTGTTTATACAGATGAACGTGGTACCTACAGGCATTTGGAAATTGATCCCAAGGATGAACCAGACTTGTGGAGGTCCACAATGTTTTTTTCTGAGGTCTTGGCTGATTTCTTTTGATTTTCCCATGATGTTAAGAAAAGAGACACTGAGCTTGAAGATAGGCCTTAAAATACATCCACAGGTACACCTCCAGTTCAGTACACCTCCTATCAGAAGCTAATTGGCTAATTGTCTAAAGGCTTGACATCATTTTCTGGAATTTTCCAAGCTGCTTAAAGGCACAGTTAACTTAGTGTATGTACACTTCTGACCCACTGGAATTGTGATATAGTCAGTTAAAATTGAAACAATCTGTCTGTAAACAATTGTTGGAAAAATTACTCATGTCATGCACAAAGTAGATGTCCTAAACTACTTGCCAAAACTATAGTTTGCTAATATGAAATCTGTGGAGTGGTTAAAAAAATGAGTTTTAATGACTTCAGCCTAAGTGTATGTGAACTTCTGACTTCAACTGTACTAGCATTAGTTATAACGGCCATTCTGTTTATTATTGAAGTAAGCACTTACAAGTTTTGAAGTACTATAAGTAACCAAATTACCTTGTCTATGAACAAATATTGTTTTTACACCGGTCAAATGTGCACAACTTGTTTGACAGCCCTTTTTTTTTCTTCTTCTTTTTTTTTTTTTTTTTTTTTTTTTTTTTTTGATGCGCTGCAAAGTTATACCGGCCACGTTATTTGACCCATCTGTCTAAAATAGTTATGTTATGTACTTATATAACATGTGTAAATGTTTTGCTCTGAATTTTATTCGATATGTATGTAAGTAACTTCTATCTCAGTCCTTTCTGAATGATGCACAACTTTGGTTGTTGAGAATGTGTTCTCTCCCTTGTAGCTTAAATGTCATGCTGATATAAAAATCAAGACTGAAGTTACATGATATAAATTTATTTTTTGTCATTTGTTCTCTAGGTCTGGACAGGCAAATAAATGGAGAGTGTTCTTTCAGTCATTTGGACATCTGGTGAAGTTTTTGAATGGACTTTTATGTGTGTAGTCATAATTTACCTTTATGAGTAACATTTATGTGATATTTGAGTTGTCATTGTGTAATAAATGTTCTTTTTGCAAAAATGCCTCAGTTGTTTCAACTTTAAATATAACTGTTATCCTTCTTATATTTCATCTGCAGCACATTGTGAACATCACATACTGAATAGAGATAACAATAGGAAAATAGATGAGTTTGGTTTGCATTAAACACATGCATGAATATCAAAGTATAAGCATGTCTCAAAAAGAAACACCCCGTGACAGATATTCAACGACTCACTGTTTCTTCTCCAATATGGTAGAAAGCATAAGAAATGTAATTAAGAATAATGAATGAATGATAGTAAAAATTAAATGATGACCGTGGATCTCTTGAAAACTGTAACATGTTGATTGACATGTCGATATACGGTGACAGGATACACGTAAAAATGCGACTGAAGGGTCTTTGGTTTCAAGATGCGATTTTATGACACGATAGTATGTCCCAAAACTTGCACCCTTTTTTACTACACACAAAAGAGTGCACACTTTAAAGGCATAGTATAAGTAGGCGAATTGGGATGCAGCATGAGGGAATTTAGCCTGTGTGTCACTTCAAATTTATACCCCTGTGGAACAGGAAGTCATGGCTGAACAATTTAATGCTCCTAATCACCCAGGTGTATTACAAATTTAAAATATGAATGGGAATATACTTCAGATATATTTTACAGATATATTTATATTTCGAGGGGTGGCAATAATTGTGGCAGAATATTTTGAATAAAATATCAGTGGAATAAAATCCCAAACTGCTTTTTTATTTATATGTTTTCCTCAAATTTACCAAGGGTGCCAATATTAGTGGTGGGCACTTTATGTATGTACAGTATGTACAGTACAGCATATACTATATATTGTGATATACCGTGAAATAAGTTTTTGGTCCTACCTGTATTCCAAATCATCTATTTGCCTTATTAATATAAAATAATTACAATAAAAATGAGAAGTGTGTCATTTGATGCTAAAGTGCTCCTGTTTTGCGGCCCCTGAGCTTTCCAAAGTTGAGTTGCCCTGCTTCAGAATGGCGACTGTCCTCAAAATCCTAAACATTGAAAAGCCACAGACTTACATTTGAAAAGATTGTGATTCAAAGTAACTTTCACTTGAAAACATTAACCTTTGTCTGATTAAAATGGATTTCGAGTCAGAGACAGGAGATGTATACCGCAGAGGTCAGATTCACCTCTAACGTAAAAGGAGTCTGGGCTTTGTCCCTGCTATTTGCTGCATAGAAGGGTTTTATTTTTAGCAAATTGCAGAGACAGTGACATTAATTTGCAGATTGGTTGGGAGGAAAATACATCTGCATCTCTTTCTTTTACACAACACAGACTCACTGAAACAAACACACACACACAGACAAGGTGTGCATGAAATATTCTATCCATCCATCCAACCATCCATCCATCAATCTATCTATCTATCTATCAAGTAGGTATAACCTTCAAACCTTTACCTCCATGCTTTTAAAACTATTTTAAAAGTATTTATTAAACTCTGAAACAAGGCTTAGTCAAGCCAACATCAAAGTTTTCTTGATGAGCAAATACTTGTTTTGTTGAGTAGCCTTTACTCTGTTTACCTTCCTTCCACTATATGCTGCATATTATGATCCATCTGTGTCCTCTATAAGTGTCTTCCTCTTGTTGTTTTCTTGTTTTTGTGGACCAAAGAATAAACTGTTTAATTTTAATCATAAAACCAGACATTGGCCTCTGTGTCTTTTTAATCTCCATCTCATTGTAAAGCTTCATCATTTCACTTCTGCCTTCTCTTCTATCTAAAGCCCTCAGTCTCTTTTGCTCTCTTTCACTCTTTTCATTGAACATGACTCTTTGACTTGTATGCCATACACGGGTTTGATAAACACTCTCAGAGCAGGAAAACTTGTATAGTGGCAGAGAGGTTGAGCAACAGAGCTTTGATTGCATCCGATTTGGTGTGACATCAAAGGTGCTTTATTAGACTCCTTTTCGCAGAAAAGAAAGTCAAAGGAAAAAAACTCAAGCTAGAAAGTGTAGCTTTTGTTCCAAGTTTGAAATAAAAGTCTTAAATCGGAAGAGAAGTATGTGCCATATCTAAAATACAATGACAGGTCTACAAAAACACAGTCTAATCAAAAACAGGAACAAATGTTGGAAATTTGTGAACAGGGAAATTCTTAATCTGTTTAATAAAAATAAATTAATAAAAAATAAGTATTATATATATATATATATATATATATATATATATATATATATATATATACAGTATATTAAAAACAAAATTAATCAGTGAGCAAAGTGTGTGTGTTTATGCGCATGTGTGTGTTTTTTTCTGATTGAAAACAAAAATATAAATTATAAAAACGGTACCATTTCTAAAATTCAGAAATTATCTAAAAATGATCATTATAATTATATTGTGTTTGCTGTTATAAAAATGAGAAAATATTTTCAAAAAAAGAGAAAGATTTATTTTTCTTTACATTGCACTAGTCAGAATTTAATTGAGAAGGCCTTTTAAATTCTTAATTTACTTATTGGATTGGAACTGAAGTAGCAAATATGATGCAGTATTGTAATTAGAATTTGAATTTAAGAGGTAGAAAATGGAATGAAATTCAAACAATTTTAAACAGAGTAGTTTTAGGCCACGTTCACAGTGTTTTTGTCTGAAAATACTTTCATTTCACTACGTTTATGCCTCTCACCACACTAGAATGGCATTATATTCATTGAAAACTGAGTGTTTTGAAAACACTTTCCATTACTGTATACTTTGCAAAACAATGATATTAGGAAACTGAAGACTGATTTTCTGGCCTTAAATAATTCAATTCATTTTTCAGCAAGCATTGGTCCCCATCGATGTTATCATACTAGTGGTTATATACACAGTGATTCTTAATCCTTTTGTAAGTGTGCCTCCCTTCTGAGGATGAAGTGGCCAACACACCTCCCAAGGAAAGGCATGTTTAGGAGTGCATAATGCCATGATTAATTCATAACATCCTTAATTAATTTAAGCAGCCTTTCAGAACACTCTTTGCATGAACTAATCTATAAAATCTTATTTTTTTTTTTTTTCAAAAACTCATATTGGCTGATCCAAAGAAAATGTAATAAACAGATTTTTTTCCTTTCATTAAATTTATAGGCCTACCACTAATAAAACATTGATGAGAACATTCTTCAAATAGACCTTCAAAGCACCTTTCAACCTCACAATGAATAAACAAATGTGACGTGCTCCATCAAAATCACTTCAGCTGCTGTCAGTTTAAACAGGAGCCACCTCTCCGATCAGCGTTCCTCATTTACTTCAGGAAAGTTATCCAATGTTGATAGTTAGTTAGCTTGAAAGAAAGGAACTCTGGAGAAGAGAATATAGCTAAAATTTGAAATACCATTGCTGTCAGAGATGCAACAACAGATGTGGAGTGGATACAACACATTTCAAACTACTTGAGCCGGTGGAGGTGTGATCTCCACATGGTTGCGTGAACTCGTATAGCAACGGAGTGTGTGTGCGTGCACTGTGTGTGTGCAAGTGCTGTGTGTGCATGTAGGTACATGCTTTAGTGTAAATAAACACATGGATTTGTTCTGTATACTTTGTGAGCCCACTTTGATGTTATAAAGAAGTATATATATATATACATATATATATATATATATTAGATATATTATTTGAATTTGCACGTGTGTAACCAGTCCTGCTCGAACCACTCTGGGCGAGATTCTAACTGACATCAGCCGGCATGGGAAGTGGGCACGCTAACGAAGAGGCTAAAGGCTACAGCCTCTAGCACCAGTTGTTAGTGCACCTCTTGAGGCCAGTGGAGTGAGGTATACACACACCACACAGCTATCACATACCAGCTGGCTCCCATTACATGTGTGCATTGAACATGCAACAGCAGAGTCCCTGCATTACAATTTTTTTTTTACTAAAACTTTTATTTACAGTATGTTTTAATTATTTAATTAAATCTTCCAATTCTGTCAAATAAGGTCTGAGAAATGTTTGGAATCTTACGAAGCCGTTTTCTCAATACGTTTAATGGCCATCCTTTAAAGGATTATATCTTGGCAACAGTTTGAGATATAGAAACATAAAATTATATAATTAGAAAGCAGAGACTTTTGTTTTTACTGTAGTGCATAAATCTCAAAATGTGATTCTGGGTCAATACGACTAAAAATGATGAAGCAGGTCACAAATGGTCAACAATATGTGTCAATCAGTTGTGCCACATGTTTGTTCGTAGCTATGAGAGCTTGTAGTCAAGGAGGCTCGATGGAGAGAGGAAGATATTTGCTGCCTGTGACCCTTCACTGTTCTCTTTATTGACTATCACCTGACAGATCACCTCTCAGTCCCTGAAATTGTGCTCTCTGTGTGTGTGATAGAAGCCACACATAAAGACAAATGCAAAGCACTGTATACATCAGCTTTTCTTGCCATGAGAATTTCATGAACAAGTGCTTCTGCCTATTTTTCACTGTACCTCCACAGGTGTCAGAGGTCAGAGGTCAGGATGAATTGTAAAGGAACATTATAAGATATCATTTTTTATTTATTTATTTTTATTCTTTTTTCTCCCCTTTTTCTCCCCAATTTGGTATGCCCAATTCCCAATGCACTCTAAGTCCTCATGGTGGCGTAGTTACATGCCTCAATCCGGGTGGCGGAGGATGAATCTCAGTTGCCTCCGCATCTGAGACCGTCAACCCACGTTACCAAATTACACTCCATCGACAGCAGCATCCACATACAACTCACCACGTGCCCCACCGAGAGTGAACCACATTATAGCGACCACGAGGAAGTTACCCCATATGACTCTACCCTCCCTAGCAACCGGGCCAATTTGGATGCTTAGGAGACCTGGCTGGAATCACTCAGCACGCCGTGGGATTCAAGCTCACGGACTCCAGGGGTGGTAGTCAGGGTCAATAAATTCTGAGCTACCCAGGCCTCATTATAATTTATTATTAATTAAAAACATTATGAGAAAAAATAATAACAAAATGTGTGCTATGACTCCTTTAAAAGGACAGCTTGATTTGTATCAAACAACAGACTGTGGAGGGAAGGGCATGGTCAAGCATTCGTCTGGAAAGAGAGTAAGCGGTATGGGTTCTCAACTGAGATGAATTAATGGTAATTACTGGTTTATGTGTTTGCACTGAGAGACGGGGGCCAGTCCTCAGAGTGTGAGATGAGAGAGAGTGAGACAGACACCTGACGCCGTGTGTGTGTTGATCGCCCGGCCCTCAACGATAGATTGAAGTTTCTCCATTACGCCTTATACAAACGTGTTTTATTGTTTTGTGCATTAATAAAAAGAGACATTCTTGAGTTGGAATCGCCGTCTCCTGCTACCTCATTCCATTGAACTGTTACACAGACATTAACGGATTTTAACTGAATTGTTTACCTAAGTTGTGATATGTCTCCATAATGACAATCTATTGAAGAAACCCACTAAATCCTTCAGACAACTGTAAGTCACATACTGACTGTAATCTGATTATATGATCAATGGTCTGCACACTGACTTCACACTAAACCCATGGGAGGGGGTTACAATGATGTGTGAGGACAGAGAGAGAGAGAGAGAGAGAGAGAGAGAGAGGGGGGGGGGGGGGGGGAGAGGGAGAGGGAGGGGGGGAGGGAGAGTATGGTTCAGATGACTGGATACTGAATCAGGTGTCTGATATGCTTTGGACTCTCAGAACTGCAGCGACAACAGATCATTTTAGTTTACAACACCTGAAACCAACCAGCCTTGAAAGATGAATTTTCTGGAAAGGCGAAAGACAAGTTTTCTCATTCACAAAAATGGCTCTGTTCCAAAACCTAGTGAACTACCTACTTAGGCAGCATTTTAAGGTGTGCTTCTGATGTGTAGGCTGTTCCAAAAGGTAAGATACCTCTTTATGGGCAAATAAAAAGGAGCATACTAATGCATGTATTCTTTGCGGAGAAGGCAATCTCAAAATGCATTGTGAAAACTCAAAATAGAGAATGGTTATAAGTAATTAATTCACTATCATATACTGTAAAAGTATTGAAAAAAGGCGTAAAATCGAAATAAAACTGTTTACTATTTACATTTGTGTGTGCTTATCAGTGTATCACATTGTTAGCTTAGCATGCTAACACCAAACTTGATTGAAATCAGTTGTGAGTCAAGTCTCCCATGTACTTTCTATGAGGAGTGCGATTTGAATGATGCACACTGTTGCCAATGTAGAGCATCACAAATCTATCACTTTACAAGGGTTCATTTAAATTAGAAACAGCAGCTGCCTATTTAAGCAGTAGACACACCGCAACAAATTAATTTGCTTGTTTTCACTTATTTTAAAGATGCATTCAGTGAAAACAGGTCTTGCTTATGAGGTAAATCTATCCTGTTTTAAGAATTTTTGGATATTTTTACTAAGGACAAAACAAATGTTATGTTCAGAATATCGTACTACTCTTTTTCTTTTTACTATTACCATACAAATACTGTGCATCCTTTTATTTTATTTTTTACTATTTCTACAGTTTATACTTATACAGATACAGCAGAAATAGTTAGAGTAGTATTGTAGTATGGAACTTAGCTAAAAGTTATGATTTTTAGCAGTGCAGCAATACAGCTCACCATCTGGAGCATTTGGAACAGAGCACATGTAACTGAAATAACCCCAAGTAAATTTTCACTCAGTAAGTGTAAATGTTTTAAATGTATCTAACTAAATATCTCTTGATTATTGAGACCAAAAATCCACCCCACTCAGACTACTACATCACTGCCTTATATCTTTAAAGATCATGTGAATATTTCTCTAAAACTGTGTGATATGTGACTATGAGATTTTAACAGTGCTGTAAGCAATTTTTTATGAGCAGAAAATTGCTCTACTTTCTGTCAGATATCAATAAAATAGGTGTCCTGAGACATCACACCTGTATCTGCAACAGTCCAAGGCTCTTTAAACAAGAAGAAAAAAAAAGAAGGAAAAAAAAGAATGAGGCGTCATGCTATTGTTTAGCTAATCAGAACACAGTGAGGAACTCAAGTCAAGTCATTTTTATTTGTATAGCGCTTTTCACAACAGATGTCGTTTCAAAGCAGCTATACAGGCAATTGTGCTATATCAGAAAATAAAGCCGTAATGTCTTAGTCATTATTGTGTGATTTGATAAAAATGTGATTGTAGATTGTGCCTTAATAAGTTAATAATATTTGTATTTAGACCCCAAATGAGCGAGCCAAAGGCAACCGTGGCGAGGAACAAAAAACGTCGTAAGTAATTTTGAGCCTGTGGGTGTGCTGACGTGTCTTTGAAGGCAGGGATTATGAAGAGGAGGGCGGTCTAACTCTAAGTAGTCTAAATGTTAAAAGCTGGTTTCACCATGTACAACTTTTGCCACAATTTGTTATTCTAAGACAAATTTCAGTGAAATATTTATTTCATCACAGGGCTCATATCAGCAGTTCTGAATTGTATAGTGTGACATGGTCACCAACGACTCATAAACTGCCATTTCTGTCTAAGTTTAAATTTAAGTTTAAGTTTAAATCAGAGTTCCCTTAAGACTCAGTACACTTGATATTGCATCACTAAGCTATCGTATATGGGAGTGTCCTTCTACATAACCTAGTTGAAACCTCTCTACAATAACGGCAATTATAATATTAGCTATGGTGTTTGAGCCCTGCCCTTTTTGGCGTGAAGCTGTCCACTATAAAAGCGGGCACGCAAACACCATTCCTCAGAATATTCTTCTTTCAAGACAGTGATTCATCTCTCGTCTAGAAGCCCTCTACTACTTCACTGTCGACATACACGAGTCAGCGGGCGGGATCTTAACAAAGAGAAGACTCTCCGCTCCCCTGCAGTGTTCCGGCTAACATTTACTCTGCTTTGACGCTTCGCAGGTGAACGGGCCGCTTCAGCTTCTTGATTCCCCGCAGCATTTCGGCAGGAGTTTTGTATCCTTATAAGCTATTGTGTTATATATATACAGTACAGTTGAAGTCAGAAGTTTACATACACCTTAGCCAAATACAATTAAACTCAGTTTTTCACAATTCCTGACATTTAATCGTGGAAAACATTCCCTGTCTTCGGTCAGTTAGGATCACTGTTTTATCTTAAGAATGTGAAATGTCAGAATAATATTAGAGAGAATGATTTATTTCAGCTTTTATTTCTTTCATCATATTCCCAGTAGGTCAGAAGTTTACATACACTTAGTTATTATTTGGTAGCATTGCCTTTAAATTGTTTAACTTGGGTCAAACATTTTGGGTAGCCTTCCACAAGCTTCTCACAATAAGCTGCTGGAATTTTGGTCCATTCCTTCACACAGAACTGGTGTAACTGTGTCAGGTTTGTAGGCCTCCTTGCTCGCACACCCCCATGCTTAACGGTTGGGATGGAGTTCTTCAGCTTGCAAGCCTCATCCTTTTTCCTCCAAACATAACAATGGTCATTATGACCAAACATTTAAATTTTTGTTTCATTAGACCAGAGGACATTTCTCCAAAAAGTAAGTCCCTGTGTGCACTTGCAAACTGTAGTCTGGCTTTTTTATGGTGGTTTTTGAGCAGTGGCTTCTTCCTTGCTGAGCAGCCTTTCAGGTTATGTCGATATAGAACTTGTTTTACTGTGGATATAGATACTTGTTTACCTGTTTCCTCCAGCATCTTCACAAGGCCCTTTGCTGTTGTTCTGGGATTGATTTGCACTTTTCGCACCAAACTACATTTATCTCTAGGAGGCAGAATGCGCCTCCTTCTTGAGCGGTATGATGGCTGCGTGGTCCCATGGTGTTCCCTATCTGTCACTCACTCGACGTTGGTGTCGATGTAGTGACACTAGGGGTCACTCTTAGGAGCCCGAGACACCTCTGGTCTTTGATAAAAGGCCAATGAAAATTGGCGAGTGGTATTTGCATGCCACTCCCCCGAACATACGGATATAAAAGGAGCTGGTATGCAACCACTCATTCAGATTTTCTCTTCGGAGCCGAATGGTCATGCTCACTGAGCTGAATACTACTGTTCATTCACCTCTGCTGGATCTGATGGTGCATTTCAGTGGCTTCTCCCTCCTCTGCACTGGTACACTGCAGAGAATGCCCCTGGGCGCTTCGGCAGAAGAAACTAGAGAGTATATTTTCTGAAAGAGCATTTTTCCCCTCTAAAAGAGTATATATTTCTCTAAAAGAGCGCAAACACGGAACGTCTTTTTAAAGACGCGTCTTTTTAAAGATGCTTTTCCGATTGTGTGTTATTCCTGGTTGTGCTCTCCGTCGAAAGCGAGCCACCCCAGAGGCTCCCGCCTCGGTCATTTTATCCTCGGTTTGAGGCCAGCGCGGCTAGCACTGGGGGCGATTTGGGGACCCCAATGGGACCGTCTCTGCCGGGTATCCCCCCGCGGACCTCCCATTCCCCAGTGTCAGGTTGCAGCCAATCTTGGACCTGCGAGTACTGAACCGGGCTTTACACAGACTCCCGTTCAAGATGCTGACGCAAAGACGCATTCTAGCGAGCGTCCGGCATCAAGATCGGTTCGCGGCGTTAGACCTGAAGGATGCGTACTTTCATGTCTCGATCCTTCCGCGACACAGACCCTTCCTGCGGTTCGCGTTCGAGGGTCAGGCGTATCAGTACAAAGTCCTCCCTTTCGGCCTGTCCCTGTCTCCTCGCATCTTTACGAAGATCGCAGAGGCTGCCCTTGCCCCGTTAAGGGAGGTGGGCATTCGCATTCTCAACTATCTCGACGACTGGCTAATCTTAGCTCACTCTCGAGACGTGTTATGCGCACACAGGGACCTGGTGCTCTCACACCTCAGCCGACTAGGGCTTCGGGTCAACTGGAAAAAGAGCAAGCTCCTCCCGGTTCAGAGCATCTCTTTTCTCGGTTTGGAGTTGGACTCAGTCTCCTTGACGGCGTGCCTTACAAACGAGCATGCCCAGTCGGTGCTGGCCTGTTTGAAGGCGTTCAAACAGGGAACAGCGGTTCCACTGAAACTTTTTCAGAGACTCCTGGGGCATATGGCATCCTCGGCGGTGGCCACCCCGCTCGGGTTGATGCATATGAGGCCGCTTCAGCACTGGCTCCAGACTTGAGTCCCGAGACGGGCATGGTGCCACGGGACACACCGCGTGGCCATTACGTCGGTCTGTCACCTTCTTTTCAGCCCTTGGACCGACCTCTCGTTTCTACGAGCAGGTGTTCCCCTAGAACTGGTCTCCAGGCACGTCGTGGTCACGACAGACGCCTCCAAAACGGGCTGGGGCACTGTTGGCAACGGTCACGCAGCCGCCGGCCTCTGGATGGGTCTGCGGCTGCGTTGGCACATCAACTGCCTCGAGTTACTGGCAATTCTGCTCGCCCTGCGGAGGTTCCGGCCGTTGATCCAGGGCAAGCACGTGCTAGTTCGGACAGACAGCACGGCAGCGGTAGCATATGTCAACTGCCAAGGCGGTCTGCGCTCCCGCTGTATGTCACAACTCGCCCGCCGTCTCCTCCAACGGAGTCAGCAGCACCTCAAGTCGCTGCAAGCCACTCACATCCCGGGCAATCTCAACACTTCGGCGGACGCGCCGTCACAACAGGTTACCCTCAAGGGAGAGTGGAGACTCCACCTTCAGGTAGTCCAGCTGATTTGGAGTCTATTTGACAGGCACAGGTGTACCTGTTCGCCTCCCAAGAATCCTCCCCACTGCCCGCTCTGGTACGCCCTGACCGAGGCCTTCCTCGGCATAGACGCGCTGGCACACAGCTGGTCCCCTGGCATTCGCAAATATGCGTTTTCCCCCAGTGAGCCTGCTTGCACAGACCCTGTGCAAGGTCAGGGAGGATGAGGAGAAGGTCGTCCTGGTAAGCACCCTACTGACCCGCCCAGACATGGTGCTCGGACCTCACGCTCCTCGCGACAGCTTCCCCCGGGCAAATTCCCCTGAGGAAGGACCTTCTTTCTCAGGGAAGGGGCACCATCTGGCACCCACGCCCAGACCTCTGGAATCTCCATGTCTGGCCCCTGGACGGGACGCGGAAGACCTAAGCTGTCTCCCACCTGCGATGGTAGACACGTTCACTCAGGCTAGGGCTCCCTCTACGAGGCGCCTGTATGCCTTTAAGTGGCGTCTGTTCGCTAAGTGGTGTTCTTCCCGTCGGGAAGACCCCAAAGATGCGCAGTCAGATCAGTGCTTTCCTTCCTGCAAGAGAGGTTGGAAGGGAGGCTGTCCCCTTCCACCTTGAAGGTGTACATTGCTGCCATAGCAGCACACCATGACGCAGTCGACGGTAAGTCCTTAGGGAAGCATGATCTGATCATCAGGTTCCTAAGAGGTGCCAGGAGGCTCAATACCTCCAGGCCGCGCCTCGTTCCCTCAGCGGACCTCTGTAGTTCTCAGGGTCTACAGAGAGCCCCCTTTGAGCCTTTGCAGTCAGCCGAGCTTAAGGCACTCTCCTTGAAGACTGCCCTCCTGACTGTGCTCACTACCATCAAGAGGGTAGGTGACCTGCAAGCGTTCTCTGTCAGCGAAACCTGCCTGGAGTTCGGTCTAGGTTACTCTCACGTGTTCTTGAGACCCTGACTGGGCTATGTGCCCAAGGTTCCCACCACCCCTTTAGGGACTAGGTGGTGAACCTGCAAGTGCTGCCCTAGGAGGAGGCAGACCCAGCCCTGTCGTCGCTGTGTCCGGTGCGTACTTTACGCATCTATTTGGATCACACGCAGAGCTTTAGAATCTCTGAGCAGCTCTTTGTCTGCTTTTGGTGCACAGCGGAAAGGGAGCGCTGTCTCCAAGCAGAGGATCGCCCACTGGCTCGTTGACGCCATAACTATGGCATATCTCGCCCAAAACATGCCGCCCCTGGTAGAGCTACGAGCCCATTCTACCCAGGGTGTAGCGGCTTCTTGGGCCTTGGCCAGGGTGCCTCTCTAACAGACATTTGCAGAGCAGCAGGTTGGGCAACACCCAACAACTTTGCAAGGTTCTACAACCTCCGGATGGAACCGGTTTCGTCCCAGGTAGTGGCACTCAACAAGCGGATAAGCCTGGGATAGCTGGCCGGGTGTATCACTTGCACATAGCGCCTTCCACCTTCTTTTGAGCTGAAGACGTGCGCTGTTAATTCCCAGTAGTGTTCACAAAATTTGTTCCCTGGTTGACTTCCTCCGAGCCCTGTGGCAGTCGAGTTTTCGGAGAGACTCGCTGCTGGCCCAGTACACGCGCTAACTAATAGCCCGGTTCTGGGGTAGGTGCTCTGCATGTGGCGGTTCCCTGTAAGGCTAACCCCATGCGATCTATATCTTCCGCTAATTTGTTTCCCTGCTGGCAAACTGTGTCTTCTTTGGGCAGAGCCCCTCTGCCCCAGTCTCCATGTTTGTAGTAACTCCTCCCCCATTGGGCAGGATCTACCTTGAAGGCTCTCCACATGGTTGGAAAGACCATGTGACATATTCTTCCACTTAAATATCCCCCCCTCTCTTGGGGCGAGGTGTGGTCTCCGCGGTGTCCTCCCCTTGGGAGGGACACCCCCCGACTAGACCTGGCGGCCCAGTCAGATAATCCCCCTTCTTTTTTAGGGAGTGGAAAAAGAGAAGGGGAAAAGAGGCCAAGACTGGGTTAAGCCTGTCTCTATCTTTGGGTAGTCAACTTGTCCCCAAAAAGGGCCGTTCGACACTCATAACTGTGTTGGGGGAGGTCACGTGTTGACCTGGTGTGCTGGCTATGAGGCACACAGCAAGTCTGCCCACCACACACCGCCAGTTCACGTAACACAGTTCAGCCTTGTGGCGTTTTGTATAGGGACCCCTAGTGTCACTACATCGACACCAACAATGAGTGAGTGACAGATAGGGAACGTCATGGTTACTGGTGTAACCTCCGTTCCCTGATGGAGGGAACGAGACGTTGGTCCCTCCTGCCACAACGCTGAATTACCCACTGAAATGGCCGGACCTTATATCGGCTCCTCAGCATAAAACCTGAATGAGTGGTTGCATACCAGCTCCTTTTATACCCGTATGTTCGGGGGAGTGGCATGCAAATACCACTCGCCAATTTTCATTGGCTTTTATCAAAGACCATAGGTGTCTCAGGCTCCCAAGAGTGACCCCTAGTGTCACTACATCGACACCAACGTCTCGTTCCCTCCATCAGGGAACGGAGGTTACACCAGTAACCATGACGTTTATACTTGCATACTATTGTTTGTACAGATGAATGTGGTAACTTCAGGTGTTTGGAAACTGCTCCCAAGGATGAACCAGTCTTGTGGAGGGCCACAATTGTTTTTCTGAGGTCTTGGCTGATTTCATTTGATTTTCCCATGATGTCAAGCAAAGAGGCACTGAGTTTGAAGGTAGGTCTTTAAATACATCCACAGGTACACCTCCATTTCAGTGCACCTCCTATCAGAAGCTAATTGGCTAATTGTCTAAAGGCTTGACATCATTTTCTGGAATTTTCCAAGCTGCTTAAAGGCACAGTTAATTTAGTGTATGTAAACTTCTGACCCACTGGAATTGTGATATAGTCAATTAAAAGTGAAACAATCTGTCTGTAAACAATTGTTGGAAAAATTAACGACTTGCTAAAACTATAGTTTGCTAATATTAAATCTGTGGAGTGGTTAAAAAATGAGTTTTAATGACTTCAACCTAAGTGTATGTAAACTTCTGAATTTAACTGTATATAGAGCCGCTTACATGTTCGCGTCTGTTTAAAGATGTCATTCTGTAAGTGTTTTCTTATGCGAGGGACACATCCCGCCATCAGATCAGCATGAGAGCTGCATTCACTGTCTAGACTGCACCCACACAGAGACAGCTCTCATAGAGACAGACACTGTGAGGGCATGAGTCTCAAGACGCTCCGCTCGCGAATCGCCCTCGTTATGAGGGACGGTTCAGACTCACGTGCCCTCCCACCTGCCTCTTGGCTGCGAGGTCAAGCAGGATGAATTTGAGGTGGACCTTGTGCCAGCACATGCCCCGTGAGCCCCTCAATCTCCATGTACTGTGTCTATGCCGACACAGTATGTGCGTGACGAGCTTCGGCCCTCTGTAGGAGCATACTGCTTCGTCACGTTCGATGGTTCTGACGCTGGGGATGATGATGTTATGTCTCTTGCTGCATCTGGTGAGTGGTCAGTGGATGACGCTGCCGCCCCTTCCCCCAGCGAGGGCGAGGATCGTGCACGCACCACTGAAAAGGAACTGCTTTGCATCCTTTCAAAGGTGGTCGAAGAGCTCGGTCTTGAGTAATCTCCAGAGAAACCTGAAAAAACCTTGCCTTGATGAATGGTTCGTGCAGTCCAGATGCCGTCAAGAGACTGCATTCCGCAGATCTGCCCCGCTCTTCCCGGAAGTTCATAACAAACTGAAAAAATCCTTGCGCACGCCCTATTCAATTTGCGGCACATCTCTGCCCGGTGAGTAGCAGGGCGTGGAACTCACGTCCGTTCATCTTTCTAAGCCGCATCGACTAACGTCCACACTGGCTGGAAAAGCATACTCAGCGGCGGACCAAACTTGTTCAGCACTCCATGTGATGGCGGTGCTCCAAGTTTTCCAATCTAAGCTCCTTAAACAAATGGACTACGATCAAGAGACGTACAAAGAGCTCTATACTGGTACGGTGTCTCCACTGAGCTGCTGGTAAAGCCACACAAGTTGTGGCCCAAACGAAGGCAGCCACCTCAGCGCAAGCCCTGCACCAATGGGAAAAACCTCCCCGCACAGCAAAAGTGCTCCTGACACAATGCTGTTCTCCTCTTCTCCACTGCTGTTTGTTGGGAAAAAATGTTGTTCAATATGTTGTTTTCTGTGTCTCACATTAATCACATGCAATAAAGTTAGCACATTATGCACAAATGCTTCCCAATGGTGAGCGGCGCATTATATAATGTATGAACATACAAAGATTGCAAAAAGTGTACAGCGCTCGCACGAGGCGCTCACACTTTTTCAGTAAGGGCTTTCCCACTTCAAAGCCCACACATTATGCACAACCGCTCCCCAACAGTGAGCAGCACATTATATTATGTATGAACATACAAAGATTGCAAAAAAAGTACAGCGCTCGCACGAGACACTCATACTTTTTCAATAAAGGGCTTTCCCACTTCAATGCCCACCCATTTCGCACAACCACTTCCCAATGGTGAGCGGCGCATTATATATTGCCATGAACATACAAAGATTGCAAAAAGAGTACAGCGCTCGTTGCACATGCACGAGACGCTCACACTTTTTCAATAAAGAGCTTTCCCACTTCAAAGCCAACACATTATGCGCAACCGCTTCCCAATGGTGAGCGGCGCATTTTATAATGTTATGAACATACCAAATTACCCTCTGTCCCGTTACGTGGACGCGTGGTGAGCTCTTACTGGCATTCCGACTGGGTGCTAAAAATGATCGAATGGTTATACGATCCAATTTGCACATCGGCCGCCCCGTTTCAAGTGTCGTCCACGGTTCCGTCCGAAGATGCGCCGGTGTTACTAGCCGAAATACACAATCTTCTAGCAATGGAATGTGTTCACTAATTGGTGCTTTTCAAATGGCAAAGACCCATTGAACTGCCCCATACCTGAAATTCATACATTTCTTAAGAGCGATTGGACGTAGGGCTCACTCCGTCTATGCTCAGAGTTTATGTGGCGATTATATCTGCGTATCACACACCTGAAACCTGCACCTCTATAGGAAAACATGATTTAATCATAATTCCAAGGGGGCGGGGCAGCTAAATCCCCCTCACCCGGCTACAGCCCCAGCTTGGGACCTAACCTGGCCCTAAAAGTTTTTGTAGGGCCTCCCTTTGAGCCTCTGGACTACGTTGAATTGTGTGTACTTTCTCTTAAGACCGCATCACTGCTTGATTGGCCTCAGTAATACGGATTGGTGATTTGTAAGCACTGTCGGTTGACATTTTATGTCTGGTGTTTGGTCTGAGTCTTTCAAAACCACTGTCAAACTCAGAAAAAGCTATGTGCCTAAGGTTATAACCACACCCTTCAGAGTGCAGGTGGTTCACCTTCATGACTTTTCCCTCCTCCATTTAATTTGGATGAGGAACAGTCCTAGCATTTGTTATGCCCTTTGCGACCACTACACACATATGTTGAGCACACATACTATTTCAGACTGTCTGACCAACTCTTTGTATGCTATGGGGGACACACGAAAGGAATGTCCATCTCCAAGCAAAGACTTTCTCACTGGATCATTGATACGGTCACCCTGGCTTACGAGTCGCAGGGTGAGAATTGCCCAATCGGTGTTAAAGTACACTCAACTAGAGGCGTGGCCTCTTCATGGGCATGGACAAACAGTGTGTCCTTACAAGACATATGTTTTGCAGCAAGATGGTCTTTTACAACCTAGACATAACTTTTCTCCCAAAACAAGTCCTGTTTGTCTAGAGCGCTTGCTATTTTATTGGCCAAATATATATTTATGCCCTTCTTTTTAAGTACGGGCTCCCTGTCACTTTACACATCCACCTGCATTCAGACCGTTGTGTTCCTAAAGTTACAGGCACTTCATTATAACTAAACTCCTTTCCTACTGGGTTCGTGAAGGGGTTAATCCATACTATATGACCATAGTTCATATATATATTCTGAATCTTCCCCTCCTGGCTGACCATGAGGGTCATTCACTTGCGGCATACTCATGTCAAGTATACTGAGTAGCAAGGGAACGTCACAGTTACGTACGTAACTTCGGTTCCCTGAGACGAGGGGAACGAGACATTGTGTAAGCTGGCCGCACTACAAGACTCAGAGTTCTTTGAAATGTGAGCAATGCGCTCTTTGTCCCTCTTTGAAAATTCTGTGGAATGGTGTTTGTGCGCCAGCTTTTATATTGGACAGCTTCGAGCCTAAAAGGGTGGGGCTCAAACACCATAGCCAATATTAGAATTGCCGTTATTGTAGAGAGGTTTCAACTAGGTCGTGTAGAAGGACACTCCCATATGCGTCAGCTTAGTGACGCAATGTCTCATTCCCCTGTTCTCAGGGAACTGAGGTTACATATGTAACTGAGACGTTTTCCAAAGTATGGAAGAAAAGGCCATTCCAGTGTAGAGGCATATAGAAAAATGAATGAGTTTTCAAATGAAAACTGATTAGTGTGGACGTGGCCTCCATCGGATTTCTGACAATCACAGACATTTTTTGTCACAGTTTGGCAGAATGGCTGCTCCTATGAGAGCCATCTAACGAAGAACCAATTGGAGCACAGCAATTGTTGAAACTAGCTAGTCTATGTTATGTACAATACAAATATCTCGTTGTCTAGCATTACTTTCACATTATGATCATACTATCAAAATTACAGCAAGTTTGCTTTAAAGAACGAGCAGACATTTCCTCTTTCACCCAGTCATAAAAGATTCAGACACTACAAATTAATTTTGTATTGTGTTTTCTATTCAATACTTTTCCAAGTTTAGTGGCACCCAGTCAATGCTGTCAATCATGACCAAAGTCCTGAAATGTAACTTACACAGTCTGACATACAAGACTATTGATGTCGTACAACATGCCTTAGCTTTTACTCAAGATCCCACTGGGTTCATGTTGTACAATTTGACCAGCAACAATCGTAAAGGACAGAAAAAGATCGAACAGTGTGCATCAGGCCTTAGTCTGGTCTTCAAGGAAAATTACTTGCACCATACAACACATAGAGCAGTGGAAATACAAAGATTGAATGTCTTCACATAATGAACCATGGTCCATGGAGGAAACCCCTGGGGAGACAAGATTACACTTTCTCCCCCCCAGCATCCTACCTGCTGAGCCTACACAACTAAAAGGCAAAATTCCATAGATTTCCCCCCAAAATCAGAACACATAATGTGGAAATAGTCAGCAGATTACATCTGGACCTGATGAGAGGTGCATGGTGTGAAGGACTCTATCGAAATAAAATATTTAAACCGACGAAAGCAAAGGTAAAAACTAAATCTGGAGTAAACATGAATAAATCATAAGTACTGTACCAGTAATGATGATATTGTGGGTAAATGTTTTGCTGCTGTGCATTTTCTGACTTGAAAAAACACACAATTGAAAGCACAAACATCATGACTTCAGGGCATTGATTTGATTGAATCAGCAATAGAGACTGAGGCTGCAAAAACATATTTTCAACTGCATCTCCCTATAAAAATTGATTCCACATATTGCGGTTGCAGTTACATGCATTTTGTATAGCCAGCACTAAAGACATGCACATTTGGAACAAAATCAGGGTGAGAAAATGCTGCCAGAATTTTCATTTTTGGATGAACTATCCCTCTGAAACTGTAAGAAAACAGTATTACACCATCCACATCTTTCATTTTATATTTATGACAGGCAAGTATGCAGGAAGTGCTGGTGGTTTAGAAGAGAACTGTGAGAATGGATTGATCGCTGTGCTGCGTTTCATAGAATTAGTGCAGAAAAGCATTAATATTGTGAGGAGTGCTGATGAGTGTTGTCACTGTCCTTTTCTGCATATCGTGGCACCGTTTAGTGGCCCATTTCAGCTTATCGCGCCCCATTTGACCCCGTTTTGCGGCCGACCCATTGGGAAAAGTCCCGGTTCTCCCGATGGCCAGTTCGCCCCTGGTTGAAAATGATGGCCAATAAAAATATTCTGCTTACAATTTATATTTACCTTGATTTTTCTTTGTTGTTGCTGGTTGCTGTGGTGGAAAACTGGTGTGGTAATTTTCTATAGATAAATACTGAAATAATTTGTTTATTTCACACTTTGTTTAGATTATAGTTTTAAACATGTAATAATTTGTATTTTATTATGTATTTTCATGGTATACTGTTGAAAGTCTGGGTCTGGAACAAGGCCAAAACAGCAAAATCTATACTTAAAAGGCATTTGAAAAGTTCCAAAAATAAATGATGAAGGTCTGGTAAAATGTTTTGAAGTCAGTTGTATTGTGACCTTTATATAACACAAAAATCTGTTTGTTTTAATAAAAATCAACCCCTGGGACATAAAAATTGCCCTAAGAAACTCCCACATGCTGTTTATAATGTGTGTGTGTTTGTGTGTATTAAAACTAACACAATAAACTACACTATATGGCCAAAAGTTTGTGGACACCCCCTTCTAATTAATGAATTTGGTTACTCCATTAAATCCAGTAAAGAAAAATCTTAATGTTTCTTTGTGTAATGGCTTGGGCTTTGTGTGCTTCCAAATTTGTGGCAACTGTTTGGGGATAGCCCTTTTCTGTTCCAGCATGACAATGCCCCTGTGAACAAAGTGAGGTCCATAAAGAAATGGTTTACTGTGTCTGGCGTGGAAGAAACTGACTGGCCTGCACAAAGCCCAGACCTGAACCCCACTGATCACTTTTGGGGTGAACTGGAACAGCAACTGTAAGTCAGGCCCCATCGACCAACACCAGTTCCTGACCTCACTGATAGCCTTGTGTCTGAATGAGAGCAAATCCCTGCATCCATGTTTCTACATAGAGTATAGTGAAAGCCTTCCCAAAAAAGTGGAAGCTGTTATTACAGCAAAGGGGGAAATTGAGGCCTAAGGTTTTGAAATCAAATGTTCATCAAGCACATATGGTGTCCACAAACTTTTGGCCATATAGTGTATATCTTTCTGGCTAACCTGAACTCATCCAAATTTAATGTAATCTTATTTACACTTGCTATTGATGTATATTAATGTTTCTGCATGTAAGGCCAGAAAAATACTACGCAAATACAGATGTGAATGCACATTGCATTTCAATGCATCACCAACTGCATGGCCAATGCATTGAATGTCTCATACGGTTTTCTTTCTTTCTTGGAACACAAAAAGAGAGAGGCAGAATGTCAGCCTTTATCACTTTTCACTTTCAACGTATCGAAAAAAAGATGCAATATAAGTAAATCATGACTGAGGCTAACATTCTGCTTAACATCATCTTTTGTGTTTAGCGAAAGAAAGAAAATCATAGGGGTTTGGAACAACAAGGGTGAGTAAATTATGAGAGATTGCTATGGTGGTGCTATGGTGTTTCATCTCTGTTTCTCTCTCTCTTTCCCAGTAAACTGTCTCTATGTAGATTTCTCTCTGCATGGCTTCAACAGCCCAAGCACATTTTTTTCTCTCTCTCCATGAGTTGAATAAATCCTGTAACCCGTGGCAACAATCTACAATAGACTTTTACACTGAGAGACTTTAAATGCATATTGTTATTAGTAGTTCAGCACTTACCCATGCACTTACAGTTGAAGTCAGAAGTTTCCATACACTTAGGTAGAAGTAATTAAAAATCGTTTTTTAACCACTCTACAGATTTAATATTAGCAAAATATAGTTTTGGCAAGTAGTTTAGGACATCTACTTTGTGCATGACACGAGTAATTTTTCCAACAATTGTTTACAGATGGATCGTTTCACTTTTATTTGACTATATCACAATTCCAGTGGGTCAGAAGTGTACATACACTAAGTTAACTGTGCCTGTAAGCAGCTTGGAAAATTCCAGAAAATTATGTATAGCCTTTAGACAATTAGACAATTAGTTTCTGTCAGGAGGTGTACTGAATTGGAGGTGTACCTGTGGATGTATTTTAAGGCCTACTTTCAAACTCAGTGCCTCTTTGCTTGACATCATGGGAAAATAAAAATAAATCAGCCAAGACCTCAGAAAAAAAAAATTGTGGACCTCCACAAGTCTGGTTAATACTTGGGAGTAATTTCCAAATGCCTAAAGGTACCACATTCATCTGTACAAACAATAGTACACAAGTATAAACACCATGGGACCACACAGCCATCATACCGCTCAGGAAGGAGTGCATTCTGTCTCCTAGAGATGAGCGTAGTTTGGTGCGAAAAGTGCAAATCAATCCCAGAACAACAGCAAAGGACCTTGTGAAGATGCTGGAGGAAACAGGTAGACAAGTATCTATATCCACAGTAAAATGAGTCATATATCAATATAATCTGAAAGGCTGCTCAGCAAGGAAGAACCACTGCTCCAAAACCACCATAAAAAAAGCCAGACTACAGTTTGCAAGTGCACATGGGGACAAAGATCTTACTTTTTGGAGAAATGCCCTCTGGTCTAATGAAACAAAAATGTAACTGTTTGGCCATAATGACCATCGTTATGTTTGGAGGAAAAAGGGTGAGGCTTGCAAGCCGAAGAACACCATCCCAAACATGAAGCATGGGGGTGGCAGCATTATGTTGTGGGGGTGCTTTGCTTCAGGACGGACTGGTGCACTTGACAAAATAGATGGCATCATGAGAAAGGGAAATTATATGGATATATTGAAGCAACATCTCAAGATATCAGCCAGGAAGTTAAAGCTTGGTCGCATATGGGTCTTCCAAATGGACAATGATCCCAAGCATACCTCCAAAGTTGTGGCAAAATGGCTTAAGGACAACAAAGTCAAGGTATTGGAGTGGCCATCACAAAGCCCTGACCTCAATCCGATAGATAATTTGTGGGCAGAACTGAAAAAACATGTGCGAGCAAGGAGGCCTACAAACCTGACTCAGTTACACCAGTTCTGTCTGGGGGAATTCCAGCATCTTATTGTGAGAAGTTTGTGGAAGACTACCCAAAATGTTTGACCAAAGTTAAACAATTTAAAGGCAATGCTACCAAATACTAACAAAGTGTATGTAAACGTCTGACCCACTGGGAATGTGATGAAATAAATAAAAGCTGAAATAAATCATTCTCTCTACTATTATTCTGACATTTCACATTCTTAAAATAAAGTAGTGGTCCAAACTGACCTAAGACAGGGAATATTTTCAACAATTAAATGTCAGGAATTGTGAAAAACTGAGTTTAAATGTATTTGGCTAAGGGTATGTAAACTTCTGACTTCAACTGTATATTAGTAATGATTTTTAAATTGATCTGATCAAACTAACAGTGCAAAGAATGCTTTAATCAGATATTCCAATACTGTGCTTGTTGATTTGCTAGACTACATGACAGTGAACAACTTGAAACAGCAGGCAAAAAGGAGAAATAGCTGGTTATGTTACCTAAGGAAAGTCCATGGTAGAGAATCCCCGGTGGTTGCGATATAAAAGCAAGACTTCTGAATACAGATTTCATGTCAACTGGCTCGCACCACCTTATCTGCAGGAGAGCATGCCGGAAATGGCTTTCCATTCAGTGAGAGCAGGGCAGGTAGTGGAAAGAGTAGACAGGTGATGGATGGATGGCTGAATGGATGGATGCAGGACGTAAATTATAACATTAGGAGAGATGGAAAATGGAGGATTTAATCCGTTTTCCAATAGAGAAACACTACTGGTGGGAGAAAGAGTGGAGATGATGGGGTGTTCATGATTGGTGCAAAAAAAGGAAATAATAAAACAATGTCAACTTCTGAGTGAACTCTTCTGCACTGCTTTTTGGTGGTTTAGTAAGGACTGTTTCACATATCCTGGGTCTGCAATGTGTGAGCGCTGCATATTTATATAGTCTACAAGCTACTAATAACTTCAAGTAGTTCAACTACAGTCAAGCTACTCTATTAAAAAAGTAGTTAGCTACACTACAAGTTGCTAACAAAAAGTAACTACATTTAAGCTATTTAAAGAAGAAAATATTTGTAAAAAATATAACTCATATGATATTTAATTTTGCAATCAGAAATTATAGGCCTACATTTAATTATGTGACATTAAACAATCAGGCTGACAACAATTAATTTATTAAATATGAAATAATAAATCTAGAAAACTATTTTATTTTATATTTTATATAACTAATTTATATAAAAGTCGAAATATAGAGCCAAACAACAGCAATTAACTCAATATTTTGCTTCGAAAAAGAAGACAGTGACTGAAAGTCCCTTTAAGGCTGAACAGAGGCTCAAGTGAATCAGTGGATAATTTATGTGAACTACTTAATTTACATGAACGGTCTAAATTAACAGACTCACTAAAATTAATTGGAGTTCCCAACTCTAAATATAAGTGAATAGTTTATTTTAACCAATTAATTTACATAAATTGTCTAAAATAACTAATTCACTTAAATGATTGAGATTTCCCAGTGCTACACATGAGAAATTAAATATTCCACACTTTACATGCTAAAATCTGCAGAAAACATGCTGAAAATGTACTATAAACCTAATTATCAACACAATATTTTGCAATAAAGGCTTTTAAGAAGCAACATAAAATATTTTTTAGAATTGTATGAAAAAAATATGCCTGTTGGTTTAATGCAAGTTACAGATGCAGCTGTTTACCACTATCCACAGTTTTCCTAACTACTGGGTGGCGCCATGATGATTCTAATTCTAATCTTTTCTGGTTACAGGCTCCATAAAAAACTACCAATATGAGCATTCCAGATGGAGAACTGCAACCCTTGTAGGTGTTAGTTGAGGTAAAAATAAGTTCAGGCTCAACTTGTGCAGTTGTTGGGTGTCACAACTCGAAGTAGTAAATTATATCAACTTAACTAACCTCGGTTCATAGCTTATTGTCATCCATCCACTCCATAAACTTTGACGAGTGAGGCACTGTCAAAACTTTTAAAGTATTTGTCCCTTTGATTTACCATCGAAACTTTACACAAATAGAACGGAACTTGTGTTTGTCTGCCGCAGATGGATTGCAAGAAATGATGAGAGAAATTATGAAATGATGACAAAGAATGCAAGCTAATCTCCGAAGACAATTTATTCCGAGACAATAAGCATCTATGAGAAAAGCATTATATTATCAGAAGTGTGGCCAGGAGAATGCAAAGATGCTTCATCAACTATTTTTTACTTCTGCGATTTAAGACGAACTGCGTTCATATCAGCAGCGTATCGTACCGATGTTCACATGAATCGCACCTCAGACCACATTAAGCTCCCTAGGAGTACAGGAAAGAAAAACAATTCAAGCAAAGAGTAAAAAAGCTGTGTTTCCATCTAAATGTTTTGCCTTTTTTAAGCACAATCCTCAAAATTAGACTAAAGAAAATACGAATTGTTGTGCGTTTCCATACACTACATCATGCACATTATCTTGAGGGAGCTGCCCGTCATGATGGAGCAGCTGAATGACCATCTTGTTTCGGGTAGAGTTGTATTTGCAGTATTGGAGTAATTGCACTTTGTTTTATTTAATGCTGCCAGGAGATGCCGCAGAGTACGTATAATATCTTATATAATGAGGGCTGAAATGGCTGCGATGGCCATACGCCGCCAGCCTCTGCATACCTGGGAGTGCCCGTGCTCTAAACTTTTCTGGTGGATCGTGAAGTCTGAAGGGGTGGATTTAACCCTGTCTCTTCAGCCTATTGATGAGTTGAATACATTTACTATTAATTGTTATAATCAAAAGGTAATCAAAGCATTTTTTTCATGTGCGTTTATTCTGGTTATGTTATAATTATGAATGTCACGGGTCATTTGAGTATTTGACATCTGAGGTGTAACTGAGGGTCTGACCCATATCAGGAAAATGAAGTTAACAATGCTTTATCATTTAGCCCAGCTCCCGGAGAACAAATATACATCTGGATAAGGCCTGAGCCCAGTGAGTGTGTCTCAACCTTGAGTGAAAAGATAGCCTATGTTATGTTCTGTCTAATAATGTCATTGGAGGGATTGTTTGTAGTTTTGAGAATCATGTGACTCAAGTCAAAGGAACTGGACGCCAGTGTATCTAAAGAGAAGACTCACCTCTGACCCATTTCTGCTTACCAACTTGATTTAGTGTTTTAAAAATATAATCTTTTGAATGATTGCATTCACAGTTAAACAGAACGTCATGTTTGTAAGATTTCTAGAATTGTCTGTACTGTTCACCTATCAGATCTCTGTACTCATACGAGATGATGATGTCAATTAATTTGCATATGCCTGTAATTACTGTTGTTTCTGTAATCTAAGTTAGTTTGAGGTTAGATCCTCATCTCATTTTCTGTTTCTGTCTTTTACTTTTGGAAATGTGGAGAACTTTGTCTTCAGTAAACTCTCTATTGATTGAAACTTCAACTCTGACTCCTTGACATCATTGTTCATACTGGTCTCTTTACTGGGTATAATTGTATTTCCCTATAAGGCCCACTTTAATGACCAGCTGTGGGTTAAACACTTCCAAATGTCACAGGCTATGTTTGAAAAATTGTGTGCCAATGTCAGACCTTTCGTTGGTCTAGTCATATCAAGCTATCGCACACTCATATCATGTGCACAAATGGTCAAAACACATCATCATTTTGCAAATAAACTGTTTCCATTCCATCACCTTAATGCGCATGTTAACAAATGCGAAACTCTAGAAAATCCACCTATGCCTAGCGCATTGTATTTTAAGCAAATTTTGGGACTTTATTTGCATATCAAGCCTTTCTATTCAGGATTTCGTATGAGTAATTTAAAAATGTGCATAAAAATAGTTGGATGGAAACCCAGCTATCGAATTTAAATTTTAAAGTATGAAATTTGTCCTACAGCATTCTAGCTCACAGGTGTTTAGTATAGAAGTGGTCTTGCAGAAAATGGCTCCACGCGAGACCACCGGAGATCCAGTTCCACCGGATTATGAGTACCTTTATGATTTCTTGCCCCCATTATCCTGAAAAACTAAACTTGGATTCAGCTCTCAGTACAGAAACTTCTCCACGACATTAGTTGATTCATTAATACATTTTATTGAATGACATGTGACTGTGATCAACACTCATGCGGCTGGCTACATTAGGATTTTCAAGGCTCAAAATGTAATCATGAAAAGGGTGGTTGCAGTTTTGGGACAAAGACTGAGTTTGTTCAAATAACTGCACATATAGTTATTTTTCATGTAAGAGAATCCATTTTGTCTAAAACTTATTTAAAAAAATAAAAATAAAGGTCAGGGACACAAACACTATGTTTTTTCCATCTTATAGAATCCCATGCTTTATTTGTTGCTGTTAGCCAAAAGACTTTCAGACATACAACACTTTGGCAGAAGCAGCTCTGTAAATGCACTTGGAAGTGTGTTGGCTTATTTCAGGATTGCATTTACATGGGTAAATCCTTTGGTTATTAACAGGTGGCTGCTAATCCCACCATGCTACACAAATTGTGACCTGCCAATAATGGCAGCCAGCATTCTCATCCTTTGTTGATGCCAGAAAGCAGAGATGACTAACAAGTACCCAAAATAAGTGTGGTTTAACTAATGTGCAAATCTGGCAAGAGAATGATAAAAACGTCCTAGTTACTTTCGAAACCTCGAATACGTTGTGTCGATGTAGTGACACTAGGGGTCGCCCTTGGGAGCCCCAAACACCTCTGATCTTTGGGTAGTTCAGAGTTGTGGCAGGAGGGACACAACGTCTCGTTCCCTCCATCAGGGAATGGAGGTTACGAAAGTAACCAGGACGTTCCCTGTCTGTCACTCACTCGATGTTGTGTCGATGTAGTGATACTAAGGGTCCCTATACGAAATGCCACAACTATCTGAACTGTGTTATGTGGACTGGCGGTGCGAGACGGGCAGATCATTGTGTGCCTCATAGCCAGCGCACCTGGCCGTCACGTAACCTTCCCCAACCCTCCTATGAGCATCGTACGGTCCCCTGCACCTTGGACAAGTCGACTGCCCAAAAATGGGAACAGGCTACCCAGCTGTGGCCTCTTCTCTTCTTTTTTCTCCCCAAAAAAGAGTGGAAATCGATCGACTGGGGGCCATAAGTGTCCGTGTCGGGGGGGTGTCACTCCCAAGGGGAAGACACTGCGGAGACCACACCCTGCCTGAAGGGGAGGTAATGTGTGGAAATACATCACATGGTCTTACCGAGTTTTGTCGGCAGTGTTGCATGTGGAGAAGTCCCCATGGTAGGTCCTACACAGATGGGACGGAGCTCTACAAACACGGTGACCGGTGGCAGAGGGGACTCTGCCCAAGGAATGATAAAAACTCCCTGACCTTGAACAGAGTCTGTGCATGTAGGCTCACTGGAGGGAACGCATATTTGCGTAGCCCCCGGGGCCAGCTGTGTGCCAGCGCATCTGTGCCAAGGGGAGCTTCGGTCAGGGCGTACCAGAGCAGGCAGTGGGAGGCGAACCAGAGTGGGCAGTGGGAGGATTCCCGGGAAGCGAACAGGCCTACCTGCGCTTGAACGAATCGACTTCAAATCAGCTGGACCACTTGGGGGTGGAGTCGCCACTCTCCCCTGAGCGTGACTTGCTGTGACAGTGTGTCCGCAGCGCTGTTGAGGTCGCCCGGGATGCGAGTGGCTCGCATCGACTTGAGTTGCTGCTGACTCCAGAGGAGGAGACGGCGGGTGAGTTGCGACATGCGACGGGAGCGCAAGCCGCCTTGGCGGTTGATGTATGCTACCGTCACCATGTTGTCTGTCCAGACCAACACGTGCTTGCCCTGGATCAATGGCTGAAGCCTCCGCAGGGCGAGCAACACTGCCAGCAACTCGAGGCAGTTAATGTGCCAACGCAGTCATGGCCCAGTCCAGGAGCCGGTTGCACACGGCGCCCCAGCCCGACTTCTAGGCATCTGTTGTGATGACGACTCACCTGGAGACCTGCTCTAGGGGAACCCCTGCCCGTAGAAATGCCAGGTCCGTTCAAGGGCTGAACAAGCGGCGACAGATCGGCGTGATGACCACGCGATGTGCCCCGTGGCGCCATGCCCATCTCGGGACTCGAGTCTGAAGCCAGTGCTGAAGCGGTCTCATATGCATCAGCCCGAGCGCAGTGACCTCCGCCGAGGATGCCATATGCCCCAGGAGCCTCTGAAATTGCTTCAGTGGGACCGCCGTTCTCTGACCGAACGATTTCAGGCAGTTCAGCACCGACTGCACGCGCTCGCTCATGAGGCACGCCATCATTGAGACTGAGTCTATCTCCAACCCGAGAAAAGAGATGCTCTGAACCGGGGAGAGCTTGCTCTTTTCCCAGTTGACCCGAAGCCCCAGTCAGCTGAGGTGCCTGAGCACCAGGTGCGCACACAACAAATCCCGAGAGTGAGCTAGGATTAGCCAGTCGTCGAGATAGTTGAGGATGCAGATGCCCACTTCCCTTAGTGGGGCAAGGGCTGCCTCTGCGACTTTCATGAAGACGCGAGGCGACAGGGACAGACCGAAGGGGAGGACCTTGTACTGGTATGCCTGGCCCTCAAAGGCAAACCGCAGGAAGGGCCTGTGTCGAGGTAAAACCGAGACGTGGAAGTACGTGTCCGTCAGGTCTACCGCTGCGAACCAATCTTGATGCCGAAAGCTTGCTAAAATGAGTTTCTGCGTCAGCATCTTGAACGGGAGTCTGTGCAAGGCCCGGTTCAGTACTCGCAGGTCCAAGATTGGCCGCAACCCACCGCCTTTCTTCGGTACGATGAAGTATGGGCTGTAGAACCCCTTCTTCATCTCGGCTGGAGGGACAGGCTCTATCGCGTCCTTCCGCAGAAGGGCCGTGATATCCACATGCAGGGCACGTTCTCGCCCTTCACTGAGGTGAAATGGACACCGTAGAACCTGGGCGGATGCCTGGTGAACTGAATCGCATAGCCGAGTTGGACGGTCCTGGTCAGCCATCGCGACAGGTTGGAAAGCGCACGCCACACCTCCAAACACTGGGTGAGGGGGACCAAAGGGACAATCGCTTCGGACGTACCGGCATGTAGGGCATAACGGTGGGGCGGAGCCTGAGGTGCTACGTTGAGGGGGCTCGAGCCCTGAACTCGTGGCCGTGCTGAGTCTGGGGACATCAAAGCACTTACCTGGCTCTGGATACCCACCATAGAACCGGTCAGGGACAGGGGAGGAGGGGAATCGTCCTCGTAGTCCGTCAAAACCGCCCTGGAGCCCGCTCTCTGATGCTGCGATTGACAGCTCATCCTCTTTGCGAGCCCCGAATGAGACCGTGAATGAGCCAGCGGTCTCATCCCAGAAATAGACCGAGGCGAACGAGCGTGCTGGGGAATGGGAGGTCCGTGGGGGGTTACCCAGCAGAGCGGCTCCCATTGGGATCCCAAAGTCACCCCCATTGCTA
This sequence comes from Myxocyprinus asiaticus, assembly GCF_019703515.2. Taxonomy (NCBI): domain Eukaryota; kingdom Metazoa; phylum Chordata; class Actinopteri; order Cypriniformes; family Catostomidae; genus Myxocyprinus; species Myxocyprinus asiaticus. The sequence continues at coordinate 39,779,627 of NC_059366.1, forward strand.
ACCGACATGGCCTCAAACCTGTAGGTAGAAGGACCGAGGCGGGTAGCCACTGGAGTGGCTTTCCCTCTGACGAAAGAAAGCCGCGACCGCAACGTTGTCATGGTCATGTTCTCGCAGTGAGGACATGACCCATCCACGAACGCTGTCTCCACGTGGGCAGTGCCCAAGCACGTAAGACAGCAATCGTGGCCATCAGAAGCGGAGAGGTAACGACCGCAACCAGGAAATAAACACAAATGGAAAGACATCTTTAAAAAGACGCTCTCCATGAGTGCCACTCTTTTAGAAGGGAAAATATACTCTTTCAGTAGAAGAATATACTCTTTTTGGCTGCTGAAGCACCCAGGGGTGTTCTCTGCACTCCACCGGTGCACAAGGGGGAGAAACCGCTGTAATGCCCCGCAAATCCAACAGCTTTCGAGGTGAATGGATCAGCAGAGTAATTCAGCTCACTGAATACAACCGCTCAGCTCCGAAGAGAAAATCTGAATGAGTGGTTGCGAGCCAGCTTCTTTTATACCCGTATGTCCGGGGGAGTGGCATGCAAATTCCACTTGCCAATTTCCATTTGGCCTTTTCTCCAAGATCAGAGGTGTTTGGGGCTCCCAAGGGCAACCCCTAGTGTCACTACATCGACACAACGTCGAGTGAGTGACAGATAGGGAACGTATGTTATGGCCCATTTAAATGAGATTGACACCTGCTGCTGCTGCTGCATTTGATCTTGTCTGGCATATGCTTCTGCAGTATCTTTATATCTTCTTTCAGAGAGCCAGCCTGTTCAATACACAGATTATTAATTTCCTCATAACTCACTGTAAGGGTACCAGATGGTGAGACTAACTGTGGAGTCAGGTTGTGTGTTGTTCATTGAAAAATACGAAGGGCAAGTAATTTCACGACATTGAAGATTATTAACTTTGATAAAAAATAAAAATAAAAATAAAAATGACACTAAGAAGATTGTAAGGATTTGCAATATAACTAAACTTAGTGTAACAGTAGCCAGCTGGTATGTGCTCTGCAGCCTTTTGCCTCCTTGTTAGCGCACTCGCCTCCCATGCCGGAGATGCCGGTTCGAATCCCGCTCGGAGCAGGTCGAGCACGACCGGTTACATTAGCAAGCTTGCTAAAAAGCACAAACCTATTTTATGTAATTGGCTAGTACAGATGTATTACTATGCCATATATACTGTTCAGGAATATTTCATTTAATACATACTGTACATTTAATAATACATTTTTGGTTGCAAAAATAATGGAGGAAATGGAGGAAATTGTTCAAATTGATCAGCATACACTGATGACACCAGAGGGCAGTGATTGGTTGACAGACATGTTGTTCCAGGATCAACAAATGATGTTGTTGATCCAGGAAAATGTCTTAGTTGGCAAAATCACAGTGATCATTTCATGACAGTGTACCACTCCAAAAACAAGAATAGTGCTATTAGTGGACACTAAACTAGCTTTTAGCTTTTAAACATGTTATGATATCAAGACTTATAAAAGTTAAGTAATTTTAAAAAAAAGTATGGTAATTTAATTATCCCGACGGCTCTTTGGTACCAACAACTGGGTTATATTTTCCATTGTCAGAGCATCCTGTGTCACTCTATACAACCGATCATTTATAATTGAAAAATATGGATATGTGAGTGCGATGCCCGGCTGAAGACGCTGACCATCAATCACTATCACTTGGTCAAACACGTACTTCAGTGTTTCGTGTCATGACTGCTCTAGAGGGAAAACCTCTACCGGGAATTCCCTAAGGGCGGGGGAGGATGATACCTCCCCTTCCCCGGCGCCAGCCTGACACAGAGCAGATGCAGATGGCCCAGGCCATGCCTCCCCAGCCAGCGCTTCGCACATCCCACACCAACTCACTTTCTCACAGGACCATCTGCACACAACCCCTTCAATAATAATCTAAAATTAGGCCAATTAGTTCTCAAAATTTGTGGATGGGTGAGGTGAGGACTAACCACCACCTCAACATTATGCCTTTAGATAATATCCCTCACCCTCACCTGATTATTTGTATCCAATGCCCCGTTAGATTACAACCTGAATCCACCAAGGCTTGGTATGTACCACCCTTGACAATCTGGTACATGCCTGCTCGATCGGGGGCAGTGTGTGGAGAGTCAGGGACCCGGATCAAGGCCCCAACCTCCATTACTGGGCACTGATCTTGGACCTGACCTGGCTCCCCGCAACTCCGATTCCCTCACCTGGGTTGAAGAGAGGGGAGAGACGGGGTTTGTTGGCACAGGGAACCCGCAAGACTGGGGAGCCATTTTTGGGGGAAGCTGGGGAAGGGAAAACGGGGGGGGAAGGGCGCCAGCCCCCGGATACGCCACCAGATGGTCTTCGGCCAGCTGGACCACTTCATCCAGCGACGCCGGCACTGGACCCACTTGGCCATCCCCTTCAGCAGCCAGGAGAGGAACTGCTCCAGCACCACCAATTTGATGACGTCATCGGAGTTGCTGTCTTCACTGGCCAGCACCCACCACTGGCAGGCATCACAGAGCTGCTGAGCAAAGGCAAACAGGTGGCCGAACTCGCTAAGCATCAAGGAGCGGAAGCGCTGCCGGTGTTCTTCTGGGCTGCGGCGACCCGTTGCAGGATGGACTTCTTCAACATTTCGTAGTCCAGGAGGTTGGTGACCGGAAGTTGTTGCGTTGCAATCTGGGCTTCCCCAGTCAGCAGCGGCAGAAGATGTATGAGCTCGAGGTAGGCCTCTGGATTGTCTTGAAGCCCCATCTTCATGAGCAACACGTGAGGGTTCGCTGCAGCCAGGGTCACGGCGGCCACCCCCTCCTAGGGCACTATGCTCCGCAGCACCCACCAGTCATCCTCCTGGGCCCGAAGGAGCACCTCAAAACACTGCTGCTGCTCCATGCATAGGTCCACGAGGGCCATTCCAACTCAGGAATGTCACTTTTTATTGATACAAAATAAAACACATTTGCTTAGAGCGCAATGATGAAGCTTCAATTTAATGGCAGCGGTCAACACACAAACAGTTCCTTAGATGGGCTCTCTCTGCACACTCTGAGGACTGGCCCCTTTTATTTCCCCCGTCTCCCACTGCGAATACAGAAACAAGCAATTACCAGCAATTCATCTCAGGTAAGAACCCTTACCGCTTACTTTCTTTCCAGATGAATGCTCGACCATGCCCTCGCCTCCATATGTTGTTTTTTTATTTACAGATCATTTAGCTTTTTCAAGAATTAATGTTATAAAGGACTAAGAGCATAAGACAACCAAAGAGCAACCAACTAAATACATTTGCGTATGTGTACTTGATGACCTGCGTGGTTATTAATGCTGGCACCATGCTTATAAAAAAATTACACCCACACAAAACAATTCAAGGCCTTCACAAAGCAAATAGTGGGCTGAGAACATGCCCTTGAGGAATCCCAAATGTAGAGTCCCCCATGTAAAGACTTAAGAAATGAAAATACACCAGTTTATATCTATTGAAAACTAGCCCCCAACCTTTTGGTGGACAGCTTTTCCCATCTAAGTTGGCTGTTCTTGCCACTTTGCCACAGTCATAGGTCTGGCTATGTGAGACTAGCACTGAATAAAACAAGATATACCAATATTAATTATATGTTTCTGAGATTTGATAAAAGCACAAAAAGACAAGTAACAGTAGCAATGGACCTATTTTCTCATGACAAGTCCTATCGTTTCTATTTCTGCAACTGCAATAATTCCCCCCTCCCCCACCCCCTTATGAACAAAAACTGCAGTTTATTAACTGTAGTACAAGTGTGGTAAATTGGACGCAGTATTACTGCAACTTCCTATACCCTTGTGCGACCCCACATACATACAAGTGTATGTTGTATTTTGGCTTTGCTATACGCAGTGCATTTTTAAAATTTATTTAAACTGAAAACACTCTGGGCTGTCAGTAAAGGGTTTAACTTTCGACGTACAGAGTCATGTGACAAAACAACATGGTGCCGATCACAGCGGAGTTTGTCTTTGGGAGAAATGCCTACAAAACTACATCTGGTAAGAAACCTAATTACGTTTATATATTGAAACCTGTTTGAGTCAAAAGATAAGTCTCTATTTTTTTCCGATATGCCATTTTTTTTATTTGAGCGATTAATCACGAAACGCCACACTGCTAAACACAACGTACACGAATGTGTTCTTTAGCACAACTTTTCCTTATAAATCCTATACTGTGCATTATCACATTGATAATCAGTGGGTTCATCCAAAAGCTGAACAATGTTGCTTTCAGAGGCTTTATGTGGAGTTAGATGAAAATAAGGTGCATTTTGATCTGTTCTGAGACCAGCGCAGACTGACAGCACACTGGAGATTAAGTAATTCACTAAATAGGAAGCAAGGAAGAAAGGGAGCATCCTATATCTTTCCTATGCAGCTAAGTACATTCACTCCAAAAATACCACCAAAAATATGACCAAAAGTTCAGTTTCAGGCTGCAGGTGAGGTTTGGACCACTTAACATGGCTGGCAGACATGGGTCAATGGTAATCAGTACATAGATTCAGAATTTATAATGTATAATTTTATTTAAACATGGTGTGCAGTGATTGGATGATGCTGGCCATTACTTTTGAATCATAATTAATTATGCTAATTTATGATTATTAAAATGGGAGAACATTGAGATTTTGTTGCCAAAGTAAAAAACAATAAAAACAAAAACATTGTAACAAAAAAGTCAAATCAAGTCAAATAATTTTTATTTGTATAGTTTTTTGTTTGTGCTTTTCCACAACGTCTCAAAAAGATGAATAACCGACACTCCTGGAAATTTCACAACTTAGTTCCGCTTAGTCCAATATTTAGGAAAACTATATATATATATATATATATATATATATATATATATATATATATATATATATACATGTATATATATATATATATATATTATTTTTTTTTATTTTTTTTGCATGTTTATTAAGTGCTACCAGTTTCAAATCAAAAAGGGAAATGGAAAATGCACACAGCGGGTCTCAGGAGGATACTGCAGTAAAAGTGTGGTAATTTGGACAGAGTATTCCTGCAGTTTCCAGTACTGCAGTAATACTGCAGCCAATTTACCACACTTGTACTACAGTTAAAAAACTGCAGTTATTTTTTTATAGTGAAAGAATTTTGCTGCAGTGGTTCAGGAAGTCACAGAAATAATAACACCTCTGTTCACCAGCCCTGTGAAATCCACCCTCTGTCTTTCTGTCTCTTTCTTCACTCTACAAAGGTCTGAGAGGGAGGAATCTGTGTCGTGATTTCCCAGAGCTTATTTAAGAGAAGTAACATGAAATACTCAATAGAAAGACCCCATTAGTCGTTCAAATATCTCCTGTGGATCACACTCTTAGTCTACAATATTACTCTATCTGTCTATGGCCGGGAATTGTACTAGTGCAGGGCCAGCACTAGCTAAAGGCAGACTAGGCAATTGCCTAGGTCCTCTGCATTGCCTGAGGGCCTCCAAAAGACATGTGAACTTGGTGGTTAGCTAGGGCTATACAGGGCAACAGTTTTGCACGCAATTGTGATTACAAATTATAACGTGAAAAGAAATTGTAACCCTACAATTTCAGTAAACAGACTCTGACAGCATTCCTATAGAATACACAGACCATTCAGTAATTCACTCTGTAAGCATGATGGCAAGAGCTGGCAAAAAAAAAAAAAAAAAAAGAAAACACTATGATTGGCTGCAGTGGAACTCTTGTGAGCACAGGTTTTTATCTGTTCATCATGTAACAAAGTTGCCAAGGTTTTGCTGTTGCCAAGGTGTTCTGGGTGGTTACTAGGGCATTGGTATGGTTTTCTGGATGATTGCTAGGTGGTCAAAAGTACCCACACCCATGTCTTTATGTAAAAGTTACCGGTGCAAATTTAAAGTGTTGTGGGTGCTTGGCAGGGTATTGCTGTTGCTAAGGTGCTCTTAGTGGTTACTAGAGCATTGCTAAGTGGTTACTAAGGTGTTATGGGTGGTTGCTATGTGGTGGCTTACTAGCCCAAGTCAAAAGAGTGTCAAATTCTATAAGGTTCTATTGTCAGCCAGGCAAAAATCTTAAGTCTGATTGTGAAGAGAAGTAATAGCACACCTCTTTTCAAAATCCACTCAGTTTGAGGTATCATTCGTGTCCAGGAAACAAACTGTGTGGAACAAGTTACAAACTGAAGTTTAATACTTAGGTTAGTGGTTTGTTGAACTCCTGAGCCATAGTAATAGTGATGCTTACATTAGCAAACAGCACTAATACCATTCATTTTGACATTGGTCACAACAGGCTTTAATTAGGGCAAAGTAAATAAACGCAGTGTTTGTGTTTCCATTATTGCATCACTATGGACAACACTTAATATTACAATGGCCTGTAAGGCCGCTCTACACCCCTCTACACCTCATGTCTGCCGAAATTAAATAATAACTAGACCAGAGTGGAGACTGTCCCTGACTGCACAAAATGCATTTTAGAAAGTGTGTGTGGCCACATCCTGACAACACCATCTAAATCCAACATTGTGAAGCTGAGTGTTAACAGCATAAATGAGACATTTTTTGTTCATTAGAGTAATGTAATTGAGCACTCCACAAAGACAAGAAGAGGAGGCGGAGCCAGATGACATCCTAAGGAGAAGGTCAAGTTTTCAAACAGCACTTTAGAAGCTCATGTGAATTAATTGGCCCTGTGAGGAAACATTAGAACTGTTAGAGGAGCCATGGTGACTAAACACTATCTGACCCGCGGTTAAGTGTGGAGAAATTCACATCTGCAAAACTGTTATTACAAACTGTGCAATCTCTCGGGGGACAGTAAAGACATACTCATCAGAGAGAAAAGGATTCGTAATTACTGCCTTCTGACAGGGAAATGGGTTTGAGATTATAGCAGCAAAACAAAACCAGAAAGAAGAGGATCACAATTTTACACACTGTTACTTGATGACAGTACAAACAGATCCGTCACGCTAATAATCACATTTCAAAGCAATAAACCTTCCTAGGCATAAACAAGGGTCATAGTTTGGGTGACAGTTAATCCCTGATGGTAGATGCCAAAACTTCATCACTCTGGAGGCAAAAAGTAACTTTCTTTATTGACTGCTATTCAAAAGTAGCAGCCTATTCTGCTGAAGTTTTTCATTTTTTATATAAACAAGCAAAATATACGTAAATATTTAATTGTATTATATGATTTTTTTTGTCAGTGCCCAATCATTTTGGACGGCTCTTAATAGTGTGAAAAATTTACTTTTCCATATTATATTTCTTGCAGCAAGCTGTTATTATAGACCTTTTCATATTTTCAGCATTTCAACTATTTATTTATTTATTTTTTACAGCCTATAAACTCATGATGCTTTAGGCATAAGATACAGTATGTCAAAATAAAAATATCTTGTAACGTTGCGCTGCTGGCACTGGCAATGACGAAGACGAATTGAAGAACCCAAGTGCAATTTATTAAACAAAAGTGAACACCAGTAAAACCCTAACTATAAATTTGAAGCATAAACATGAACTTGATTAGGCATAGACATGAACTTGACATGAACTTGACATGAACTTGACATGAACTTGACATGAACTTGACATGAACTTGACATGAACAGCATACCAAACATATACAATACTTGACAAAGGACAATGGAAAACATGAGGGTTTAAATACATGGGAGAACAAACCAATGAACAACCAGAACTCTAAACAAGATCATTAAACAATAAACCAATGAAAACAAGACACATGAACATGGAGGGAAAACAGGAATCACATGACTAGGGAACCACATGACATGAACCAGGATATAGATTTTTCAAAATAAAAGACATGAAATACAAGAATCAACTAAATACACATGACATATCTGGTGTCATCGATGTGTTTTTTAAAATTTGAAGCCTGTTGACACCCATCACTGCTGACAGTTCTCTGGAATGGAAGAGTAATGCAGGAGAAGACAGATCATGCATTCCCGTTCTCACCAGCACACAGCAAGTGCAGCTTTGTATGTTAACATGACTTGACTTTTTGCCTCATAGTCATATTGCTTCTCAAATAAAAAATTTGTGAAACATCAATTGTTTGGAGGAATAAAGAAATGTCAGACTGTGACATCAGTTTGTTAAGAGAAGTTTAGGAAACAATGCAAAGTGGGTTATAGATTATTATTTTTTTTAACATTTATTTATTTATTTATTTATTTTTGCACTACAACAACTGGACCCCTATAGTTTCACTCTTAAGGGATTATATAATGTATATAATGTATATAATTTAATCATTTTATTCCTTCTCTGAGGTCCACTCATAATATTAGTCAAGGTTTCATGCACCACTGTAATTCAGTTTACAGAACCATTTTCTACCCTCTGTAAAACCCTTAGAACTAAACAGCTGCTTTTTGCTGCTCACATCTGAAATCGACATGCTGTTTCCAAATGTTCATGTACCTTGAAATTTGCCATATTCTGCTGAATTACTGACAAGCACCATACCCATCAAACACTTTTGCATCAATTCAAGTATGATCACATTTCTCTCTACCGAAAGTAATCGCGTTCACATAAACAATTGTGACCATGATTCTGAGGTTGCATTTTCGCACTAAGGTTACGTTTTTACTTCACTGATGGTAAGGTTAAGAGTTGGGGTTAGGTGGCAGAGTTAATAAAATATGCATTACTGTTGACTGTATTACATCATTTACAACTAAAAATACAACTCGTTTTGGCACCACTCTGTGAACATTTCACCCTGAATCTAAACCTCATACACACCCATACATTCAACAACACTTCCAACTTTGATCAAATGATCATAGACCTTGTTAAATATAAATTTCAGCCAAACTTTCCAAACATTCTCTTAAAAAGCATGGCGCGAACTAATGTTACCGTGCAAGTCTGTCATAGAGTGTTCTGATGTCCCTTTTTTTTTATGACAACAACCGTCCAAACTGTGATGTTTTTCTTGTAAAACTTATTTTAGCACTTGTTTTTATGTTCTTTGAGTGAAGTTAGTATTGCGTTTCTGGGATAAATGAAACGGGGAGAATCTGGACGGATTTTTGAAAGTGCAAAAGAGGCTCATCTTCTTTCACATTGTCAAAAACCTGCTGTTTACCATCTCTCAGAATCTCTCCATCTAACTTACACATAAAACATTCATAACTGAGATGGCAGATCAAAGGAAAAGAAAAAAAGAAAGAAAGCATTGGATAAAAATGAAGCAAAAAGAGATGAAGACGAAGAGAAGGAGAGAGAGAGAGAGAGAGAGAGAGAGAGAGGTGGCTTTCCCCAGGGTTAGTCTCTCTCTCAGATTGTCATGCACATGTATAATCATGGTCTTGCACAGAAGGCACTAAACATAGACTTATCATAATCCTGACAAATAATACATGAGACTGCACATTCTCCAAGGTGTAACTCCAAAAAAAAAAAAAAAAAAAAAAGATTCTTAAACCCTAAATTATAGCATGTAAATATTTTATGCCTCCAATGCAGAGCAAAGATCAGAATCAGAATTAGCTTTATTACCAAGTATGCTTAAACATACAAGGAATTTGTCATGGTGACAGAAGCTTCCAGTGCAAAGAGAATGCAACCATAAATATACACATACATACATATACATTTAAACATACATTCATATAATGACATAAAAAAATAAAAAAATAAGATATAACAGATAAAAAAAGAGAAATATACAATAGAGCAATAATGTTTGAATATTTTATATACAGATATACAGTTATGTGCAGGTGATGTATTGAAGAAGAGGTAGGATATGTTAAAGAATATAAATGAAATATGAATATAAGTAGGAATGGATGGATTGAATATTGCACATGGTTGTATTGACAAAAGGAAAGTATTTGGGGCAGTTTTAACTGTTCATGAGGTGGATGGCCTGAGGGAAAAAACTGATCCTGTGCCTGGCTTTTCTGGTGCTCAGAACTCTGTAGCGCTGGCCAGAGGGCAACAGTTCGAGAAGGAATTGTGCTGGGTAAATGGAGTCAAGAGTGATTTTACCGGGGAGTCATGTGGCGCCATGTGAGGGTCGGACGTGTGAACGGCGAGCTCTGCGCAATTTGCTAGTTTTTAATACTTTTTGTGCCATAAACTGGTGAGATTCTATGCACCCTGTTCCATAACTGTTTTATGAAGAGATACACCTGGAGACACAATCAGGTCCTCAAGACCCTGGAATTAGCTTTGGAGAGCAAGCGAAGCGCGACCAACTCCCAGCCACCAAGAGCAAGCAATCCCCAAAGGCAACAATGTTTGTTAGAGAAGGGCAGAAAACACCCAAACATCCCTCCACCAAGTCAGAAGTAGGACAACTATGCATGGCACGTGACTGGAAAATGCTGGCAGACATCGGCCAACAGCTAATCTTTCCACCGGAGATCACCCCCACCAACCTCAGGCCAGACATGGTACTCTGGTCCCCCTTACTTACGATGGTTTACATCATAGAGCTCACAGTCCCATGGGAGAACTCAGTTCAGGAGGCCTATGAGCGAAAGAAGCTGTGCTATGCAGAGCTACTTTAGCAGCAGAAGCGAAGCAGCGTGGCTGGAACACCAAAGTTTATCCAGTTGAAGTGGAATGCAGAGGATTTGTGGCATCATCTATCATCAGACTGTTGAAAGAACTCGGAATCCACGGTGAGGCTTTACGGAAGACCATTAGAGAAGTCTCAGAGGTGGCGGAAAGAAGTGGATTTTGGCTCAAGCGGAATGAACCGTGCTAGGTCCCAAGTAAACCAACATAAACCAATCAAGAACTCCCACTTGTCAACCTTTCAGCCAGCTGCAGACTTCACCAACAGGGTGAATTTCGGGAATGGTTGAGCATGGGACACAAGCTGAGGACTGATCATCCTGCAGCGGGCCACCCTTGTGGAGGGTGTATAATGTTGAAAGGCCGAAACACCCAACGATGCAAGGGCACACTACTGATGATGTATCCCGTGCCTAATTGACCCTAAATGGTACCCTGGCCAAGATTTACCTCCTATAGAACTTGGAGAATCCCCACCAGTTGATCGTCTACCACTCCCAACAACAAGGCAAATCTCGGACAAGTGCTCACCCCCTATTGGCACAAGGGACAGTTCTAACATCTCATCCTGTGTTTTTGATTCTTCTATGAAGACAATATGTCAAAGAATTCAAAATCCTCGGGCTCTGGAGACATTAAAAGACATTTACATGCTCATGCTTGTACCCCAGACAGGCCACAGAACAGGGACTCAGTTTAGATCGATTATCTGGAGTCATCAGAGAAGGAATTAGCTGCTAACCCGCTAGCAACCAAGACAGACTTGGAACACGTTTGAGAAAAGTTGGAAGACTTAGAGAATCGTAGCCGTCGAAACAACATCTGAATTTTTGGAATTTCAGAGAACAAAGAAGGCCGAGATATGGTGAAATTCCTAGACGAGGTCTTCCCAAGTCTGCTCGACATAACACATAACACATAGCTCACAGGGTTCTGGCTTGGAGATCCGCTGAGGGAGAATTTCTGGCCAATTTCTAAGATCATCCGATAAAGATCTTGTGTTACACGAGGCGAGGAGTAAAGGAAGGCTTTCTTGGAAGAAGAAATTTCTTGTTCCCAGACATTGCAAATTCGACAAGAGAGAAACGTGATCGATTCAAGGAATGCAAGAAACTCTTACATCAATGGAAGGTTGCTTTTGCACTGATACTCCCGGCCAAATTGAGAATAGATAATGGATGGCTGCAAAATATTTACATGCCCACAGCAAGCGATGTCCTTCATAAAGTTAATGGAATGAGTAAGTTATTGTGTGATACTGTCTATACAGCCGAGTGGGCCTGACTCACTGAACATTCACTTGACTGTCAGAGGAACCGAGTGCCTTCTTTGTTCTTTTTTGTGTTGGTTCCGCCTAGCGGCTGGAGTTTGTTTTGTGGAGTAACACTCCTTCGGGAAAGTTTGTGGATGAATTTGCACGTTCTTTGTGCTTATGCCTCCTATTGGTTGGAGTTTGTTCTGTGGAATATTTCTTGCAAAACATTGGAGTGATTAGGGCATTTTTTCATGAGACTGGTCAGAACCCAATTTTTTATGTGATTATCCCCCAAATTTATGACTGCCCCATCACCCAAAATACAGAGTCTGGGAAAAGGTAAAATTTGAGAGCTCAAAACTTCACACATAAAACTCTGAACTTTCGACCAAAATTCTTGAAACTTAGCACACCCCCAAAAAACATGGATTGTGTCTCCATCTTCTGATTGGCATTGCCAGCAAGTAGGTGTGTCTTTAAGATCTCTAGATGCAGACTTGACATTTTTTAGAATCCTAGCCTACACTTCCTCCTCCAATACCAAGTTTAAATCTTTCTCCCATAATCTCTTGATAGAAGTTAAAGCTCTGTCCCCCAGACTCTGATTTAACAGGGAGTAATACACTGATGCCTCATGACCTTTTCCAAGAGCAGTAATCACCTCTCCCAGAGTATCTGCTGCTTTAGGGGGGTGTGAGCTACTTCCAAAAATATTACAGTGCAGGTGGCGCTCGGGACACTTTTGTCCATACTGCGTGCAAATGTGAGATAATGGGGTGTGACTTAACTACTCCGGTTAGTTTAATAGAAAGGCTTTGTAATGGCAAAATAGGGGCCAGTAATTCCTGTTCAATACAAAACCAGGGATGGGCTCTCTCAGGTGGAAGCGACCAATGAGCGAAATGTCTGAGACCGAATGCATAATAATTAAACAAAATCTTGGGTAGGCCTAGCCCACCTCTGTTAATCGACCTATGTAACTTATTAAAATGTAATCTGGGACGTTTACCATTCCAAATGAATGACTTCGCTATACTATCAAATTGCTTGAAATAACAGAGGGGGACATCTACAGGGAGATATTGTAATACGTAGTTACATTTTGGAACACAATTCATTTTAATAACATAAATAAATGTAATGAAGCCCACCTGCCCACATCGCTTGAAAACCTTTTAATTAAGGGGTCAAAATTAACTCTAACTAAATCAGACAAATTTGCTGGGAATAAAATGCCCAAATACTTAATGCCCTGTTTGGGCCACTGGAAGGCGCCAAGCTGGAAAGCCGTTGCTGGGCAGTACGTTGTCAGAGCCAAAGCTTCGGATTTAGACCAATTGACTGTGTATCCTGAGAATTTAGAAAAGGAATTAATAATTCTGTGGAGGCAAGGCATAGATCTAGTACGGTCGGAGACAAATAACAAAATATAACCTGCGTAAAGCAAAGGTTTATGCGCCATACCTCCCGCCACCACCCCTGGAAAATCATCTTCCCTTCTTATCGCGGCTGCTAATGGTTCAGGGCAAGACAGAACAATAATGTGGAAAGAGGGCAACCCTGTCAGGTGCCCCTATCCAGAGTAAAAGAATCTGAAATTAATCCATTCGTTTGTACCGCCTCTACTGGGTGTCTATAAAGTAGCTTAATCCAACCAATAAAAGTTTTCCCGACCCTGTATATTTCCAAAATCTTAAAAAGATAATCTCATTCTACAATATCAATTGCCTTTCTGCCATCAATTGAGATGGCAGCGACCAGAGTCTGATCATTCACCACTGACCACATGATATTGATGAAACGCCTAATATTATCAGAAGAGCTACGACCCTGAATACACCCCATCTGATATATGTGTCTAAGAGGTGTCATAACTTAATCGGTTAGCCAGAATTTTTGAAAATATTTTAATGTCTAGCTGGATCAAGGAAATTGGAAGGTAAATCATACACTCGTTTGGATCTTTGTCTTTTTTAAGAATCAGACTGATCCGTGCTTGTGTCATGGTTGGCGGAAGCTTTCCGTTCTTTAATGATTCTGTATAAACTTCTAACAAAAGTAGATCCAGTTCTATAGCATAACATCTAAAAAAATTCAGAGGCAAAGCCATCTGGCCCTGGAGCCTTGCCTGTAGGCAAGGCCTTAATTACCTCGCTAAGCTCCTCCAAGGTTATCTCAGAATCAAGTGCATTTTTTTGCTCCGTTGTCAGTTTAGGGAGTTCTAATAGTTTCAAAAAATCTCTAATATCCTCATCAGTAGACGAAGACATGGAACTATAGAGATCAAGATAGAATGCTTTAAAAGCATTATTAATATCACTGGCCGAGGTAAATATTTTACCACCAGCAGATTTCACTGAGGGAATGGTAGAAAAAGGCTCTCTCTTCTTTATATATCTAGCCAAAAGCTTCCCTGCTTTGTCCCCGGACTCAAAGTATGACTGTCTTGCCCTGAATAGCCAAAACCCCACCTTCTGCGACAAAATAGTATTATATCTGTATTTCAATCAGGTAAATTCTCTGAGGCCATCATATGACATTTGGCGCTTCAGCTCTGACTTTTAATATTTCCTTCCAACTCCATGATTTCTCTTGCATTGGATGTTTTGATGAATGAGGCATACTGTATGATCTGACCCCTAAGAACTGCCTTAAGTGCATCCTAAGCCACGCCCACAGAGGATACTGAGGACCAGTTGGTCTCCATATAAACATTGATTTCAGCCTTTAACATTTGTTGGAAATCAGGATTTTGCAAAAGGGATACATTAAAGCACCAACTATATGATTTATTTTTCTCCGTATGTGGCAACACTTCTAAACTCACCAGGGCATGATCTGAGACTAAGATGTTTCCAACTGAACAATCAACAACAGATGAAATGAGGGACTTAGATATATATATATACTGTGTATATATATATATATATATATATATATATATATATATATATACTGTATATATATATATATATATATATATAAATCTATTCTAGAATACATTTTATGGACTGATGAAAAAAAATTATTGTCCCTACCAGATGGGTTCAAGAGTCTCCAAATATCTGTAAGACCAAGATTTTTACATTAAAGCACTTTGTTTAACATTTGTTAAATGTTAAGATTATATCTAAGTCCCTCATTTCATCTGTTGTGGATTGCTCAGTTGGAAACATCTTAGTCTCAGATCACGCCCTGGTGAATTTAGAGGTGTTGACACATATGGAGAAAAAGAAATCATATAGCTGGTGCCTTAATGAATCCCTTTTTAAAATCCTAAATTCCAACAAATGTTAAAGGCTGAAATCAATGTGTATATGAAGACCAACTGGTCCTCAGTATCCTCTGTAGTCATGGCTTGGGAGGCACTTAAAGCGGTTCTTAGGGGTCGGATCATTCAGTATGCCTCATTCATCAAAAAGTCCAAAGCACGAGAACTCGTGGAGTTGGAAGGGAATATTAAAAGTGCCGAAGCAGAGCTGAAGCGCTGAATGTCATCTGATGGCCTCAGAGAATTGACCCGATTAAAATACAGATATAATACTATTTTGTCGCAGAAGGTGGGGTTTTGGCTATTCAGGGCAAGACAGTCAAACTTTGAGTCGGGGGACAAAGCAGGGAAGCTTTTGGCTAGATATATAAAGCATAGAGAGTCTTTTTCTAGCATTCCCTCAGTGAAATATGCTGGTGGTGAAATTTTACCTCAGCCATTGATATTAATAATGCTTTAAAAAAATTATATCTTGATCTTTATAGTTCCACATCTTCGTCTACTGATGAAGCTATTAGAAACTTTGTGGAACCATTAGAACTCCCTAAACTGATGACGGAGCAAAAAAATTCTCTTGATTCTGAGATAACCCTGGAGGGCTTAGCAAGGTAATTAAGGCCTTGCCTACAGGAAAAGCTCCAGGGTCAGATGGCTTTGCCGCTGAATTTTGTAGATCTTATGCTACAGAACTGGCTCCACTTTTGCTATAAGTTTATACAGAATCATTAAAGAATGGAAAGCTTCCACCAACCATGACACAAGCCTGGATCAGTCTGATACTTAAAAAGGACAAAGATCCAAGCGAGTGTAAGAGTTACCGTCCAATTTCCCTGATCCAGCTAGATGGCTAACTGATTAAGTTATGACATCTCTTATATATATAGATCAGGTGGGGTTTTATTCGGGGCCGCAGCTCTTCTGATAACATTAGGCGTTTCATCAGTATCATGTGGTCAGTGGCGAATGATCAGACTCCAGTCGCTGCCATCTCACTTGATGCCGAAAAGGCATTTGATATGGTAGAATGGGATTATCTTTTTTTGGAAATATACTGGTTCAGGAATACTTTTAATGGATGGATTAAGTAACTTTATAGACACCCGGTAGGCGGCAGTACAAACTAATGGATTCATTTCAGATTATTTTACTCTGGATAGGGGCACCCGGCAGGGTTGCCCTCTTTCCTCATTATTGTTCTGTCTTGCCCTTGAACCATTAGCAGCCATGATAAGTAATGAAGATGATTTTCCAGGGGTGGTGGCGGGAGGTATGGCGCATAAGCTTTTGCTTAATGCAGATGACATTTTATTATTCGTCTCCGATCCCACTAGATCTATGCCTTGCCTCCCCAGAATTATTAATTCCTTTTCTAAGTTCTCAGGATACAGAGTCAGTTGGTCTAAATCCGAAGCTTTGGCACTGACAGCATAATTCCCAGTAACGGCTTTTCAGCCGGCGCCTTCCAGTGGCCCAAACAGGGCATTAAGTATTTGGACATTTTATTACCAGCAAATTTGTCTGATTTAGTTAGAGTTAATTTTGACCTCTTAATTAAAAGGTTTTCGAGCAATGTGGGCAGGTGGACTTCATTACATTTATCTATGATTGGGAAGGTTAATGTTATTAAAATTAATTGTATTCCAAAATTTAACTACCTGCTGCAGTCTTTCCCTGTAGATGTCCCCCTCTCTTATTTCAAGCAATTTGATAGCATAGCGAAGTCCTTCATTTGGAATGGTAAGCTTCCCAGATTGCATTTCAATAAGTTACATAGGTCGCTTGACAAATGTGGGCTAGGCCTACCCAAGATTTTATTTTATTATTATGCATTCGGTCTCAGACATTTGGCTGATTGGTCGCTTCCACCTGAGAGAGCCCCTCCCTGGTTTTGTATTGAACAGGAAGTTCTTGCCCCTATTTCACCATTGCAATGCCTTTCAATCAAACTAACCAGAGAAGTTACGTTACACCCCGTTTTCTCACATTTGCACTCGGTGTGGACAAAAGTGTCTTAAAAGTGAATTAAAGAGTGTTTAATTCGGACATTTATTTAAATGTTGCCTTGAGCATATGGCTGAACCACATTATCTATTAATAAGTCCCCTCTTTGCTTGTCAGAGTGGATCATGAGGGGGGTTACTACACTCAGTGACCTATATGAGAGGTGAGTGTTGAGATCCTTTGAAAATTTGGTTCAACATTTTGGGATTCCCAGATCTCAGTTCTGTAAGTATTTACAGCTGCGCCACCTGCTCTGTAATGTTTTTGGGAGTAATTTACACCCCCCTAAAGCGGCAGATACTATGGAAGTCATGAGGCATCAGTGTATTACTGCCTGCTAATTCAGAGTCTGGGGGACGGAGCTTTAACTTCTATATAATAGTGGGGGTTAAAAATTGATTCTGTTTGTATATGTTTTGCTGTTCTTTGTTTAATAGATGAATCAATAAATAATGTTAATCGTAAAAAAAAAGTGATTTTGCCAGCCCTTTTCTTCACTCTGGATGTATACAGTTCTAGCAGGGTGGGTAGGGGAGCGCCAATAATCCTCTCAGCAGTCCGATTTAAATATTTGCTTCTTTGGCAGATTTTACCTGGCTTTTACACTGAGGGAGCATCTCATTTTAATGCAATTCACTCTAGAGGCAGCAAAATTTATATGCACACAATAAGGCAAGATGAAGGTATTTATACTGAGATTTTAATGATAAAAGATATGAACACATACAAACATTAGATTGTCATTGAGTGACTGGGCACACATCATTGCATTGCCGCTGTAAGTGTGCGATTCGGAGGCAGCTGACAGTATTGGAAACATGCCACATGCAGTCTAGGATTAGATCAGGTAATCATCTTATTAGTAATTATAATTGATTAAAACGCATCCAATGGCTTTGACGTGACATCTGTTGGGGTTATTTGCATATATGCCACACAGTTTGACAGTTGTTTTTATGTCTTTATGGTTGGCACAAATCCTGAATGATTTAATCAGAATATATCCTCACAAAGAGCTAGCTAGCTAACACATAAAACATGAAAATAATTACACTCACCTTTTTAATTGAGCGCAACCAGAAGTATTTTTTTCCCCATTAATTTCTATCATAGGGTTTTCATAAAAGTCTTCATTGAAGAGTCCATGAACCAAGCTTCGAGGTGGATCACATCATTACAAACTTTGAATTAAGGTAGAGAAATATTTGAAAATCAGACAAAAAGACAGAAGTACAAGACGATGTACTTAGTCTAATTAAGGAATAAACTACTATCCCATAAAGCATTGCGGATGATGTAATCAAATGAAAAAGGAAAATATATTAATTTAGTAGATTGAGAGTATAGGGAGACCGACTCGATTAATTACATAAATAACAGTACGTCATGGAAGTTAGCGGTCACTATGGGGTTTGCCGTGCTTTGTTGGCCACGATTCATTGATTGGTGGAGCATTTCTCTACAGGATCATGGGTGGTGTTGTTCTTCACCAGGAACTCTGCTACTAAACATGTTTTCTAAAAAAAATAAATTGAAATAACATGGACTGATGGCTTTAACAGAAGTGTATACCATTGATTAACAACCTCGGAGCTCATGGCAGGCCTGTCTTTAAAGGCCTATAAGTCATAATTAAAATTAATTAGCTTCTGGAAGTAAAAAACTAAATGGGATTTTTACTTCCAGAAACCACCTGTTGCGCTCTATTGAAGAGATATTGGTCATCAAAGAATTTGTACTTCTTTTCTGTTTTTCATTGCTGAAATGTTATTAATAATCCTGTGGACATTGCTAAAGCCAATCCAAGGAAGGTTGTGTAGTGATGTAGCTAGAATTTCTTTTCTTTTTTCTTTTTTAAATTAATAATAATGCCAAAGTAATATAACACAAAGAACAGTGATATAAATATACATTAAGTTTTGCACATTGAGAAAAAAAACCTGTTAAATTATATCATAAATATGTTATCAGACTTTGTGAAAAGGATCCGCTCTAAAGCATACATAGAAATAAATAATTTCAATGTTCAGTGATCCACTCTTAAAAATAAAGGTTCTTCAAGGGTTCTTTGTCGGGATGTATGGTTCCATGAATAACCTTTACCATCTGTGGAATCTTTCCATTCCACAAAAGGTTCTTTATAGTCCCAAAAGGTTCTTTAGACCATAAAAAGGTTCTGCACACCAGAGATGGGTAGTAATGCACTACATTTACTCCATTACATTTACTTGAGTAACTTTTTGGCAAAAAAATTACTTTTAGAGTAGTTTTTACTTTTTACTCTCAATCAAGTAAATTTATAATTAAAAAAATGTACTTCGTTACAATGGGTGGCGTTCCTGTCATTACATTACTGGGTTTAATTTGAATTAATGCATAATTTATTGAGAGATTATTGAATGGGACTTTTACAACAGTGGAATTTCACAAAGCTGTGCACGCTGTCACAGACTGTCGCTCAAGCCGAGTCCATCACTGCTGCAGCATCAAGCTCTTCAAAGTGAAACACTTTCTTCACTCTGCACAGTAAAAAATATAATAGTTTCATCATGCAATGCCTTCATTTAACACCAAATCAAGCGGATATTTCAAGATTAAAATTGCAGCCCCAACTTAAGGCAGGATGCTGAGGTAAGGTTTGGCGCTAATGATAATGCTGACTTTTCTGTGACATGGTCATTTTCAGGATGATTCTGTAAATATGGGCTCTTATGACATCAGTTTTTAAGTGTAAATTTTTAAATCTGCAGCAATATATCAGTGAAAACTGTGACTACACTGAACTAACAACTAAAATTCATGAAATAGCGAAAGAAGGCATTAATAAAACATGATCTTGCTTTGGTTTACAGTATATTTCAGCATTATATATAATGTCCCTGTGGGACATTGTTCACGTTTTCACCGTAATAATTATTAGAAAGTTTTCCAAACCTCTCTTCTTATTGACAAATTCATCCAGATCTGACAAGAGCCTTTCAAGTGATAGTTCACCCAAAAATGCAAATTCACTCATCATTAACATCACCGTGCAGCTGGGTTCAACTACAGTAACGCCTTCCAAAATCTGTGAAGCTGACTCACTTTCTGTCTTCAAAAATCGGCTAAAATCACATGTTTTCCATGAGCACTTAACCAGTCACTCTTAAAAAAAATTTAAAATAAAAAAGAAATTATATATTCTTGTTGCACTTTAAAGGTGCTATACTGTATGTAATTCTTTTACTGTACTAAATCATAAAATGACCATAATATGTCATTAGAGAATTAGGAAACATGCTAAGTTGAAATGCTGGTTTCTCCAATAACAATGCTACAGCCAGTATATTCTACTTTGAAGTTTCCATTCCAGGCTGGAATTTCTGTTTATGTTTTGGCATGTGTGATCCTGCCCACTGCCCACTCACCAATAGTATTTTGACACTGCCGGGTTGTCAGATTTGAACAAGTTTGCAGGCAAACAACACTGCGTGCCGCAGCCATGGAAGCCAGCAAACGAACTGGATCAGAGAAAACAGAGTCCACCTGACATAAAAGGCCTTGCCATCTGTCTAAAAAACCACCATGACCAGAGGTGTAGTACATTTTTCATTTATGCATTTGGCAGACACTTTCATCCAAAGCAATTTACAGTGCTCTTATTACAGAGACAATCCCCCTAGAGCAGCCTGGATTTTAGTGCCTTGCTCAAGGACACAATGGTGGTGGCTGTGGGGATTGAACCAACAACCTCCTGCTTAGCAGTTCAGTGCTTTAGTCCACTATGCCGCCACCACCACTCCTAGTAAAACAAGGATAAATACTGGAGATGCCTTTGGAAGATGGAGACAGCTTAAAGCCCAGAAATCCTTTAAAACGGATGCTGAGTTAGCTAATTTTCTCCTTAACAGGTAAGCATTGAGCGTCACCTAAAATTAGCTAATTTATCTCGGCTACTAGTAGGGGTGGACATTTTGAGTAAATTCAACATTTGAGTACTCGTGTTGCGTGTCCTCATTCTGGCAGCCCGCATGAGCTTCAAGTCTGGGGCAGGGCAGACAACTCTCCAATATTTTGAATTTGGACTGCAGTACCCATTTCAAACGCTTGTTGTCAGTCTTGCATATAGCACCTTTAATCTGTCTTGAATACTACTATTCTGATGCTAGTGAAAATTTGTAATGCAGCAATTTTCGTACCACTGTCTCCTTAAGATGAGTAGGACACTTCGAATGCAGCCTTCGAATGCGACCTTCTTTCACGGGAATTCTGAGGATGCATGAGGTGTATACTTCGTGGGCACTCATAACCCACAATTCTTTGCTTCAGCGGAAATGTCTAAAAAAAAATGATGCCAATTTGCCTGTAAATATGATGTTCAAACGCAAGGAATGTTAATTCCCAAGCTGAAGTACCTCAGTAGATGGGTGCAGAGTATATAATATGTATAATTATATTAATATATAATTAAAATAAAGTATTAGACTAAAAGTACACCTGTAAAATCTATTTTCTTTTCTCTTTACATCATTATAATTTTCTAAAATGCACCTCATGCATTGCCTTCCAGAGGGACTTTGTTCCTTTCTCACTAAAAGCGCTCGCGCTTGTTAAAGTGTGGCATGCTGTCATAGCAACCGTGTTACGTTATGTTTCCATTTGTCCTACGAAGGCTTGTTTAAAGGAGGACACTCAGTATACTGCAGCCTTCAAAGGACGCGTCCTACCTAGCATGCAGCCTTCCAAACGAGACACAGCCAATATCTTCAGAAGCGATGTGATAGGTGTAGATGAGAAACAGATCACTTTCACATTCTTCTTCTTGTGTTTTTGGTGATTCACATTCTTCTCTACATATCGCCCCATGCTGGGCTGGGAGAAGAACTTCTAGCAAAAAATGACTTAAATATTGATTTCTCACCCACATCTATCATATCACTTCTGAAGATATGGATTTAACTACAGGAGTTGTATGGATTACTTTTATGATTCCTTTATGTGCTTTTTGGAGCATCACAATTTTAGCACCCATTCACTTGCATTGTACTGACCTACAGAGATGAAATACAGTATTCTTCTAAAAATCATATTTTGTGTTCTGCAGAAGAAACGAAGTCATACATATCTGGGATGGCATGAGAGTGAGTAAATGATGAGAGCATTTTCATTTTTGAGTGAACTACCCCTTTAAAGTTATAGCTCAGCCATGATTCAATATTCCGTCATCAGTGTTCCAAACTCGTGTGACCCTTTGTATTCTGTGGAACACAAAATATGTTAGACAGAATGTTAGGGACTGACAGTCTCAGTCATCATTCATTTTCAAAATATATAGAAATAAAACAAAACATTCACTGAAAGTAAATGGTGACCAAGGTAAACATTCTGTCTAAAATCTCAGAAAGAAAGTAATACAGGTTTGGAACAGCATGATGATGAATGATGACAGAATTTCCATTAATAATAATAATAAAAATAATAATTCTGTAATACATGTTATATGTGTATTATGTAATGGAATGTAGGGAGTTAACATCCATTATGTCATTTGTGAAAGTAATGAGTTGCTCACTACTTGAGTACTCTTTTAAATGGATACTTTCTTACACTTACTCAAGTAAATATTCATGTTATCACTTTTACATCTACTTGAGTAATATTTTTTTTTTAAGTAATTGTACTTTTACTTGAGTAAAGTTTTTGGCTAATCTATCCACCTCTGCTTCACACTAAGTAATCTCAAGTGAATATTTTTTTAAAACTGGTGAAAAGTTAGCTCACTGCAAATTAATGGTGTGCTTTCAATGTCTTTGGTGAACATTCTCAAAATGTTAACAACATTATTCATAAGTGAAACATTATTTAAACATTACTACATAACAAAAAATATATATATGTCCTTGATTTATCAAAATTTTTAACATAATACTTTGTGTTTCTGTTGAATAAATGAACAACTTTCAATGCATACTATATTATTTATATTTATTTATTTATTTATTTATTTATTGCTGTTTAGACTATTTTTTCCCTGAATGACCAAAAAAAATTAAATAAAAAAAAAATAAATAAAAAAAATAATATATATATATATATATATATATATATATATATATATATATATATATATATATATATATATATATATATATAGTTTATTTATTGGATAACATATAGGATATTATAGGATATTTATTTATTTATATAAATTTATAATTACTTATATCCATGGTTATTATGTGATTTCACTGTAAAGAAAACAGCATGTAAGCTAAAGTGAAATATAAATGATTAATGATAAGTAAATAAATAAAGATTAAAAAAAAATACATAATCATTTCGCAATTAGTGAATAAGGCTATAAAAAACATAGTAAAATGTATTATATGAATTTAATGTTATAAAGTGCGTTTCTTATTGTTAATTATTTTCAAAGACTTTTTAGATCAATTTCCAGTTGGTCACACTTGCGTCGTCATTTATCATACACATGCGCAGAAGACGAACAACGCCTGAGGGAACTGAGAAGGCGCCATTTTTAGAGGAAAACTTAAATTTTATGATAAATAGAGTGCAATGTCATTACTGCATGTTTTAGTATCAGAATGTTTTGATTTTGCTTTGTAAGAACAAAAAACAATTTTTGTAATGGTAAAACCGATGGAAGTTTCAAACTTGAAAAACTTTAACGGCTGGATCCATTAAGTGGAGCTCTTTGTGTGTGTTAACGCGCACGCACAGTAGATTAATGATTATATTTTATGATAATAATTACCTTTAAGAGAATGATAAAGTTTCGTAATGTAAGTATACATTTGTGTAAGTTGCTTAACAAATCTAAGGAAAGGACAAGTTAAGACAAATGGAGGAAAGTCTTACCCTTTGTCTGCAGCGTTCCTTACAATCAAATCTATCTGACACCTTTACAGCTCATATGAACAAGTGTATCTGGACTATTCTGAGGACAAGACATAAGCAACAATAATCTTCCATTTATCCATATCCTGATGGGGAGCACACTTGATTTTTGGTGAAAGGAAGTGATCACAACTTTTGAAGACCTATGTGAAGAGCAGATAGCCTGCTATAGTTAAGCAGAGACTGGTTAGTATTCTTAACTATTTGCTTTACTATTGTCTTGCAGAATGAAATTAGATTTTTAAAACCACTGAACTACTAACTTAAACTGACAACATGTTTTTTTCCCAGTCTGTGTCTTACACTGCAGTCAATGTGACCAAACTGAGTGCTAAGCAAAATAATAGCCAATATTGTGATTTATTCAAAACCTGGTTGGCTCAGCGCTATTAAAATGACTCTTAAGCATGAGTAAGTGTCAGTTCCCACAAATTTAAAGAACAAATCATATTTTGTCTGTGGTGAAAGACCAGATTGTTTTTTATTCTGATTTACTAGGCAACAGTTAATGTCATCTTATAATAGACGTGTATTAGAAATACACTAGTTTAACATTTAATGTTAGCATATGATGACATAAATATATTTAAGAATGATTTTTGTTGTTTTCATCCTGAGCTGCACTGAACATGTAATGTCAAAGAACACTCCTGCACTGCTGAAAGGTACCCTCCATTTCTGATGAGGGAAGTCTACCTTTTGATAACTTTTTGCTACCTTTTTTGCTAATTGTTATACATCTACACTGCAAAAAAAAAATAAAAAATACCAAAAAATACCAAACAATAAATAAATAAATAAATAATAAAAAATAAATTTCAAGTTAAGTATTTTTGTTTTGTTTTCCAGTAAAAATATATAAACATTCTTAAACTGGCATAAGATTTTAAGTCTTGTTTTGAGATAAATCTAACCAAATTTGGCTGTTTGCCAATGGGGTAAATAAAATAAACTTAATTCAAAGGGTAAACAAGATTATTTATTTTTTTATCCCACAGGCAGATTTTTTCTTCTTCTTGTTTAAAGTCTAAAGTTCACAAATTTTGTTAGATTTCTCTTAAAACAAGACCTAATATCTTACGCCATTTTGCTTGACAAGTAAATAAATCATGTTTTAAGAATGTTTTGATAATTTTACAGGAAAACCAGTCAAAAAGACTTGTTTTGAAATAAATGTTTTGCAGTGTATAATAAAACCACTGATGTATGTGTAGAAACCTGTTTTTTCCCCCAAAAAACAATTTAAGCTTTATTATTGGTTTACGTTTTTTTTTTTTTTTTTTTCCAGGATGCCGTTAGTTACCAGGATGAAAGAGAGGCACTCTACTTCCAGTTCTGGCTGTAAACAAGCTTTCAAAAAATGAACAAATATGCAATTTTGCACAGCATGTAATGTAGGATAAGTACCAAATTTAGTTACCTCTATCTTCACCACACTTTCCAGTACTGATAGTTTAGCTGCAAGATTTAATAGCTGAATAAACTAATGAAGATATTATTTTATTTCTGCAAGGTTTCAGACAACATAGATGATGTCGAAGATAAGCACAGCATTGCCCAACATGTTGAAGATGGAGTCAAGGAAGCTCATTACATTTGTCAACACACAATAAAATAAGTGTTTTGTCAGTTACATTGCCGCTTTTGACAGTGTTTGTAGGTGATGTTGGTTTTTAAAAGACACACTTTTATTTATTCAAGGTTTAAGATGTTTATTGTCATGGGGTCGTGCTCCACCAGACTAAGTTCATGATTAAACAAGAAGGTATTTTGCCTTAGTGTAAAAATGCTGACCTTTCAATGAATCATCTATATTATGATTGTACAATTAACAATCCTAACCACTGAATTATAAAGACAGTGGTTCTATATCTCCACTTTTCTCATGATCATTTTTTATCATCTTCGAGAGGAAATGAACAGTACCTGTCACACTGACACTGACAAATGCGTCAAAATCTGTGGAAACTTTCTCACCTTGTGGAAAAGGTTCCAAATGCTGCACTTAAGCAAGTTTTGCAGCTGACTTTGAATTTGTGTGAGACTGACATAGAGAGAAATGGAGTGTGTTTGTCAAAATACTACACTAATATATTGTTAAATTTTAGGGCATTTTGTGTATTGCAAAGTTTTTTGTTTTGGTTTATCCCTTTGTGTTTTGTGAGGTTTGTGAGGACAGTGACAATGTATTGTTTTATTGCCACATAGTGATGTCCTGTAAATATATTTTCATGCCAGGTTAGTCCTGCCATCCTTCTCATGCCGTTGCTTTTTAAAGAAAAGGAGCCAGCACTGTCATTGATCAGATAACTTGCACACATAAAGAATGTGGACAAAATGACATAATCAATTATTAGTAATGTACATTATTCTCAGTTAACAGGAGTTTTTATGCATTACACTATGCATTACGTTATGTAATACTTATATTGCTTAAATACATAAATTGTTTTTAAAACAGTTTTTCTATCCTTATTGCTGTTCAACTTAGGAAATTACTTACATGTTATTGTAAAAAAATAAAAAATAAAAAAAATTATATATATATATATATTATTTATGCCAGGTTGCATCATTACAGCCTCGCCCAAACCAGTTAAAATTGCAGACTGTATTTAGAATAAATATGTGTTTTTGTTACAGGATCCTCTGTACCCAACTGCAACCATTCTTCTAAAGGACTGTGTAAATAGGAACCATTTGGCCAGTCTCTGCGCTTCCAAAGAGGATGGATGGAGGGGACATGATGGAGAATGATGGGAGTATTGATATCTCTCTGACTGTTTGCCTGCTGTACTCTTTGTATGATGTTTATAATTAGTTAAATATCCAAGATATCCAAGTAAAAAAAAAAAAAAAAATTATAATAATAATTTTTGGAGGCATTCAAAAGGAATGCATAAAAGGAAGGCATAAAAGGAATTGACTGGTCCCTACTGCTAGTGAAAGGGTTTTTAATTCCATTGTTACCTACTCCTATAAATTCTGCCAGAGCATATATTGCCGCTGTTTTTTTTTTGTTTGTTTTTTTTTACTTTGACTGTAGTTTATCCTAGAGGAATACTGTTGAAAACCTATATGTCACAGTGGTATATTTGAGTTTTTCCATAATGGTGGTGTGTCATGTAATCAAGAGAATCCAGTGTTAACCTGTATTAATGTTTAAGACTTCTGCCGTACTCTCCTCCACCCCCCTGTTTTAAAGGAAAAGAGAAACAGTTAAGCCAGTTGCATTCATGTTCCTTAAATGCAGTGATTGATTGCTACAAGGAGGCTTGTTTCTCATTGTTGAAATACAGTACATTCAAAAGTTAAATGTTTCTCTTCTCAGTGTATAATTCCATTAAAAAGAAGATTTTTGTGTTGCACTGTTTGATACTGTGCAATTTTGTGCTGATTGTTGAAACGTTAGTGCCTTGTATTCATATGCTCTCATGCATGCATTAGTCATGTATACTGTAAAGGCAATAAACATGTTAACCATAATTTGTTGAGTCTTGTTACTCCTGCATTTTTAATTAAAAAAAAAAATAATAATTTTGTCCACTGGTTTTATTTAACAAATGAATCTAATTATATTAAACATGAACCCTTTCATTTATCAGGGTTAATATAAATAAAAAGCTTAAATGATATGGTTTTGGATCAGTTGGTGCCATAAAGAATTTTTTTTTTTTTGGAGTGGTTCTACAAAGAACTATTGGAAAGGGTTCTTTGTAGCACCTGAAAAGGTTCTTTGTGGCATTAAGGAAAAAATGGTTCTACAAAGAACCTGTCACTAAAAGGCTTTTTGTGGAACCAAAACATGCTCTTCTATGGCATCGCTGCGAAACACCCTTTTTGGTTCTTTGTGGCACCTTTATTTTTAAGAGTGTAGCCAAGCAATTATCTGCTATTTAATGTAGAGAAATATGCTAAATGCAGAGACCAAACAAATTAGACAATGAGGTCCATTGAGTCTGATGCAATGGAAATGCAAGGAAATAAATTACTTGTTTTGTATAGCTGCTTCCAGCAATGCATACATTTCATGTTGAGGAAGACGCTTCATACCTTCTGCACTGCAAAAAAAAAATAAATAAAATAAAAATAAATAATAATCATTTTCTTAGTATTTCTGTCAACCCGATCTCACGAAAAATCATCACAACACTGCAAGGTGGCAAATTCATACCAGTTTGTATCAGTTATTCACCCACCAATGAGAGACGCGGTCCTCATATCCTTGTAGCTCCCGATGTGTTGTATGTTCCGTGTTAATCCAAAAGTGTGTTTTCGTAACTTTAACCCCAAACCAAAGCCCCATCTCTAAACCTAACCATAGAGTGCAAAACCTTACCCTACCCAGAGAATAAACTTAACCATGATAATGATGTTAAAACTCCTGATGTTATATACAGTATGGAAGAAAGCAACACTTGTGTTTGTGAAGCATATGTGATTGGTTGATGTATAAGTAGTACATTTTCTGTATGAAGGAAGTCACACGAATTGGTACGAAATCGCCACCTTGTAGTATTGTGAAGAATTCTCATTAGACTATGTTGATTTTTTGTCATTTTCCAGTAAAATATCTAAACATTCTTACAACCAGAAATATTTATTGGGAAGCATTTTTTGTTCAGATAAATGTATCACAATTTAGTAACAAATATGCTTATAACAAGAAAAACTGTTTGCCAGTGGGGTAAGAAAAAACAAAAAACAAAACTTGATTCAAACAGAAAGCAATATTTATTTTTTATTTCCTATCCCACTGGCAAATAGATATTTCTTGTTTTAGGCATAAACCCCACCAAATTTTCCCTGAAAACAAGACTTAATACATATCTTATGTCATTCTGCTTCTCAAGTAATTTGTTCTTGTTTTAAGGATGTTTCGATCCTGAATGGAAAAAATTGAAACAAAAATATGAGTAAAAAACAGATTTTTTTGCATTGTGGTGTTCGCATTAAATCCAGCACTGAACATTGCAGAAACAGCAGGAGACTCAGGTTAATGTAACAACTCCTGGCTATCTCACCTAATGTTAGCAGTACTGTTTCTTCAAGCAGAGAGATATATGGCTAAGGAAAACTGGAAGAATTATAGAAGAACTAAAATAATTTTTCTTTTAGTTCTCTCAAGGCATGGAATATGCTTTTTATTTGGTGCACAATAAAAAGTTTATCCTCATGCACGTTCTTTAATCATTTACATGTGCCTTTCGTTTAGCCGAAGCTTTTATCCAAAGTGAGCTGCTTTGGAAATTAGCCTTCCATTAGATATGAATGGCATATTTTACTATACTGTAACTTGTATGAACTTGAGGGGAACTGACATTATACATGTACTAAAACTCACCTTAAGACGAGTTGGTTAAGTAATGGCAAAAAAAAAAAAAGGTTAGTTATTACAAAATGTCTATAGCATAATTTGTTTGCAGATGCCACTTGCTTTAACATGGAGTGGTGGTGGTGTAGTGGACTAAAGCACTGAACTGGTAAGCAAAAGGTTGTTGGTTCAATTCCCACAGCTGCCACCACCATTGTGTCCTTGAGCAAGGCACTTAACTCCAGGTTGCTCCAGGGGGATTGTCCCTGTAATCAGGGCACTGTAAGTTGCTTTGGATAAAAGTGTCTGCCAAATGCATAAATGTAACATGTTGTATATAGGCCTGTGGATTTAACATGTTAATTCAGTGTGATTAATTATATGAAAATAACGCATGCTTATTATGGACCGCAATAAGGAAATTCAAGTACCACCTGTTTTCTCCAGGGGGCAGTATGCGAAACATCAGCTCTATAGGCAACGTGCAGCTTATACAGAGAGCAAAACAACACTTCAGCAGAGAGCACAAAACAAGGATGCATTCTTGCGTTCAAAACACAGCTTGATGGAGTGCAAATCCGAAATGATGGATCTCAAGACGTGTTCATCTATGTATTAAACTACGTTTAACTTGACACAGCGACTTAAAAATGGTATGTTTATGATGCAAAGAAACCAAAGTGAGAGGCTCCAAAAGCATCCATCTGACACAGGTGTACATTGACGGGTCCTTAGACAAGCCTTTATAATAAATCTCTGACTACATGGTAAATTCACTTGCAAAATGGATTGATGTGAACTGTAGGCCAATGATTGGCTTATGTTCAATATGCAAATAAACAAGACATTTGATTCTAAAGCCACTTTTTGTATTGTCTTATCAATGCTTAACTCCTCTGCCACAATAATGTAATGCATTTTAATAATCTGAATATTTTTGTATAATATTAATTTAATTCAAATTCATTCATCTGCATTTTATGATTGCTGGGATTACTATTACAATACTAAAGCTGGGAAATAGCTTTAAATGGCTTTAAACTAACAACTTCAGCATGAAGTGATTCAGCACTTAACTCTTGCCAGAGTTTCCACATTGGAGAGGACATACTACATATATATATATATATATATATATATATATATATATATATATATATATATATATATATTAGAGCTGTCAGAATTAACACGTTAATGCATGGGATTAATTAAAATTTTAATGCGTTAATTTTTCTTAATCACAATTAATGGATTTACCATTAATAAAGTATAAACAATTGTGTGAAGGGCGGAACCTTTGTAAGGGCCTGGAGTCATTAAACTGACGCACACTTTACAAACACACACAGCGCCCTAGCCCTTCTACCAAGATGTCCTACAAGCTTAGCATAAAATAGCATAATGCAGCAGTCCCATTGACATTCTATGAGCGGTCCTATTGTAATAATCTCCTATAACAGAGCTGCAGAGGTTGTTATCAAAAAATCTCTGACAGCGCTTTCCTGTCAGTGATAAAATGATGGAGAAAGGAGCCCTTAGCACTATTTGATGTACAAAACAAGCTCAGATGGGACTTGTAAGGCACATTTTAAGTATCACAGAAGCAAGTCAATTCTTAACTATCACCAAAATGCAGAATGAGACGTATTAGTCTGGAAGCACTTTTCATGGTGAGTTCAAAGCTCAACGCTGAAGCCCTGATGCGAATCATGAACGCAGCTTCACAATTGCTATAACAAAGCAAATAGCCACAGTCTATCAGTAGATGGATATTGTGGAGAATGAGAGTTTAAGAGATTTAATGCCCACTGCAATGACAATGCAACCTATGGGGAAACTAGTCCTTTCAATTAGTCAACCTCCCACTTAGACTTTAAGAAACATTTAATGTTACTTGAACTGGTGCTATTTTAGTGCATTTCTTGTGGAAGGCTTTGTTTGGAAAATGTTAATAAAGCATTATATTGTTACATATTGTTTTGTTTATTGTTTTTGTTCACTCCCAAGGGGAAGACACTGTGGAGACCACACCCCGCTCGGGGGGGGGGGGGGGTATTTTGAATGGAAATACGTCACATGAACACTACTGGGAGTCAACAGAGCACGTCTTCAGCTCAAGGGAGGTGAAAGGCGCTATGTGCAAGCGATACACCTGGCCAGCTGTCCTGGACTTACCTGCTTGTGCCTGCCATTACACGGGACAAAATCAGTTCCACCCGGAGATTGTAGAACCTCGCAAAGGTGTTGGGAGTTGCCCAGCCTGCTGCTCTGCAAATGTCTGTTAGAAAGGAGCCACTGGTCAAGGCCCAGGAGGCCGCCACACTCCTGGTAGAATGGGCTCATAGTCCTGCCGGGGGCGGCACGTCTTGAGTGTGATATGCCATTGCTATGAGGTGCAGTCTGGAGGGATTCAACCTCCTGGCGACTCTCAGGAACCTGATGATCAGGTTGGGCTTCCCTAAGGACTTACCGTCCACTGTGTCGTGATGTGCCACTATAGCGGCTACATACACCTTCAAGGTGGAGGGGGACAGCCGCCCCTCCAACCTCTCCTGCAGGAAGGAAAGCACCGACCTGACTGCGCATCACTGGGGGTCTTCGTGTCAGGAAGAACACCACTTAGCGAACAGACGCTTAAGTGTCTAGGCCACTTAAGTCTTCTGTGTCCCGTCCAGGGGCCAGACATGGAGATTCCAGAGGTCTGGTCACGGGTGCCAGATGGTGCCCCGTCCCTGAGAAAGAAGGTCCTTCCTTAGGGGAATTCACCAGGTGGGGGCTGTCGTGAGGAGCGTGAGGTCCAAGAACCACGTCTGGGTGGGCCAGTAGGGTGCTACCAGGATGACCTGCTCCTCGTCCTCCCTGACCTTGCACAGGGTCTATGCAAGTAGGCTCACTGGGGGAAACGCATATTTGCATAGTCCAGGGGGTCAGCTGTGTGCCAGCGCATCTATACCGAGAGGTGCCTCGGTCAGGGCGTACCAGAGCGGGCAGTGGGAGGATTCTCGGGAAGCGAACAGGTCTACCTGTGCCTGCCCGAATTGACTCCAAATCAGCTGGACCACCTGAGGGTGGAGTCTCCACTCTCCCCTGAGGGTAACCTGTTGTGACAGTGCGTCCGCTGCAGTGTTGAGGTCACCCGGGATGTGAGTGGCTTGCAGCGACTTGAGGTGCTGCTGACTCCAGAGGAGGAGACAGCAGGCTATTTGTGACATACAACGGGAGCATAAACCGCCTTGACGCTTGATGTATGCCACCATTGCCGTGTTGTCTGTCCAAACTAACACATGCTTGCCCTGGATCAACGGCCGAAACCTCCGCAGGGCAAGCAGAATTGCCAACAACTTGAGGCAGTTGATGTGCCAACATAGCCGCGGGCCCGTCCAGGAGCTGGCGGCTGCATGCCCGTTGCATACAGTGCCCCAGCCCGTTTTGGAGGTGTCTGTCATAACCACAACGTACCTGGAGACTGCTCTAGGAGAACGCCTGCCCGTAGAAATGTAAGGTCGATCCAAGGGCTGAAGAGGCGGCGATAGACCGGCGTGATGGCCACACGATGTGTCCCGTGGTGCCATGCCCATCTCGGGACTCGAGTATGGAGCCAGTGCTGAAGCAGTCTCATATGCATCAACCCGAGCGGAGTGGCCACCGCTGAGGATGCCATATGCCCCAGGAGACTCTGAAACAGTTTCAGTGGAACCACTGTCTTCTGTCTGAACTCCTTCAAAAAGGTCAGCACCGACTGTGCGCGCTCGTTCGTGAGGCGCGCCGTCATCGAGACTGAGTCCAACTCCAAGCCGAGAAAAGAGATGCTCTGAACCGGGAGGAGCTTGCTCTTTCCCCACTTGACCCGAAGCCCTAGTCGGCTGAGGTGCGAGAGCACCAGGTCCCTGTGCACACACAACACATCCCGAGAGTGAGCTAGGATTAGCCAGTTGTTGAGATAGTTGAGGATGCGAATGCCCACTTCCCTTAATGGGGCAAGGGCTGCCTCTGCGACCTTCGTGAAGATGCGAGGAGACAAGGACAGGCCGAAAGGGAGGACCTTGTACTGATACGCCCGACCCTCGAATGCAAACCGCAGGAAGGGTCTGTGTCGAGGTAGAATCGAGACGTGGAAGTACGCGTCCTTCAGTTCTACCGCTGCGAACCAATCTTGATGCCGGACAGGCTCTATTGCACCCTTCCATAGGAGGGTAGCGATTTCAGCGTGCAAGGTAGCGCCATTCTCGCCCTTCACCAAGCTGAAGTGGACACCGCTGAACCTGGGCGGATGCCTGGCTAACTGACTCGTGTAGCCGAGTTGGACGGTCCGGACCAGAGATCGTGATGGTTTGGAAAGTGCAAGCCACGCATCCAAGCTCCGGGCGAGGGGGACCAAGGGGACAAACTCGTCGGACGTACCGGCAGGTGGGGCCTCGCGGTGGGGCGGAGCCTGAGGTGCCACGTCGTGCTGTGGCCGTGCTGAGTTCAGGGACATCGAAGCACTTACCTGGCTCCTTGTGACCACCCCTGGAACAGCCTGGGATGGGGGAGGAAGAGGCTTGTCCTCGTGACCCATGGAGACGTCACATCGGGGGCGGATTTGGGACGTGGGGGCGGGCTGCGGCGGAGCCGGTGCAGTCACCGCAGGAGGATGCCCTTGGCGACGAGCAGACGGGGTGCGTAATCTTGAGCTGCACCGGGGCAGGATGTGTTGGACAGCTTCCGTCTGCTGCTTCACCACCGAGAACTACTGGGCAAAGTCCTCGACGGTGTCGCCGAACAGGCCAACCTGGGAAATGGGGGCACCAAGGAACCGTGCCTTGTCGGCCTCTCCCATCTCGACCAGGTTGAGCCAAAGGTGGCGCTCCTGGACCACCAAGGTGGATATCGCCCGCCGCAGAGACCGCGCCGTGACCTTCGTCGCCCGGAGGGCGAGGTCGGTCGCTGAGCGCAGTTCCTGCATCAATCCTGGGGCGGAACTACCCTCGTGCAGTTCCTTTAGCGCCTTGGCTTGGTGGACTTGCAGGAGAGCCATGGCGTGCAGGGTGGAGGCGGCTTGCCAGCGGCACCATAGGCCTTGGCTGTCAGGGACGACATAAACCTATAGGCCCTGGACGGGAGCTTCGGATGCCCGCGCCAGGTGGCGGCGCTCTGCGGGCATAGGTGCAAGAGGATAAGGCCCAGGAACCAATCATCGAGCTGCAAGGATTCAGGGGAGAGTGGAGGGTTCCACTCTAGCCCGACGCTCACGGCTGCCCGGGAAAGCATGTCCACCATCTCCGCATCAGCCTGTGACTGGGTGACCGTACCCGAGGGGGGAAGCCCAGCTGAGGCTTCCGCGTCCGACTGGATGAGCCCGCTCTCCGATGCTGTGCTCGAGAGCTCATCACCTTCGCGGGCTCTGAACAAGAGGTCGAACTCGCCGTGAGACGAGCCGGCGGACTCATCTGGAAGCCCGATCGGGGAAGACAAGCGTGCTGGGGAATGGGAGGTCCGTGGGGGGATACCCGGCAGAGGTGGTCCCATTGAGGTCCCCAAATTGCCCCCAGTGCTAACCGCGCTGGCCTCATACCCGTAGGTAGAAGGACCGAGGCGGGGAGCCGCTGGGGTTGCTTGCTTACTTAAGAATGCAAGCCATGACTGCAATGTTGCCATGGTCATGTTCTCGCAATGAGTACATGACCCATCCACGAATGCTGTCTCCACGTGGGTAGCGCCCAGACACGAAAGACAGCAATCGTGACCGTCAGAAGGCGAGAGATAACGACCGCAACCAGGAATAAAACACAAACGGAAGGGTATCTTTAAAAAGACATTCCGTGTGTGCTGCTCTTTTAGAGAAATATACTCTTTTATTTCTGCTGAAGCACCCAGGGGCATTCTCTGCAGTGCACCAGTGCAGAGGGGGAGAAGCCGCTGAAATGTGCCATCAGATCCAGCAGAGGTGAATGAACAGCCGTGAGAATTCAGCTCAGTGAGCATCGACCGTTCGGCTCCAAAGAGAAAAACTGAATGAGTGGTTGCATACCAGCTCCTTTTATACCCGTATGTTCGGGGGATTGGTATGCAAATACAATTCGCCAATTCTCATTGGCCTTTTTTCAAAGACCAGATGTGTTTTGGGCTCCCAAGAGTGACCCCTAGTGTCACTACATCGACACAACATCAAGTGAGTGACAGATAGGGAACTATAATTATTTCATCATTATATATTGAAATATTGTTATTTGAGGGGCTTTCTCAGCAAAAATATTTATATATGCGATTAATTAAATATGTTAATCGATTGACAGCCCTAATTGTATCCATCGCAATAAAATTCATACACTCTTAAGTGGACCACTGTAGACAGAGCGTTTGGGATTCGGGATTGTACAATACTGTACATGCAACTGTTTGATAAACATGTTTTCTGTAGAAGGAAGTGCGACTTGTTTCATTTTATGAGTCATGGTAAAAAAAAAAAAAAAACGCAGGAATATTTGTACATAGACATACTTTAGCAAAGCATTTTCTTTTAACCAACACTTCATCCTGCTAACAAATTTTTTTTTTTTTGCCAGAACAAATGGTTGAAGTAACTAATATTAGAACAAAACCTGCAGTCAAGTTCATTTAACACTCATTGTTTTGTTGTTGTTTATAAATAGCATATTGCAGCATATTGTGCTAAAAAAAATAAATAAATAAAAAAAAAAAATCTGAATTCACAGCCAGATATTTCTGTTAAGCCTTTACATTGAGATATTATACTAGCTGTTTTTGCTGAATTAATATATTCACACACTCTTCTACCAGTAATGAACAAAACATTTTGGGCAGGTAATGGAGCATGATCCTGACTGAATAGTAGGCTACATCATAATTATAAATGGATTTATGATGCCTTCACACACTACAAAATGAAACTACTGGAAAGAAACATTCCTAAGCAGGTCTGATTATTACAAACCAAATGACCAAAATTCCCCATAGGATGCAACTTAATTGCCATCTTTAAGCACTTGCTGTTAATAGTGCCTGAATTCCCCCAGGTGTTTCTTAAACATGGAGAATTTATTCCATGATTAGATTACAGCTCTCCTCTAGAATAATGCATGGCAGGCTTGTGTCATATAACTACGGCTCTTTCAGCATGGTTTGATATACAGTATCTTTAAAGGGAAGTTCATATGGAATGTTAATGACAGCTCAGATCAGTGAGAATAGAGCTGTAGAGCTCATCATGACAGAACTTATTCTTCACCCTGTCAAACCACAAATCTGTGATTAGAACCTCTTCATTCAAATTTCTCTACACAGCTTCACAACAGAGACATTTCAGAGTTTCTGGGCCCTTTCACATCACAAGATTCAGTCTTTATCATCTCTCAATTGAAAACTCTTTTGCTTTTGTTATTTTTACATAATGCTTTGCCCTCAGTCGTCGCACTCAGAAATCTGAGTTTGCGAAAAATTACTGACCTGCAAAACTGCCCGTGCAAAATTGAGTCTCATACTGGGGGTGGGAAAAGTTTGTTAGTTAAGTTTTATATAACACAGCTTCTTAGGTCAGGACAAGGGAGATTGGATTGCCCATATGACAATCGTTTTTCCAGTTGCCCCTCAAAGATTTCATTTTGGAGTTGATGAGATTATATTTCATATAGAAATTGAGGTGGTGACCTTGACTCTATGTTTTAGAGTAGTTCCGGAATAGCTGTATTTTATCAGATTAGTTTTCTCAGAGATACACAGACTATGTTAAGAGGAAACATAGGGCTACAGGCACTTGAATCCAATATTTTAGAAGGATTTTAAGAGGATTTTTCCTTTTGCTTCTGATGAAAATCCATGAAATAAAGCAAATTTGATTACATGGACAAAAACTATATAAGACTTTGGCAATCAGTGCATTACTGCATTAAATTTGCATTACTTCAATATAAAATTGTTTTTTGAGTTCTTTTGCACATCAGTTCTGTAGTATTTATTTTCTTTATATGCATTTGAACAAGTTCACACTCTTCTTTCCATTCAATGACAGTTCTATCTTGACTGTCAAGCTCCAAAAAGGACAAAAAAACCACCCTAAACTATCATAAAATAATCCATAAAGGCCAAAGAATACTTCGCTTGTCTAGGTAGCTGATAAGAAAGAGCACAGTATTTAAGTGAAATTTGCTTGACGAGAATTTCATCATCAGTACAGTCTGCGTTGACTGTCTACGTGTGGCCCAAATTTTCTCAACATGCATACATTCCTCATCAGTGCATATTGTTGGTGCATGCACCTGCCGTTGACTGTACTAAAAGAGTATCAAAAAGCAGTCGTAGTGCAGATGCATCGAATGCGTTCGTATTCGCTTTCGGTCAAAAGATAAATACTTTGAAAGGCAACACATTTGACCAGGCAGGATCTGATCCGGAATGTTGAAGAGCAAAGTATTCCCGGGCCTTAAGACTTGTGCACTATATTCCAAGTCTTATGAAACTATACAAAAGCTATGTGTAAAGAACATACTGAAATATATAGTAAGTCACTATTCACTGAAAACCTCTGCTGTAGCTTAAATGTCATTATCAATTCATCCTGATCTCATGAACATTACATGACCATGGCAAAATGTTTGCAAAACGAAATTGCATGCCTTATTCCACGTCTGGCTGCAGTTTCCCAGTGAAATGTCCAATGGAAGATGCCAAAAGCAAGTTAAATGGTGTCGTAATCAGACGAGGTTTTTAAAGTGAATATTAGATGGAGGATTTAATGAATAAAACATACCTACCTAACCTAAAACTTTAACCTAAACCGAACCAATTGTGATCTTAAATCAAAAAAGATGTAGACAAAACAGACATCCTTACCCTAACCAACACCTAACCTAAACCTAACCAACAGTGATCTAAAATCAGGTGAGATATAGACACAAAACAGACATCCTTACCCTAACCAACACCTAACCTAAACCTAACCAATAGTGATCTAAAATCAAATGAGATGTAGACACAAAACAGACATCCTTACCCTAAAACAATGCCTAAATTAAACGAAAAGCAAATTTTCTAAAGCAATCACATCATCTTGTGTTGCTTTCATGACACTCTTGTCTCAAGTGTCAGCTTGTGTTCTTGGCTATCTCAAACAACATACTTCATGGTCCGAAGTCCAAGACTCTATCAGGTAAGCTACTGCGGAAGTTAATAACATTGGAATAAGTGTGTAAATGTTTATGAGTCATGGTAAAATGTAAATGAGTCTATAATAAAAGGATTAAAATGTATCATTTTTTTCAAATTATGTGTTATAGTAAAAGTGTTTCGATATCATATCATAGCAGTGTGTGAGTAATAGTGCAAAAAATAAGTGGTTATAGTCATAATCAGCCGTTGTAGTTGTGATTTGTGTGAAAGTGAATAAAATGTCATTTTAGCGCCTCTAGTGTTCATTTCACCAGGAAACTGCAACGAAATGTACAGTTTGGTGCATAAAAGTCAGTTTGCAAAAATGTTCATAGGCTATATTCAGACTGCAGGCAAATCTGATTTTTTCTCAAATCAGAACTTTTCAGGCAGACTGTCCGCACTATTAATTGCAAGTGATCAAATTAGATTTGCTCGTTCAGACACAACCAACCTATTTGCATGGGTTGCTTTGGTAACGACGTAGGCGTACCCACGCTTTCAAAAGAGATGCGGAAAAAATGGAGGTGCATCATCTCGCTCTCCTAATAGCACCCTGTTCAGTTGCGGTGCAGAACAGAGCAGTTCCATGCTGCGGTCACCGATTTTTGACGTCATCGTTGTGTGTCGCGTTAAGAGTGACGCAAAAGACCATTTGAAATCCGATTTGAGCAGCCAGAGTGTCCGGACTGAGATGCATCTGAAAAAATCAGATTTCAATCGCATTTGAAACCACCTCCCGATGTGGTTTGA
The DNA here is from genome assembly GCF_019703515.2 of Myxocyprinus asiaticus. Taxonomy (NCBI): domain Eukaryota; kingdom Metazoa; phylum Chordata; class Actinopteri; order Cypriniformes; family Catostomidae; genus Myxocyprinus; species Myxocyprinus asiaticus. Next base: position 39,818,865 of record NC_059366.1, read on the forward strand.
ATCAGATTCAGAAAAATCTGTTTTCATGTGGTTTGTTGCTGTCCAGACTATCAAAAACTCAGTCTGGGAGTCTGAACAAGGCCTTATAGTAACATTTATTCTATGAGACTAGATTGTATAAATTCCACATATTTCAAGTGACACACCACTTTTGGTTACTTATGGTGTATCAAATGCCCGAGTGACCATTCACTTTCATTGTTTTTTCAATTAAATTAAAGTGAATACTGACTGAGGGTGTCATTCTGTCTAACAGCTTCTTTTGTGTTCCATGGAAGAAAGAGTCATTCAGGTTTAGATCTACATGAGGGAGATTAAAAGATGAGTGAAAATAATTTTCTTTTTTTCACTTTAAGAGCCCTTATATCAGCCTTAAGGAAAGCTTTAGAAGAAGTTTCAGTCAGAAAGTTAGGTCTCTGGTTAGAGATTTTGCGAAAACCTTCATCCAAGTTTGTACAATAGTCAGTAGATCTGTCTTTTATTCAGACTGACAGTGGCCACAGTAGTGGTGCTCAGAACAGGTGAGCTTGGGGCCAAACAGGACCCCTGGGAACAGCAGAACACACCAGGAACAACTCCTGTCGATCACAGTCCTAAGAAACATGACACAGAGTCAGCTAAGGAAGTTCAGAGACTTTAGTGCGCCTGCAGAGGTCACTCGCAGATGAATCTGTTATGAAACTGCACATGCCAGTGTTTCCTGCGCTGCTATTATATTTTACCTGAGTTGTGAGCTTTCACTAAATTGAACATAATGCGATATAAGACATGAAAATGATACCAAGACAACATGTCTTTCATTGCATTGTCTTCACTTGCTTAAAAACAAACATATCCAGTGAGAACGCAAGTCCGATTCTTAAAGAAATGACTCTTATGACTCAGTACTTTCAATGAATCACTCAAAAAGACTCAAGTTATCTTTGTGAATCATACTGAATATAATCACTGAATCCAAGCAATTACTGAACTAACATTTGACTCACTGTGTGGAAAAAATGAGTAAAGTCATGGAAGATATTTTCAAAGATGTACTGTATGATGTGAATATATCCATTCAATGCAGGGTCAATGGGGTCTAAAATTTCAGCATATAACAGCATAAAAGTAATCCATACGATTTGAGTGGTTTAATCCATCTCTTCTGTAGCGATATGATCACTTTGGGACAAGACCAGAATTTCAGTTCTTATTGCACTCTTTTGAAAGCCAAACTACAAATGGCTTACTTACAGTTGTCTCTGCACAATAAACTGAGATATGAGAAAGTATTTTAACATCAAAATAATTTACACACTTCTCCCAAAGGTTCCACTGGTGTAAGGAGTATATTAGGTCCAAGAGAGGGCACCTTCATTATCTCCAGCCTGGCAGAAGAAATGGACAATTGAGTCCAAGCATGACTTATAAATGTCAACGAACAAGTGTGTAGGTGAATGGACTTGGCAGATGCCAAAAGGGAAAAACAATAGCATGGGCATGAGAGCCTAATCAGTGCTTAAACACATCCCTCTAGATTCCCATACATGCACACACTCCCCCCAAGCCTTTGAACCTAGACCAACCTGTGTGTCATACAAAGTTTATTCCAGCTGAACTCACAAAAACAGATCTACAAACACACAGACACTACACATACATATTCACACACCAAGTGCTGCTGCAGTTGCATTGCCATTGTGAAATCCTTGAAAAAGAAAGTACATACAGTGGCCCCAAAAAGTTTTTTTTAAAGGGATATTTCATGCAAAATGAAAATTCTGTCATCATTTACTCACCCTCATGTTGTTCCAAACACATATGACTTTATTTCTTCCATGGAACACAAAAATAAAGGCAGAAAGAAAGCCTCATAATTTCACTTTCATATGGAAAAGAGATGCAATGAAAGTAAATGGTGACTGAGGGTTTCTCCTTTTGTGTTCCTGGGAAGAAAGTTATATGTGTTTGGAATGACATGAGGGTAAGCAAATGATAACAAAATTTTCATTTTTGGGTGAATTATCCCTACAAGACACACTTAAAAAGGTCTGAATGTCATTAAGATACAAAGTTTCTCTAATTATAACACAGCTCTCTGGAATCCTCAATTCTGATTGATCAATGGCACCATCAAGCAGTCTGATATTTCTCAGTAACAACCGTACATCCATGTATCAGACCGCTCATTCGGGTAATGCGAGATATCTTTCCTGCTCCTCAGTTCACTGTGTGATCACTACAAGTAAGCCAAAAAAATTATTTCAACTCAAATCAATGTTTCATGTGCATTTATTGATTTATTTGGCAAGTAGTCTTGCAATAAGATGCATAATGAACAGTCAGACATTCAGTAATTACAAAATAAACACCATCAGAACTCTTGTGCAAACCAGAGGTGAATTTCAGCTGTTCAGCGGTTTCTTCTAACATAATTAAAAAATGTCAAAGCAAATCAATATTCTATGTCTATGTATTTATTTATTTGGTTAATAGCCATTAAATAAGCAGGAAAATGTACAGTCTGTGGGTTTTTGTCACAAATTAAACCCATTCAGGATGATCCTGATCTCCCTGTCGAGGTTTATTTTGCAATAACAACCGGCTGACTATACATTATATGTTGTAAAGGAGGGTCCAGCAGAGGGTGCTAACGGACTGTCTTATCATATGACTGCCTGAATTACTATCGCGCTCTGCGCGGAGGACATTTTAGTTTTTGTGAAGCGAAGGGCAGAAGGAATACCAGTAATTTAAGTATTGTTGATGTAGTTAATCTTGTTTTGGTGGATTTGTGCATGCAGGAAATTGTGGGTATTGACAGGTTTACGCACTATATGTATACAGTTGTGATCAAAAGTTTGCATACCCTGGCAGAAATTGTGAAATTTTGGCATTGATTTTGAAAATACGACTGATCATGCATTTGGTCTTTTATTTAAGGATAGTGATCATATGAAGCCATTTATTATCACATAGTTGTTTGGCTCCTTTTTAAATCATAATGACAACAGAAATCACCCAAATGGCCCTGATCAAAAGTTTACATACCCTTGAATGTTTGGCCTTGTTACAGACACACAAGGTGAGTCTTGCTTTAAATGGCAATTAAAGGAGCACAATACTTGTTGACCCCTCTCCAAACATAGCGCTTATGGTTGTGACCAAAAAGCTCTATTTTGGTCTTGTCACTCCAAATTACAGTGTGCCAGAATCTGTGAGGCATGTCAAGGTGTTGTCGGGCATAATGTAACCAGGCTTTTTTGTGGCATTGGCTTCTTTTTGGCAACTCGACCATGCAGCTCATTTTTGTTCAAGTATCGTCGTATTATGCTCCTTGAAACAACCACACCGTCTTTTTCCAGAGCAGCCTGTATTTCTCCTGAGGTTACCTGTGGGTTTTTCTTTGTATCCTGAACAATTCTTCTGGCAGTTGGGGCTGAAATCTTTCTTGGTCTACCTGACCTTGGCTTGGTATCAAGAGATCCCCGAATTTTCCACTTCTTAATAAGTGATTGAACAGAATTGACTGGCATTTTCAAGGCTTTGGATATCTTTTTATATTCTTTTCCATCTTTATAAAGTTCCATTACCTTGTTACGCAGGTCTTTTGACAGTTCTTTTCTGCTCCCCATGGCTCAGTATCTAGCCTGCTCAGTGCATCCAAGTGAGAGCTAACAAACTCATTGACTATTTATACACAGACACTAATTGCAATTTATAAACCCGCAGGTGTGGGAAATTAAACTTTAATTGCCATTTAAACCTGTGTGTGTCACCTTGTGTCTCTGTAACAAGGCCAAACATTCAAGGGTATGTAAACTTTTGATCAGGGCCATTTGGGTGATTTCTGTTATCATTATGATGTAAAAATGAGCCAAACAACTATGTGATAATAAATGGCTTCATATGATCACTATCCTTAAATAAAAGACAGTTTTTTTGCATGATCAGCCATGTTTTCAAAATCAATGCTAAAATTTCACAATTTCTACCAGGGTATGCAAACTTTTGAGCACAACTGTATATTGTTAGGGGATGACCAACATTATTGTGCATTTGGGTCGTTTACTGTTTGCCAAATGACTGAATGACTCAGCACTTTCTATTTACCGTCAGTTTGATACGCTAACATTTGCGTCTTGCATTTTTTAATGTTGTTTAGTATTGGCAACTTTATGTTGTATTGACCGATAAGGAGGATTATTTACTGTTTATTATTATTTCCTTCTGTAGAACCACATCCTTATCCACCCGTAACCTAAAAGAAGCAAGTTTGGAATAAAAGAGAGTGTAGATGAAGAACGAAAGACTCGTGCATTCTAACGGATGCCCCACAGTGATCATAACTCCAAACTAGCAACACAAATTTAATCCTTCATTACATTATCCCTTACATAAATTATGCTTTTTTTTTTTTTTTTCAGTTCATCACATTAGCTTTGGACATATAATCAACCTGGTTTTGACAACTGGAAAATGTCAAAATACTAAATTTGAAACAATACAGTAAATCTATTGTTTTAACATTTGACACCTAACCAACTTATTCTTCCTGTGAATTTATGCTAAAAAAAAAGTGGGTTTTCGCTATACTTCTTCAAAATAAATGCTACTTGGTTTGATATTTTGCTATATAAAGCACATTTCACAACATTCATACATTTTTATGTGTGGTTTATGTCTCCAAATACTTTTTGGGGCCACTGTATTTGACATTTACATTTATGCATTTGGCAGACACATTTATCTAAACAACTTACAGTACATTTAAGGTATTCATTTTAGCAGTTTGTGTGTTCGTTGGGAATCGAACCCATGACCTTGGCAAAGCTAGTGTCATGTTCTATCAGTTAAACAACAGGAGAAAACAGAGGGGGAAAAAAAATGTTAAATAGAAATTCAACAGAGCAGTAAATAGAGGGCTGCAGAGAGGAGACATGAGCCCACAGCAAAGCTGAACTTTTTGCTGTGGACCCTACAGAAGCTCAGCTGATCATCTGTCTTGTTGTTTCTGCTTCAGTACATCCGTTGTTTATTTTAGTTGGGAAGAACATGAGATAAGGCTCAACAGAGTGAAGCACACAGCGGTTGAGAACTCTGGGCGGAGAGATTTGCTTGTTCTGCATTGAAAAAAATAAGACTGAAATCTATATTGGCATCCAACATTAAAAACCCCATGAAATACCTTGGCGAGTGCAGTTTCTTTTCCTGTGTTCACGTATTTCCTGTCAACATGACCACACTGGAAATTGGCATGTTGCTTCCAAAAGTTCATGTTCCCTGCAATTAACCCTCATTTGGCCGAATTATTGAGTGTCATCTCCCATTAAACGTTTTTGCATCAATTCGAGTATGATCACATGTCCCTCTGGTTCTACCGATAGCACTTTGTGTGAGCAACCTCAGAGACATGTGTTCTGGTCCCATGGAAACCAGGTTCATAAAAACAATTAAGAGCATGATTTGGACGTAGCAATTTTGCTCTAAAATTACGTTTTAGCTCAAATGACTGTTTTGGATTAAATCTGGTGGATCCGGAATAGGATTGGGGTTTGGGTTATATTAAAATATGCATTCCTGTTGACTGTATTAGATCATTCACTATTGGCGCCATGCTGTGGACATTTCACTCGGAAACTGGAGCTCACACATGCCCATAAATTCAAAAACGCTTCCAGCTTCAGTCATTGAGGGGTAGTGATTTTAATTTTGGTATACACAGACGGATTTCTGCAGCAAATCTTTCGACCAACTGTTACCAAATTCACAGTGTGATAAGTCTGCAACATGATCATGTGTGCTAACTCTTGAACACAAACTCTGACATAAAAGTAATTTAAAATGCCTTAATATGTAACCAGTACATTCTTTCTGAACACTTAACACTGAATAAAATATTCTTGGCCATCCAGATTATTCTTTAGAGCAATTGGGGGAATTTTACAAACAGCTGTTCACTCAAAAAGAAATTAAAAACCGAAATGGTTGCTAGAACAAGTTAAATACTACAGGTTGCCACCAGAACATTCTCCTCAATGGAGCTTATTACTGGAAAATCTCAATCATCATCACCATTCATCCCTAAAGATTACATTTACTGAAAATATACTCAGATTCATTATATTTTATAAAAACTCTCAAACAATTGAAGGGCAAATCTTGGAATAATTCTATAATATATAATGTTCATGCACTTAGAATGCATGGGCCATGATAGAGAAAAGATGTTGCATACTTATTCTTTTAATTGTATCATTTCCCCATCCAGAACATGATTCACTAGTTAATGATTATAAGCTGTGGTTTAAGAGAGGTCAAAGAGCCTTAAATGAGTTTGGTGACTTCAGCAACTCCTTCTGGGAACTTCATATTCATGTTTTTTTCTTCTACTGTCAAACTAAAATGGCAGATTTTTGAAATGTTTTACAGATATTACAGCTGTGAATTTCAAATGAGTGCATTCAGAATCTCCGGGAAAACTTCCAGCTAAAATTGTCAATGTGTCTTCAAACTGCTTTCAAACACAGATTTGATGTTTCTGAGAGTAACAAATGACAATTCTAAAAAATAAAATAAAAAATCAGAATATTACATCTGTTTTCCTCTAGAAAGACACTTTCTTCACTTTGTGAGGTTATTGCTTTTGAATGCAGTCAGATGTCAACAGTACAAGAAACAGCCTGCAGTCTGAAAACCAAATGAGCGCTAAACACTTCGGCTGTGTAATGAGCGAGCAGACAGCAGATTGGGCTAACGGCTTATTTGTGTAAGAAAATAAACATATTAGAAGAACCCGCCTCTCTCATGGCCTAAAGCAAAGAATGATGTTCGGAGAGAGACACTTAAAAGAGACAGTTGGACAGAGACATATGAAGGACACCGGAACTCAACAAATAAAGAGAGATTTATGCTGTGTTTTCCCATCCACTTTAACGTTCATCAGTTCATATTTTTGTAATTTACACAACTTTATAATAATTGAAAGCGGAGGTCCGCACATTAAGTGCCGCACGAATATCGCTATTAATGCATGGTTTCTGATTCGGATAGATCCGTATTGTTCTGGTCGGAAAGACGTCCTCTACGCACGTTCTGATGAAACACATTACGCTATCAGCGTAAAGCTCAATGTCGTCATCAGAGGCGGACCGGAACATCTCCCAGTCCATGTGATCAAAACAGTCCTGTAGCGTAGAGTCTGATTGGTCCGACCAGCACTGGATTGTTCTGAGGGTGGGTGCTTCCTGTTTCAGTTTCTGCCTGTAAGCAGGCAGAAGCAGAATGGAAGAGTTCTGTACAACTGTACAACAGCTTCATGTACAACAGTGAAGAGAAGACTCAAGGGTGCAGGCCTTATGGGAAGAATTGCAAAGAAAAAGCCACTTTTGAAACAGAAAATCAAAAAGAAAAGGTTAGAGTGGGCAAAGAAACACAGACATTGGACAACAGATAATTGGAAAAGAGTGTTATGGATCTTAACCCCATTGAGATTTTGTGGGATCAGCTAGACTGTAAGGTGTGTGAGAAGTGCCCGACAAGACAGACACTTCTATGGCAAGTGCTACAGGAAACGTGGAGTGAAATGTCACCTGAGTATCTGGATAAACTGACAGCTAGAATACCAAGGATCTGCAAAGCTGTCATTGCTGCACGTGGAGGATTTATTGATGAGAACTCTTTGAAGTAGTTTAAGAAGTAACATTTTTTTCAGATTGTAATGGTAATTTTTCACATTATTAATGTCCTGACTATACATTGTGATCAGTTGAATGCCACTTTGGTAAATAAAAGTACCAATTTCTTTCCATAAGAGCAAAATCTGTACATGATTCCAAACTTTTGGCCGCCAGTGTACGTATGTACAAATACAAATCTGTTATATACAGATAGTGAAAGGGAATGTAATGGCAGATGAGGTAGGATATGTTGGATAAATATAAATAGACTAAGCTGTGTATTGCACATAATTATTCCTCAGTGGGGCAGTTTTAAATGTTCTTGAGATGGATAGCCTGAGGGAAAAACTTTTTCTTGCACCTGACGGTTCTGGTGCTCAGTGCTCTGTAGTTCAAAAAGGTAGTGAGCTGGGTGATTGGGGTTCAGAGTGATTTTTCCAGCCCTTTTCCTAACTCTGGAAGGGTACAGTTCTTGAAAGGAGAGCAGGGGGCAAACAATAATCCACTCAGCAGTCTGAACTGTCCTTTGTAGTCTTCCGATGTCTGATTTCATAGCTGAACCAATCCAGACAGTTACTGAAGTGCAGAGGACAGATTCAATGACTGCTGAGTAGAACTGTATCAGCAGCACCTGTGGCAGGTTGAACTTCCTCAACTGGGCCTTTTTCACAATGTAGTCAATGTGGGTCTCCCACTTCATGTCCTGTGAGATGGTAGTGCCCAGGAACCTGAATGACTCCACTGCTGCCACAGTGCTGTTCAGAGTGGTGAGCGGGGTCAATGTTGGGGTGTTCCTCCTAAAGTCTACTATCATCTCCACTGTTTTGAGCGTGTTCAGCTCCAGGTTGTTTTGACTGCACCAGACAGCCAGGTGTTCAACCTTCCTTTCTGTTTGCAGACTCATCGTCATCCTGAATGAGGCCTATGACAGTAGTGTCGTCTGCAAACTTCAGGAGCTTGACAGAGGGGTCCTTGGTTCAAGTCCTCGGTTCACGCATGCTCATCAGCAGCTCACTGATCAGCAGTTCTCAGTATTATTTTCAAAAGAGGCAATTCTCAGTTCAGTGTACTGGTGACTCGCAAACTGCTGTGATCGACTCGATGTGCTGATGACTCGAGAACTGCTGTGCTGTCCCCGGATCAGTGTACTGTTTACTCCAGAACTGTAGACCAGATCATCTTCATACGTTGATAAAACTGTAATACAATCAAGTCATAAACATTTTTATAGTATGTTTTATTTGTTATACTTTCTGCTGTTCAGCAAAATACATCAGAAACATACATTTCACTCCTTAATCACACGCATGCTAAATGTCAGCAGCTCATCGGTTCTCAGTATGTCGAACACCTCCGAAAGAGGTGATTCTGTACTGTTGACTCAAGAACTGTTAAGAGCGACTCATTGTACTGTTGACTCGAGAGCTGCTGTGTTGTCCCCGGATCAGTGAGTGTACTGTTGACTCGAGAACTGTTGCAACCGGATCATCATCATACGTTGATAAAACAGTAATACAATCAAGTCATAAACATATTTACAGTATGTTTTATTTGTTATACTTTCCGCTGTTCAGTAAAATACACCTGAAACATACATTTTGCCCCTTAATCACACGCATTCTAAATGTCAGCAGCTCATTTATTCTCAGTATGTTGGACACCTCCGAAAGAGGCGATTCTCAGTTCAGTGTAATGTTGACTCGAGAACTGTTATGAGCGGAGTGTTCAGTCCGATTTGTGAACTAGTTTGAGCAGTTCATTGCAAAGAGTTAGGAAAAGCAGATATCACCAGTTCTAGGATCATATTACTCCCTGTTAAAGGCTCATTTCGAGTTGGAGTGTCATGCACATCCGAGAAACAGGTTCAGATAGAGTAACTTGTGGATCAGTGTTGACTCGAGACGCGAATTGTTTCAAACTATTCAGTCCGATTTGGTGAACTGGTTCAACTTGTTCACTAAAAAGAACCGGTTAAAAAGAAAGATTCAATCACGAAATGGACATCACTATGGTGAAATGGTGACCAGACGTTCCGGTTTGAAGAGGTGTGTCCCGGTGTCCCGACTATTCCAGGTTTCAGCTGGTTGGCTCACTGATTTTTTTTCTTCTTAAATTAAATATCCTCATTGTCCTTCTAGCTGTTGTCTCTGGTAACGTTTGCAGAGAGGAGAAGCAATTTCATTGCGTCACACATTGATTTGACAATACTTTCATTCTAGTCCTTCAGTAAATCAGCTGAAAAGTATCTGCTTACCATGGCAATGACTTTATGCTTTCTGTCAATGTGAATGTTTATTTCCCCATGAGTACGGAGTTAAATCAGACAATGACACATTCAGACAGCTACACTGCACTTTTTACATAGTGCAGGCACTTAAATGTTGAGATGTGGGGATGGTATTTAGAATTTTAGGTTCCAATGTGTACATGACAAGCCATTTCATAATTACACATGCAATATTAAATTATATGGATAGAACAGGCTACATGGAATTTGTACATTAAAAAAGCTAAAATGTTTAAAATGTGAAAAACGAAATATAAAACAAAATATACATTTTCACAAACTATATATGCTATATTTTTTTAATGTAGTACTGCCCTTCAAAAGCAACATAATACAAAATGTACTCTACTATACACAAATCATCCTGTTCAAAAGTTTTCATCTCTTTGGTTATTGTGTTGCCTTCTTGAGCATCAGTGAATGTTTGCACCTGTTCATCAATTGTCCTAAGTGTCAAAAGCTGGATGTCAGTATCATAAAGCCACAGTTGGGTAGAACTCAAATGTGCAGAAGATGCTGGGAAACCAAAGAATGTACAGTAGTTGGGGGATTTTTCTTTAGAAAAATGGACAGCTTCACTGCTCATGACAACCAGAGACTCATAAACAACCAATTCAACTTCACCAACCACATTTCAAAACAGCCCTATCATGTAGATTAGCACTCAATAACATTAGGAAGATAAGCCCCTTCCTCTCTGAACATGCCACATAACTCCTTGTTTTGTCTCTTGTCATATTTAGACTGGATTACTGTAATGCTCTTTTAGCCGGCCTTGCTGCATGCACAGTTAGGCCTCTGTAAATGATCCAGAATGCAGCAGCATGGCTGGTCTTCAACTAACCCAAAACAGCACGTTACTCCCCTCTTTGTCTCTCTACACTGGCTGCCGGTTGCTGCACGTATCATGTTCAAGTCTCTGATGCTGGCATACAGAACAATCACTGGACCTGCGCCAGTTTACCTAGCATGGCTACGTTCCCACCAGAAGTCTACGTTCTGCAAATGATCAGTGCCTTGTGGTACCAACACAAAGAGGCAACAAAACACTTTCACGGACTTTTGGCTTCACTGTGTCTCGATGGTGGAATGACCTTTCCAACTCCATCTGTGAAACAGACTCCCTCTGTCTTCAAAAAACAGCTAAAGACACAACTTTTTTTGTGAGCACACACACCCATAATAATAAGAATAAGAAAAAAAGAAAAAGAAGAATACGGAATACAAAAAATTCTTGTTGCGCTCTAATCTTGTCTTGGCTAGTACTTTTCTGAGAAAATTTAAAATTTTTAATGCAGCAATTTTCATGTTACTGTCTCCTTAAGATGAATCACTTATGTTGTATCCTTAATTTTGTAAGTCAGTTTGGATAAAAGTGTCTGCTAAATGTATAAATGTAAATGTAAAAATGTAATTTAAATGTATTTTTATTTCTTTATTAATTTTTGTTTCATTTGAAGCTTGACAGATGTGGTCATAGTAATATGTAAAATAATTGCATGAAGAGTCTTCAAACATGATCTTTTGTATTCCACAGAAAAAGCATTTGGAATGACATGGGGGTAAGTAAACAATGACAGATTTTTAGTTTTTTGTAAAATATTCCTTTAAGTAGTCCAGGGAGTAACTTCAATCTCATGCTTCAGTCTTTCCATTGCAGAAAGCAAGCCAAATCTGTTTACCTTTATCACTCCCAAGGATTACATTATATTGTGAACATATGAATAAACCGGATGCCTACTGTACCTTCAACAAGGTGGATGTATTATAGCATGTATTACAGCACAGATACAATTTTGGGAAAACAGTTTGTGTTCCAGTGATCCTCTCTAATCTAAATAAATATAAATCTGTTTATTTGAGACTCTATGTGAAAATCAAGCACAGGAGACACCCATCAATAAGGGATGTGTTTCCCAAAAGCATTGTAAGCCTAAGTAAATTGTAGAAACCATTGGCGCCAGTGGTCTCTACGATCAACTTAAGCTTGCGATGCTTTTGGGAAATGTAGCCCTGCACTGTTTTGGTCATGAGTCAGTTTGAATCAGTTGAATCAGTTGTTTTAAATGAATCTATTTTAATTCAACAAATTATTCTCATTCATTATTATGCACTGACTTATTTGCTCTGTTCAGAATAGCATACACTACCATACTACTGACTATTTCTCCAGTGTATATGTAATGGCAGAAATAATAAGTATATATAGGAAGGAGCATTTCATTGGTTTGACCTACTGAATGAATACACCCCTTCACTGAACGAGTCAGTGTTTTTAACTCATAAGTAAACAAGCAAATAAATAAATAAATACTTATGGTTGTTGTTCATTCCTAAAACTTTTATGTACGGTATGTAGCTACTGAGTTTCAAATTCTCATTTGCAGAGAAGACGTGTGGTTCACGACCACTAAAAAACCTCCACAGCTTTTCACTCACACATGGATTTGCCCTCTTCCCACCCTCTTCTCGCCCAGCACCTTTTCTTCCTCTAGACTTCACTATCCTTCTGTCCTCTCATCCTCGCACGGCTGCCCCCCTGCACGTCCGTATGGCTGTGATTAATTCGACTGGGCTCTGGGAGCCTCTCACAACGAGGGAAATTTAAGCAGCTAACGGCAGATCAGCTGTTCAGCAGTGTCTTGCTCGTGAAGAAGGACCATACAGCACAAATGATAAATAACAACACATGAGGTAGAAAAAGAGGGCACAGGAGAGAGGTACGGATGAATATGATGAGGAAAAAGGCTTTCCGTCTCCCTCTGTGCCTGCCGAGTGTCTCTGGAGAGCCGATTCTACCGCACAGCATTATTGATGAAGCACATATGAGAAAACAATACACCAATGAAGACACCAGGAAACTACAACTAGCTGGATGGGAAACAGAGCATAAAAGAATGAAAAAGACAAGTGAGAACAACAACAACCCTTCTGTAAGTCTCTCTGTAAAACAGTGAACCCATAACGCAGCACATTTATACAGTTACCACTTACCAGCCACAAATATATTCTATTGTCTTTAAATACTAAACTATGGGTCTGTTCCAAAACATCTCTGTCCGTGACCACCTCTTCCCTCTGTAGTACATGTCTTCCAAACGGACCTTTTGCACTTTCATGCATTAAACAGTCCGTTTGAGCTTTTCCTAATGTGTAAGCGCCCTAAGAAATCTATTTAGAACGCTCTTCATAGGCGGCATCTCCACGCATCATTCAAATAGCGCTCCTCACACGAAGCGAGCGGGACACTAGACTCGTAATTGATTTCAATACAGGTGATGCGAGAGAAACTACAAATAAGCCATGGTTTTTCTACAGTAACAATAGTTTCGCCATTGTGTTTTGTAGTAAAATCCTAGTAACAACCAAATAAAAACAAAGTTTTTCTGAATAAAATGCTTCTCTCAACTCCACGAGCTTCACCGTGAAAAAATCACTGTGAGGAAATAAACAAAATTTTATTTATAAGTAGTATTAAAGGGGTCATGACATACTCTTTTTTTATAATTTTATTATCTTCCCTGTGGTCCACTTATAATGTCAGTAAAGTTTTTTTTTGCAGCAAAACAGTCATAATTTAATAAAATATTATCTTTTTCCACCCTGTCTCTGGCCCCGTCATGATTGTGTAGTAGAGATGAGAGGCAAGGATCTATTAGCAAGCTTTTAATGAAGGTGATGATGATGAAGATAACAACAACGAGGAAAACACAAAGAACCAAATAAACTCTAGACTACACACTAACATACAAGATAACAGAGACATTCAGGAACCGATAGACATACAAGAACTGACCAAGCGTGATAGAAACTAAAGGGTATATATACAAACTAGGGTAATGACCAAACACAGAATACCTGGGAACAAAGATAGGGAACACATGGCTGTGATGACGGTAAAGAATCATGGGAAATGTGGTTCAGGGGGAAACTAAAGACAGAGGACAAAAACCATTACAAAATAAGAGTCCTTGAAAACATAACAATGATTAACTGTGACATAACCCCCCCCCTCCTTTAAATGGGTGACTCCTGGCGCACCAAAGATGGATGTGGAGGGTAGGATGATGCAGAAGGTGAGGAAGAATCCAGGAAGATGATCATGTGGCCTGGGAGGCGGCCACAGGGCTGGGATAGAATCGGGAGGCCTGTGGGGTGGCCAAAGAGCAATGACAGGATCTGGAGGCCTGGGAGGCAGTCTCAGAGCAGGGACAGGTGGAGATCTGGTAGCAGGAGGTAGCAGCTTAGGGGGCAGAGCCATAGAAGGTGGAGCCACGAGAGGCTCGAGGATTTGAGACAAAGGTGGTGGAAACCATGGTGGAATGGGCAGAGCCGTAGGAGGTGGCGATACAGGGAATGAGGGTGGAGCAGTAGGAGACACAGAGGCGGAGTCCAGAGAGGGTCGATGGAGGCAGGCGGAGCCTGGAGACGCTCGACAAAGGCAGGCGGAGCCTGGAGAGGCTCGACAAAGGCAGGCGGAGCCGTGGAAGACTCAGAGGGTAGAGCCGTGGAAGGCGGAGCCATGAGAGGCTCGAGGGGCGAAGCCATGGAAGGTGGAGCCGTGGGAGGCTGAGCCATGGGAGGCTCGAGGCTAAGAGTCCTGGATGACTGGGAAACGATCTCCATGGTCGTGAGCATGGGCAGAGACTTGGGAACGACCTCCATGGTTGTGAACATGGGCAGAGACATGGGAACGACCTCTGTGGTCGTGAACACTGGCAGAGACTCTGGAACGACCTCTGAGGTCGTAAACATGGGCAGAGACTTGGGAATGATCTCTGCGGTCATAAACATGGGCAGAGACTTGGGAACGACCTCTGTGGTCCTGAACATGGGCAGAGACTTGGGAACGACCTCCGTGGTCGAGTACAGGCAGAGACTGGGGAACGACCTCCATGGTCATGAGTACAGGCAGAGACTGGTGAACGACCTCCATGATCGTGAGTACAGGCAGAGACTGGGGAAAAGGTGTCCTTTTCCTTCTCCTCCTTTTCCAGACAGCTGGGAGCGTGGTTACGGGGACGGTCAGGGTTACAGGCATTGGCTCTGGGACGGTCGAGGCTACAGGCATTGGCGCTGGCTCGTTAACCGTGGCAGGCATGGGTGCTGGCTTGTTAACCGTGGCAGGCATGGGTGCTAGTTGTGGCCCAGGGTTCCCTCCATAATTCACAGAGTACGGAGGAAATGCCACCTCTGTGGTTGCTACTGCTGACTGCATCGGGGAATCGACCACTGGAGCTTGGAGAGGATGAGCCCCCCCAAAAAAACTATTTAGATGGAATATATGGAGAGGAGTTACCTTGGAGACAGGGGCTGTGGCAGGCCTGGAGACAGGGGCCGTGGAAGGCCTGGAGACAGGGGCCATGGAAGGCTCTGTAGCCGGGATCAAAGTAGGGAGAGGAGGATCCTCTGAAGCTAGAGTTTCTAGCGTTAACCTCACGTACTTCCTCCATGTGTAGTCTCCCATCTCAGGCAAATCCCTCCACTGGTGAGCTGTTAATCCAATCCAGTATATTGACTTGAGATGAGAGTTCTCAAAACCTGTGAGGCAGGCAATGGTGCAGAAACAAAGGGAGCATTCCCTTATGGGTAAATCCTCCCAGCTCAACTGAATAAACAAAGCTGCTAGATCCATCTTGTATGGTCAGTTCTTCTGTCACGATTGTGTAGTAGAGATGAGAGGAGAGGCAAGGATCTATTCGCAGGCTTTTAATGAAGGTGATGATGAAGATAACAACAACGAGGAGAACACAAAGAACCAAATAAACTCAAGACTACACACTAACATAAAAGATAACTGAGAGACATTCAGGCAGAATATGTGAGCGGAGCGGAGTGGGAGCGGAGCGAGGAGTGGAGCAGCATGATTTTGCCTGGAGCCAGGAGCGGGTTTTTAAAAAATCGGAGCGTCATTGTTTTCTCTCGCTCTAAGAGCACTCCACTAATGCTCCATCATGGGCAAAACACCTGTTAACAGACCTTAATGCAATAATTTACCACATGTTAAGCAGTGTTAAACACTATTGGCATGAAGGAAAGATGGAATTTCTGATATAACCAGAAAGAATGTGGTTAAAAAAAAAATACTAATTTAGTGACACTTGGTAATATTCGACCTCCAGCGCAAAGGTTACTTTTACTTTCTGTTTTCACGCTGCCTATTATTGAGTTAAGCTTGCGGTAAAGCTTGATTTAACTATATGCTTTTGTCTGGTCTCTTTATTCTTACGTCAACTGGTATATGGTGAAAATGAATGATGGGATGGCGAAGGAGAACACGAGTGGGGAGGTGATTGCCACAATCAAAGATTTGTTGTGAAATCCTAAAAGATGTGTCCAAAAAACACAATGATAATCCTTTCACATGTGGAGAGAAAATCTAAAGGTCAGTAATATATATCTCTCTCCCCTATTAAATATTTTTAATACTCATATAATCATTCTAATCTAATGCATCTCAATCTTAACTGTAGGCTATTATGTCCCGCATTAAATAGAATTGAACTTTTAATGAAGTAAAACACCAACTGAACTAATCAAGATGTTAATATTGTGTAGTTTGACATTAATCGATTGCCATAAATGTATTTTAGTGCTGTAGGCTAATTTATGCATTATACATTTGCAGATGAAGAAGCTCAGCAAATGCGAATAGAGGAAGATTTAAAATTGTAAAAAATTTGAAAAAATCTAAAAGTGAACTCTGCATTAGACATATAGCTTTGACAGTCTTATCTAGTCTTGATTAAAAAAAGTGTAGAACATTCTGAGAATGTATTTTTATTTTATTTTTTTCGTTCACAGATTTATAGGGCAAGGATAATTAAAAATAGTGCAATAATAGAAAATAATAGGCAATAATGAGGCAATAATACATAGGCCTAATAATGTTTTTTTGGTAATTTATTAATTTGATTTAATTTAATGTTTTGTTTTTGTTCTGGTAATTTATTTTAAAAAAAAATGGTAATTTATTTATTTTTTATTTTTTTGCATCTAGAAATTTATTTAATTGATCAAACCCAGAGAATGCTGCTGATATGTTTCAAAAGTAAGCTATAACATTTTTTTAATTTAGTCTTGGGCTAATGTTAGTGTTCTAATAAAGCACATTGTAGCTTTTCTTCAAGTATTGTGTATTTATTTTTCATTTAATACGCTTTTTGCATGGAAGGTTGTGATATTAAAAAGCATACTGAAATAACTTTACAGTGGAGAAGTAGTTAGGCGCTAATTTAGCCATGGAGCGAACACGGAGCGGGGTTTCTCTAATCCAGGAGCGCGGATCGAACGTGTAGATAAAAAAATAAATAAACAAAAATGCGGAAAAATTCAAAAAACTTTGGAAGATATTGCCAAAAGTTCATTTTAAAGTAGCAAAAGTAAAAATTCACATGAAAGTAAATTTTCATCTACTGTTTATTCAAAATGAGGCAAACTTGGTATCATTTTAATCTCCAATCCTTTAGCTAGTATCTTACATAGTCTTTTGACTCTCAGATAGCCAGCAGAAGTGACCAGTCAGGTTTAAATCCCAGTTGCGCCGACAGGGCACGTTTAACACTGTGTTACAGTGTGCCCCAATTACAACAAAAAAAATATGCAATTCCATGCAGTCAGATATGTAATTTACATAATTATCCTTAATGCGTGTGTGTGCGGGAGTGTGTGTGTGTTTTGTCATCAATCCATGCATTATTTCGGTAAGTGCTGTGGCTTTGTTGTGTATTTATTGTCAAGTGTCAAAATTATTGCTATATTATATATGACAAAGTTAATAAATGGCTTTTATTGATATGAAAGTATAGTTTATCTTCTAGGCTTTTTAATTAGATCAGATACAGTTGTCAGAGGGGGATTTTAAGCTGTTATATGGTCTTGTTACCGAATACAATGTGCCTTTTCGAGGTAGATTGCGAAAAAAGTATACGCTGTATTCATGAAACAAGAGCACATATGTAATAGACACGTGTGAAATTAATGTGAAAAAATAAAAAATACATCGAACCCCAGGTACATTTACACAAACTTAAGAAAACCAAAAAGTATTTGTTTGTGCCCCGCTCTCCCCTTCAATCCACGCTGAAATGTTCTGAATACACAAATGTAATATAGTCCATGGTGATGTTGGGTGCTTCAACCGGCTTCCACAGGCCAAAGCAGAGAACAGCACAAAGTTTACACAAAGAACAGCACGTGTTTCTCCCAGTCAGTGGCTGCAGCTGAATGAGACATTTTTAAAAGTTGTGCTTGTACCGCTCTTAAAATGCCACACACATCATCGGAAACCAGGGGAGGACTGGGAAGAGGAATCGCCTGGGATTTTACATAGAAACTTGCCCAAAAATTTTCCTTTTCTGCATATCACTACCCCTTTCGGCATATTGCGGTGCCATTTTGTGGCCCGTTCTGTATAAGGCAGCGGCTCATTTCAGCTTGGTCCTGGTTCTCGCGATGGCCAGTCCTCCCCTGATCGGCCCCAATGTGCGTCGGCCCACTGGGAAAATGCCCAGTGTGCAAGATTACCAATCCAGCCCTGCCGGAAACACATCAAAACAATCAAAGATGTCCACATAGTGCATGCTTACAAAAGACCAACAATTAAATATAGCACAAATGGGTGCAAAAATGGTCCAGGATGCCTTCAAAACAACAGGAAACAGCGCAGCTGAATGAAACACAATGGAGGTCTCCTATATTGAGTTTGAACGTACTATCATGTCTTTTAAAAGCAGTGCTAGATGAAATATAACGGCCAAAGCCATTCATCTAGTGTAGAAAAATATTTAAATCCAGGCACATGAAGGTGTCCTGTGTAAGTCCACTTTGCTGTAGATGAATCTCCCATGACCGGCCCTCTCTCCTCTTCACCTGTGACTGACTATGAACACCAGTGTGCGGGGCCAATGGTACAGTGACGAAAAATAGGCATTGATGTTTTCCTGGAGGCAGTCATATGCAGATGTATTTGGTCCTTGTCACGTCACAAGTTCCACAAATTCCAAAAGGCCCGTTTCTACAGCCTGGTTTAAATAAATGCTATTTTTCTATTAAAGAGGAAGTTTTCAGTTTTGAAACTTACAGTATGTTTGTATAGTACAATGACCTTTTATATGTCAAAAGATCGAGGAAAATGTTATTCCTCATGTCATGACCACTTTAAAGGAAATATTAAGAGGAACAAGAAACAGGAAAAAATGGCAGACTCAAACCCTGGTTGTCCGCATGAAAAAGCAAATTCACATCATCGTTACACCCCACACCACTACAGCAACACTAGAAGTGCAGTTTGTGGTCTGGTGTTTCCACCAGACTACTGGAGTGCAAACAGCCATGCTTTGTGGCAAGTGCTATTTACACCTAGTGCAAATAGTCACTCTGATAAATAAATGCAATAATATAATTGATGCCACAATCTATAAAAAATTCTTAATTAAAAAAATAAAAATGTCATGTGTGCAAATCCATTGTAGTACAGTGTTGCCATATGGCAACATAGCAATTTTTCTATTGTGGTACAGCATTACCATATTTTCTAAAATTTTCTGTAAAACTATGTTAGATAAAGTTGATCAGTACACAACAACATCTAATTAACTTATTAAAGGTGCTGCAAAAATGTTGAAGAAACAGTGAAAAATGTTCAATAGTGCAAGCACTTAAGCAGGTGATAAAATATAATGTGGCATAAAAACAGCATATTATTGGTTATTTTAAAGACTACCCTTTCATTTCCGATAATGTGTTATTTTGTAGTTTTTTTCTGTAAGGTGAGAAAGTGAAAGAAAAATTGTTGCTATATGGCTACGCACAACAGATGTCAAGATTTTCACTGAAAAATGAAACATTTTGGATCTACACTACCTTTTTAAAAACAGCTATTTCGATGTATCAGAATTCAACAATAATAAATATCAACTTGATATTAGAGCAGTTTGTATTACATGTTATGTGTTACATATACTTTGTATTATATGTCACACATACATATAGTGGGAGATTATCCGCTGTAAGTTGTGATGGGCTGCATTTTTAGCCTAAATCCATCCTTAAAAATTGCCATGAAAATGAATGCTGACTGAGGCTAACATTCTACCTAACATCACCTTTGTGTTCCACAGAAGAAAGAAAGTCATACAGTTTGGAACATCATAAAAGTGAGTAAATGATGATAGAATTGTCAGTTTTGGGTAAGTTATCCCTTCAAACTGTTGGCATCCTTCAAACTGTTGGCATTTATAGCCATGAGAAGCTAAAACATTGCTACACTATGGTTATCAACTGTTTCACCCATCATGAGTTTGGGGTAATAAGAGTGAATTATTTATTTTGCACACACACAAAAAAAAAAATAATAATAATAATAATAATAACCATAATGTATAAATAAATATTTATATAAATAAATGCGGTTGTCACTCTCCAAATTTTGCAGTGTGTACGTGACCATGGAGATTTAAATTCTCATTTACTGAAAAGACCTTACAGAACCCACGAACAGAGCGAGGCACTCGCTTTGATCTGAATTGGTCTGCTTATTATTAGCCAGAAAAGAACTCATGACAAAAGGCCAAGAGTAATCAGAGACTACAGCACTAATGAACAGGAATATCTCCGAGAGCACACTGAGGCAGGAACAGGGGACTCGTTCAAGCACACAGCCCAGTCTGAATGGAGATGAAGGGGTCCATATATCATTAACCCTGCCATGGAGCAAAGAGCAGTCGGGCAAAACAAAAGCCTGAGGTTTTAGGACACCATTCATTCCATTTGCAATATTAAGCACTGTAATCTCAATGTGGCATAGAGAACAGCATTGAGGAGAATAGTTTCATCAATAAATGATAACATACAGGGTGAACCTCAGAGCCTCTGCTCTCAATTTAGAAGCTCATCATCTTTTGACAGCGAGGAGTGTGTGCGTGCAAGGTCTGGGATCCATTTTTTGTGCTGTTCATTATACAAACCCATCAATGCAGAACATTTTTCAAAATCTCAGTCGTAAAAAAGCTAACCTTTATTTGCACTAAAATGAGATTTGAAAACATTGGCAATTGCTTTTAAAGGAACAGTCCACCCAAAAATGAAAATTCTGTCATTATTTACTCCTTATAAAAGGAGATGTTTGACAGAATATTAGGGACTGACAGCCTCAGTCACCATTCACTGCCATTGCGTCTTTTTTTCCCCATACAATGTAAGTGAATGGTGACTGACATTGTCAGTCCCTAAGATTCTATTAAACATCACCTTTTGTATTCCATTGAAAAAAAGTCCTGTGGGTTTGGAACAACATGAGGGTGAGTAAATAATGATTATAATTTTCATTTTTGGTTGAACTACTCCTTTAAGTGATTTCACTCTTTGAGTAGGAATTTAAGAAATAACCAGTGAGTGTAGTAGTCGAGACCAGCTCATCCGAGTCCAAGTCCAGGCCGAGACCAGAGTAGGTCAAGTTCGATTCAAGACCAAAACCAGAAAAGGCAGAGTCTGAGACAATACTGTTTATGAATGTATTAAATGTACTGTATAGTTTAAACAACTATTGACTCTAGGCTCATATATCAAATATACCTCATTTATTATTTGCCTAAGTTTATGTTGGTTAAACAATATTACCAGTTGAGAATAAAAATGAAATAAATGCCACATCCTGTCTCTCACATAACGTAAGCGCACTGGCATGTTCACGCGAGAACTGACGCGATACAAACGGAAGTGCAGCTCCGGTATAATTTACCTACTGGAGTCAAATGGATTACTTTTATTATGATTATCTGTGCTTTTTGGAGCTTTAAAGTGCAGGTCACCATTCACTTGCATTGTATGAGCTGAGATATTCTTCTAAAAATCTTTAGATTTGTGTGTTCTGCTGAAGAAATTCATACACACATCTGGGAAGCCATGAGGGTAAGTAAATGAGAGAATTTTCATTTTTGGATGAACCGTTCCTTTTAAGTTAACACATTTTTATGACAGTTATGACATTATGTCAGTGCTTACAAAATGTCAGTGAAAAACTCAAAGGTACAAAGTGCCTATGTGGCTTTGCAATATAAACTATCAGCTTCTGTATACTATTATATTCCATTCATTGCAAGTCAGCTAAACATTTCTGCAAAACAAAATACAGTATTACTGTACTATAACTAAAATGGGCTTAAAAACCTAACACTAATGTATGTATTATGTACTAATGTATCTAAACCTTTACATTAAATTTGTTTACCATTTCCTCAATTGCACTACTATATTCCATTAATTGTAAGTAAAGAAAGCATTTCTGCTTGCTTCCGCTTGCAGCATTTCATCTCGGGCGCACAGATACCTTGTTTTTTCCCCCCTTCTTCTTATTTTTTAGCAAACATTGAGAGAAGTATTTTTTACATTTTATTCAATATGTGTAGCATTCATGTAACTAATGGCTAAAGCATTTCTAGAAGTTTTCTTGGTCTTCCAGACCTCAACTTGAACTCCACCGTTCCTGTTAACTGCCATTTCTTAATTACATTATGAACTGAGGAAACGGCAACCTGAAAACGCTTTGCTATATTCTTATAGCCTTCTCCTGCTTTGTGGGCATCAATTATTTAAATTTTCAGAGTGCTAGGCAGCTGCTTAGAGGAGCCCATGGTTGCTGATTGTTGGGACAAGATTTGAGGAGTCAGAGTATGTATAAAGCTTTGAAATATGCATCACCTTGCCTTTCCAAACGATGACTGTGAACAAGCCATAGCCCTAACAAGCTCATTAAGGTCTGAGACCTTGGTAAAAGTTATATGAGAGCTCAAATCGCTTGGGGTGCTCAAATTTTTGCATGGTGCTCCTTTCCTTTTTTTCACTCTAAAATTGTACAAAATAAAAATAATACACTAATATTGCTTAAAATGTTGAAAAGAATGTTTCATCTTGAACTTGATGCCTTTTGGAGATCAGTTCATCTTCTACTCACTTAAATTTTCACAGCAACAGAAATTTTGACCAGGGGTGCCCAAACTTTTGCATGCCACTGTATGTGAAAAACATTGCACCATAATCAAAAATGGTCTGTGCTTCCACAATCTCAACACGCACAAGTCACCACTGTTTGAACACCAGAGGCCTGTTGCATGAAGTCGGTTTCAGTGGCTATCAAAGTAAGTTTGAGTTTAGTTTGAGCAAACTCTGGTTCCCTGTCTGTCACTCACTCGACGTTGTGTCGATGTAGTGACACTAGGGGTTCGATCTTGAGAGCCCCAATCACCTTTGCTTAAAATAAAAAAGGCCAATGAAAATTGGTGAGTGGAATTTGAATGCCACTCTCCACCCCGTACATACGGGTATAAAAGGAGATAGCGTGCATCACTCATTCAGATTTTTTCTTCGGAGCCGAATGCATGTGTGTTCGTCCTCTCTCTCTTTGCTACGCTGCTGGATTCTTACAGGGCATATCAGCGGTCACCCTCACACAGTTGAGTGCTGTGTTTCCCCTGGGCGCATCGGCAGTCTGAGTCTGCAGGTGCTAAAAGAGTATATTAGAAAGAGTATATTTCCTTCTAAATGAGCTCGTGCAAACGCTTGGCGTCTTTTTAAAGATGTCCTTCCGTGTTTGCGGATGTGGCCATTATCTCTCCCCTCCGGATACCCATGAAATCTGCCTCGAGTGTCTGGGGTGCCAGCATGCCGAGGCGGCTTTCGTGGAAAGGTTTTGTTCTCATTGCGAGAACATGCCCATGAGAACGTTGCGGTCGCGCCTCACTTCCTTCTTCATGAAGCAAGGAACCACCGTGGCTGCTCCCTAACCCAGTCCATCCTGGGCTGATGCTCAGCCGGCCAGGTCAGCAAACACCGCAGGCGATCTGGATGTGGACATGGGAGCATTTCCACCGGCTCAGCCCTGCGGACCTCCCATCCACCAGCACGCTCGTTCTGTCCGGTAGAGCTGTCGAACGATGCAGGCGGTCTAACTCAGGGCGGGTTTAATGTGTCGTTCGCGGCTTGCGACAAGGATGAGCTTTCGGTCGCGGCATCGGAGGGTGGGCTTCTGCTATCGGAAGTGGACGAATCTTCTGAGCTCCCGCCCACAGGTGGTAGAGCACAGGATGAGTCGGACGCTGAGATAGCAGCCGTGCTTGCCCGAGCAGCTGCGAACATCGGGCTGAAGTGGAACCCTCCACCCTGCCCTGAGCGTTCGCGGCTGGATGATTGGTTTCTGGGCTCGGAGCACGACTCACGGCCACGCCCCGCCCCAGTGCCTTTCTTCCCGGAAGTGCATGAGGAGCTAACGAAGTCGTGGAAGGCACCTTTTACTGCCCGTACACGCTTCGCGGCCTCGTCCACTCTGACTACCATCGACGGCAGAGCGGCTAAGGGATATGTTGAGCTTCCCCAGGTAGAGCGTGCCATAGCGGTGTATTTATGCCCGCAGAACGCAGCCACCTGGCATGACCGACCAAGGCTCCTTTCCAAGGAGTGTAAGTTCTCTTCCTCTTTAATGACAAAGGTTTACAAGGCCGCGGGTCAGGCTGCTTCCGCCCTGCATGCCATGGCCATCCTGCAGGTCCACCAGGCCAAGGCACTAAAAGACCTGCACGAGGGTAGGACCGACCCAGGGCTGATGCAGGAACTGCACACTGCGACCAACCTCACCTTACGTGCGACGAAGGTCACAGTGCGCCCTGGGGCGGACGATGTCCACGCTTGTGGTCCAAGAGCGGCACCTGTGGCTCAACCTTGCAGAGGTGCGTGACGCCAAGAAAGTCCACTTTCTTGACGTGCCCATCTCCCAAGGGGGGCTTTTTGGCGACACCGTCGAGGATTTCGCCCATCAGTTCTCGATGATGAGAAAGCAGACCGAGGCAATTAAACACATCCTGCCGTGGCGCGACCCAGCTGCCTTCAGGCCACCGAGGTCCCGCACCCTGTCTGCTTCTCGCCAGAGCCGTTCCCCTGTGGTGCTGGCCCTGGCTCCTGTACTATCGGAGCCCGCAGGCTGGCCTCAGAGAAAAGGATCCTCCCGCGGGAAGTTGGCTCCACCTGCCCATCAGTCGGCCCCCAAGAACCCCAGATGGGATTCAAGGCGGTCCTGACATGGCCCGCCCAGGGATGAGGCGACCGCTCCTGACTGGTCTGGCCCGGGACATCTCTCCAGCCCCACCATCGCCCCTGGGCCAGCGTGTGGTGAGTATGACATTGCCGAGTGCCCTCTGGGCCTCAGCACCCACATGGTCAATAAAAGAGCAGTTTCCTCATTCCCTGGGCCAGCGCACTCGCAATGGCCAGGCACTGGAAGTCTTTCCAGTCAATCAGGCGAACGCGAGTACTTCCCATTCCCTCGTTCTCTGTCGAGAGACAGCCGGCAAACAGGTTTAGTGTGCTGGTCTCTGGGGCCGCTCGCCCACCACAGTCACCGGCCACCGTTGCGTGCTTGTGGAGCAGCACTTCCCCCCGGCTGTCTTCCAGGTGGGGCGACTGCTCTGTCTTGCCGCAAACCACCCTGCCCAGGCACGGAAAGTCCAGTCGTTCCCCTGGTGCCACTGTCACGGAGGCTGGAGGCCTGGTTAGAGCTCTCCAGCCCTTCATGGTGGCTCATCAGGACGATTCGCCTCGGCTACGCAATCCAGTTCGCCAGACACCCGCCCCGGTTCAGTGGCGTCCTCTCCACTATGGTGCAGGGCGAGGGTGCCTCTGTCCTTCTGGCGAAGTGAGCAATAGAGCCTGTCCCCGTATTTTATCGTGCCCGAGAGAGGGGGAGGGTCACGCCCAATCTTGGACCTGCATGCCCTGAACAAGGCCTTACACGGGCTTCCGTTTAGGATGTTAACACAGAAGCACATCCTGGTGTCAGTACGACATCAGGATTGGTTCGCGGCCATCGACCTGAAGGATGCGTACTTTCACGTATCGATCCTTCCTCAACACAGACCCTTTCTTCGGTTTGCTTTCGAGGGACAAGCATACCAGTACATGTTCCTACCCTTCGGTCTGTCCCTGTCCCCTTGCATCTTTACCAAGGTCGCAGAGGTTGTCCTGGCCCCACTAAGGGAGAAGGGCATACGCATTCTCAATTATCTTGACGACTGGCTAATCCTAGCTCACTCGCGAGATCTATTGTGTGCACACAGGGATCTTGTGCTTCAGCACCTCTACCAGCTCGGGCTTCAGGTCAACTGGGAGAAGAGCAAGCTGAAGACCTTCAGGCAGAAGGTAGCAGCACCAGTGAAACAATTTCAGAGGCTCCTGGGGCATTTGGCATCCTCAGCGGCAGTTCTCCCTCTCGGGTTGATGCATATGAGACTGCTTCAGCACTGGCTACAGACTCAAGTCCTGAGGTGGGCATGGCGCCATGGCACCCAGTGTGTGACCATCATGCCACAGTGCCTTCTATGGGCAGGTGTTCCCCTAGAGCAGGTCTCAAGGCACATCGTGGTCACGACGGACGTCTCGAACTCGGTCTGTGGCGCCATGTGCAACGGGCAGGCAGTGTTGGGGCTCTGGACTGGGACCCGACTCCAATGGCACATCAACTGCTTAGAGTTGCTGGCAGTATCGCTGGACCTGAGGAGGCTCCAGCCATTGATTCAGGGCAAGCATGTGTTGGCCCGAACCGACAACACGGTGACCGTAGTGTACATAAACCGCCAAGGCGGTGTACACTCGCATCGCATGTCGCAACTCGCCCGCAGCCTCCTTCTTTTGGAGTCAGCAGACCTTGAAGTCTCTGCGAGCCACTCACCTTCTGGGCGCCCTCAACCGTGCAGCGGACGCGCTCTCATGGCAGGTAATGCTCCGTGGGGAGTGGAGACTTCACCCCCACATAATCCAGCTGATTTGGGAGAGATTCGGGGAGGCACAGGTAGACCAGTTCACCTCCCAAGACTCCTCTCACTGCTGCCTGTGGTACTCCCTGTCCGAGGCCCCCCTCAGCACGGATGCCTTGGCGCACAGCTGGCCTTGGGGGCTACGCAAGTATGCATTTCCTCCTGTGAGCCTCATTGCAGAGACTCTGTGCAAAGTCAGGGAGGATGAGCAGCAAGTCCTGTTCGTTGCGCCGTACTGGCCCAACTGGACTTAGTTCTTGGATCTGATGCTCCTGACAGTAGAACCTCCCTGGCGCATTCCCCTGAGGTAGGACCTTCTCACTCAGGGGTAAGGCACGCTCCAGCACCCGCGGCCGGACCTCTGGAATCTCCACATCTGGCTTCTGGACGGGATGAGGAAGAACTGCTTGCATTGCTCCTTTCCCCTTTTTCAAAAGTGATAATGTGCGCTTTTTGTCCACAACAGTTCCCCGTACCTGGACGCCTCTTTAATTCTTTAGCACTGTCCGATGATGAACTCGGCGGAGGAGTAATGCCACCAGGCCCGGTACTCGTGGTATTCCCCTTTTCATGTGAGCCCGTGTGCTTGGGCTCAGTGCTCCATGCATGGTGATTCCCCTTTGGTAATCCCGTATGATGAGTTTCCACTGTTCAGTTTCCCCCTTAGGTGAAACCTGTGTTTCCCCTTGTCAGAGCTTTCTCTGTCTCAGCCACTGTGCTGCGTGCCCTCTCTGTAGATAGGGTCCTCTTGTGGTATCATTCCATATGTGTACTTCCCCGTTGGTAAGTCCATCAGTGGTATGCTCCACATGTTAACCTCCCTCCGGCAGGATGTGGTCTCTGTAGTGCTCTCCTTCCTGGATAGGGAAGAGCACTTCCCAGCACTATTCTAGAAAGTGCTTGGTGGGAGATTGCTTAACAGCAAATTAAGAAAGGCACCGCCAGTAGCCCTCTTGTGTAAGTGCCTTCTCCCCCCTTAACGGGACTAGGGAGACGCCTTACCTAACTCGCTGGAAGGTCACGACATGGTTGAGCGCTCGCTGCGAGGCACACAGCTGCTTGCCCGTGTCCACTCTTCCATGCCTCGTGACACGGTTCAGTGCCTGCGGCATTTCCTATAGGAACCCCTAGTGTCACTACATTGACACAACGTCGTGTGAGTGACATACAGGGAACATCTTGGTTACTGTTGTAACCTCTGTTCCCTGATGGAGGGAACGAGACGTTGTGTCCCTCCTGCTGCGGTGCTGAACCGGCCGCTGACATGGCCAGCACTCTTTATCGGCACCTCAGCATAAATCTGAATGAGTGATGCACGCCATATCCTTTTATACCCGTATGTCCGGGGCAGAGAGTGGCATGAAAATTCCACTCACCAATTTTCACTGGCCTTTTCTATTTTAAGCAAAGGTGATTGGGGATCTCAAGATCGAACCCCTAGTGTCACAAAATTGACACAACGTCTAATTCCCTCCATCAGGGAACAGAGGTTACATCAGTAACCAAGACTTTTTCGGGCTCAAGAATGTGGGACGATTTTTACCGGCGTTCATCGCCATAGAAACTTATGCTACACGGCTAACCTGCTCCGGAGCAGGTTTTATTCTGGGTTACAGGATAATTAGCAACTGATGCTGAACCAATCAGCTGTCAGTAAAGTGACATCTCTGATGCAATGAAGTATCTTCCCCTGTATCTCTCGATCCAAATTAAATGCTTTACAGGGATATGTATATACAGTATTTCATGAATTTATATTTAGATATTAAGATTTTATATAACATTAGACTTGTAAATTAAGATATCAAAAGACGGTTTATTTCAGAGATAGGGGAACATTTTATCTTTTGAGCAGCACATTACAAGTTATTATTAAGTATCTTTGCATACTGTACCTGTATGCAGTGCACGATGCTCTGAAACTGAGTGTTCATACACACTCTTTAAGAGAAATTTATGGTGTGACGAGTCTTTGCACATGAACAAATATACAGGTTAAAATTATTTTGTAGACTATCAAACAAAGTAACATTGTTTGCACTTCATTAAATTATAGTGCACTTTTAATTTAAATATAAAAGCTTTTACATTTTAGATAAATATATAGATTTGTATGCTTTTAAAATTAATAAGCCTGTATGTTCTTATTGTGAATACTATATACTAAAAATTTAATTACACATTTTATTCAGTTATTATTTTTTTTCTTTCATGGCAGCAGCGGTGTTTCTTCATGCTGTGCCATTGTTAAAATTCTTCATATTTTCATAATCTTTCATAATTTTCATGATCTCTTGATCTTCAGCGGAGACGTACATTTACGCTGAAACTCTGAGTTTATTCAGCTCCTTGCAACAGCCCACAAGAAAGATAGAGGGGTAGATGGCAATCTCCCATCAGATCCTGAGTGAAAAGTAATGAAGATGGAAACTTACAAGCATTTCATCATTGTTACTTCACACTCATCAGCATGTAATGGAGATGCCTTTGAGAGATGTCTATGTAATCTATCTGAAGGCTTCACAATGGGCCATACAGAACCTGGCCCAATATAAACCACAGATTTCTAACAAGACCCCTTTTAATTTCAGTTTAACTCTCAGTTGACAAACTGTTGCATGATTTCTTACCAAACTGAGCAAAATGAAACAGGACTTTTTCTTATTTGATATTCAAGATGCACTTGTAAAAAAAAAACATATATATATATATATATATATATATATATATATATATATATATAAGCATTGAAAGTCCAAAACTCAGTCCAGACATTGCTTTGAAAACATAAAATCATCAAAACCAACCTGCAGGGAATGGGTTCTTAAATCATAAAGTCAAGAATGCTCAGGTACATAACAATCAGCAAAAGCAGTTTCAACAGATCAGAAATCATCTAACTTTTCGATGTTAAAATACTTACTATACCAGTTTGATGTGCAGAGCCAACTATAAGTAAGCTATTTGTAAGCTGATTTTCCCCATAAAGTGTAAACACTGTGGCATTACGCCTTCAAAACATTCCTTTGTTTGTTTGAGAATCCCAACACAGAAACATTAACTGGCTCAACCAATGGTGTGAGTTTAGGGCGGGACAGTAGCTGGACTTGTGGTTTCATTCCCTAGTCTGCTAATACCAGAACAGTATCTAACAGAACATATGTAATATCAAATCCTTATCTGCTGTTTTTGTAATGTTAATTTAATATTATTTAATATATAAATATATATCAGCAGAATGGTGAACCACTTATCAGTAGGGCAAGGTCGATATACTGAGTCAGGCTGTAGGTACTCCAACCACCAGGCATCAGGGAGGAGACCGGCTCATTCAGCCCAAAACGGAAACAGTCCTTGAGGGCAATCTCAATAAAGTCGACCCTGCAGGCCAGAGCGCAGAAGTCCTCTACATATTCCTCCAGGGGACGATTTCCCTGACGTAAAAGAAGAAGCTGAACTGCTGGGTTCATTTTGCGGTCAGGTGTTCTGTAACGATGCTAGCAATGACAGGCAGATGATGACGATGAAGTGAAGAACCCAGGTGCAGTTTATTTACATGAAACATGAAAACCAAAAACATGACTACAAGACCTGGACCTGGACCTGGACAGGGACCTGGACAGGGACTTTATTTGATCTAATATCATTCTGTGTAATTACTTTTGCATTAAAGGAACCTTACAGACATGATCCGATATATTTGTTTAGGTTGGTTTCATTTTAGCAATGTTCTTAGCATTGTTTTCAGCCAGGCACTTGGGTGCTGACAATGCAGGTTCAATGTCCAGTAGAGGAAACGCAAAAACTGAAGAGTTGCAGAAACCAGTTCGGTTTTATCACTACTGTGCCATTAAATAACACCAAGTCACTTTCCTTGGACTGCCTTGTTGGTGTACAGTAATTCAGCTACCAAAAAAGTGTTGAATATTCAAATTTTATGTTTCTTGATACAAAGGTGAGAAAAGTCAGAAGCAAGTGAATTTATTTCTTCATAATAAACAAACTGTCAATGCAGTGACTCATTGGGTGAGACCTTACAAGATCTAATGTTAAATAGTAACATTTATTTCGGCAGTTAATTAGAATGCAAAATCAGTCTGTATGGTGCAGAAATACTCAGGGGATATTTTGTCCTCTTAAATATTTAAAAATAAGTAGTGTTGGAAAGTAACAGTGCCACAAGTGTGAGTGCACTATTTAAGCTGTATAGCCAATGCAAAGATAATTGTGTATATATCATACTGTCTATGTAGAATTCCTTGTAGAGAATTTTACTTTTTCAATGCAGCCGGTGTTTTCCTGTTTGGGGAAATGTTGATGTAAGGACTTTTTTTTTAATTATTGACAGCATTGCAGATTAAATTAAAACTGAAGTAAAACAGCAACAAAACAAAAAGAAATATGTAACAAGTTTAAAAATGGGCAAGGAGGAGGCAGGAACCAGCTGAACAGTCAAAGTAATTTTAATGAAACAAAAAGACACAAAACAAAAACGCACACACGGCAGCTGCGTGTCTCTCTCTCTCTCTCTCTCTCTCTCTCTCTCTCTCTCGAACTGCTGCATCCCGCTGCACTTATCCCTCTCCTTGGCTGATTAGCACGATTAGGGGGCGGGCATACATAGTCACGGCCCGGCCCGCCCTCCTCCTCGTCACAAAATAGAAATAGAAAGAGCAGCCCATCACACAAACGTGGCAGTTCTCTGCTCAATGCTCCTGAGGGGACTAAATAACTTTCGGGGGGTAGAAAAGTTGCTGGTGTCCAACATTGGCACCACAAGCAATAAAATATTTTTAGGAAGAAAAGATTGTTTGCAGTTCCATCATATCTCAAATATGGGGAAAAAATATGGGGTCACATTAAACAGAACATACAGTGCATCACAGCTTGCTGCGCATGGGGCTGTGTAGCAGAGTGCCCATGCTGACCCCTGTCCACCGCCGAAAGTGCCTACAATGGGCATGTGAGTGTCAGAATTGGACCATGGAGCAATGGAAGAAGGTGGCCTGGTCTGATGAATCTTGTTTTCTTTTAGATCATGTGGAGGGCCGGGTGCGTGTGCATCGTTTACCTGGGGAGGAGATGGCAGCAGGATGCACTTTGGGAAGAAGGCAGGCCGGCAGTGTGATGCTCTGGGCAATGTTCTGCTGGGAAACCTTGGGTCCTGGCATTCATGTGGATGTTACTTTGACACGTACCACTTACCTAATGATTGTTGCAGACCACGTACACCCCTTCATGGCAACGTTATTCCCTGGCCCCACCTCGCAACTTACAGGACTTGAATGATCTGCTGCTAACCTCTTGGTGCCACATACCATAGGACACCATCAGAGGCCTTGTGGAGTCCATGACTCGACATGTCAGAGCTGCTTTGGCGGCACGAGGGGGACCTACACAATATTAGGCAGGTGGTTTTAATGTTGTGGCTGATCGGTGTATATATTTATATATATGTATATGATGTGGCCACTAAGGATGTGTGAGATCACTGAAGCGGCAGTGGCAAGGATGGACACCAAGGCCAACAGTTACATCAGGTAGTGGCTGGGCTTGCCGTGTTGTCTCTCAGACGTAGCATTGTTTGGAAGAAATGCCTTACAACTGCCATGAAAGTCCATCACCCTGCGTTACAAGCAGGAGAAGACCAGGCTTCTCTTTGAACTAAGTGAATCAACAAATCAGTCAGTGAGGGCTTGTCAAGCCCGGGTCCAAACAGGCCATGCCTGGAAAGCAGAGAAGGTTGTAAACAGGCCGGTTTCAAGATTGAAGCAACAAGAGATTGTTGGAAGGTCCCAATCAGTAAAAGCAGGCTTTGGATGGGGGATGGCTCCCAAACTGTGGTCAGCAGCCTCTAAAAAAACAGAAGAAAGCAATGGTAGTGACAGAAGTAACTAAGATGGAAGAGGAAGGGTATATGACGGAAAGGTGCATATAATAGAGTTTTAGGGTGGGCTGATCTGTGGAAGCTACCCCAGGCCAGGCTAAGATTTCTAATAAGATCCACCTATGACACTCTTCCAATCCATGGAAATTTGTCTCTGTGGTATGGTAAAGAGGAGGGTTGTCCCCTCTGTGGGACCCCAAGAGCAAATCTGCAGCACATGTTGGCTGGGATCGCCTTGGCACAAGGATGGTACAGGTGGTGGCATGAACAGGTTCTGTGAAAGCTGGCAGAGATCTTTGAGGCGTGTAGAATAAAGGCCATCATGCTCCTCAGAGGAAGTATATTGAGTTTGTTAAAAAGGGAAGTGCCTCACAAGGCACAGCACGGAGGGAGGAAACATCAATCCTGGCACATGGAAGTGACTGGTCAATGGTGTTCGACCTTGGCCAGCAGCTAAAATTTCCATCTGAAATCATCATTACCTCCTTGAGCTCAGATATAGTGTTATGGTCAGCATCAGCTAAGAAAGTTATAATGATTGAACTTACTATCCCATGGGAAGAGGGACTGGAGGCAGCGAGGAAGAAGCTAGAATATGCTGATCTGGCCAACGAGAGCAGGGAAAATGGATGGAGGGCTGCCACTTCCCCTTTGGAGGTCGGATGTCGGAGGTTTATTGAAACATCAATGCAGCACCTGTTGAAAAACATTGGTATCTTTGGATTAGTGTTGAAAAAGTCTCTGAAGGAAATCACTGATCCTCCACCAAATTTCACAGTGGGTGTGAGACACTGTGGCTTGAAGGCCTCTCCAGGTATCCGTCTAAACTTTAGATGACCAGGTGGAGGATTGGTGATGATCTGGGGGTGCTTCAACAAGGCTGGAAACAGGCAGATTAGTCTTTGTGAAGGATGCATGAATCAAGCCACGTACAAGGTTATGCTGGAAGAAAACTTGCTTTCTTCTGCTCTGACAATGTTCCCCAACTCTGAGGATTGGTTTTTCCAGAAGGACAATGCTCCATGCCACACAGCCAGGTCAATCAATGTGTGGATAGAGGACCACTGGATCAAGACCATGACCATCGGATCAAGACCATGGCCAGCCCAATCTCCAGACCTGAACCCCATTGAAAACCTTGGGAATGTGATAAAGAGGAAGATGGATGGCCACAAGCCATCAAACAAAGCCGATCTGCTTGAATTTTTGCGCCAGGAGTGGCATAAAGTCACCCAACAGCAATGTGAATGACTGGTAGAGAGCATGTCAAGACGCATTAAAGCTGTGATTGAAAATCAGGGTTATTCCACCACAAATTGACCGCTGAACTCTTCCTAAGTTAAAACATTAGTATTGTGTTGTTTAAAAATGAATATGAACTTGTTTTCTTTGCATTATTCCAGGTCTGAAAAGACATTCACCTGCGTTTTGTAAATAACAGCGCTTCTCCTTCAGCGTTTGAGTCAGAGATGTGTGAGCGCGGGGGTCCTCAGCACAGAAACGTAATATACACAAAACATTTCACCTTGCATCACCTTGCTGGACAGCGAAAGACACATTTATTAGGTCCTGATTTCAATCCTCCGTGCAAAACAAGCTGATTCCATTATATTAGCCAAGCTGATGAAAGTGGTTAGGAAATGTTTTCAATTGCTATAGTTCACTCTGATTGCTCTGTAATGTTATGTTGCTATGGGTACAAATAGTGCATTAATATCGAATGGTAATTAAAATCAGAATCGAGTATTAGAACAGACCATGGTGTATATATATATATATATTGTCATGTTGTATTTGTTTTATCAGCATGAGTTATAGTAATGCTTTTTTTATTTCCTTTCAATTCTCCAGTATGTTCAAAAACATTCATCATATATAAATATCAAAAATTACAATAATTAACAGTAACGTCTATGGGTAATTTTCAGGCCACAATCTGTGAAGGTTTTCCTCATGTATTCGCAATTTTCTAACAACTTGTAATCTAGCTTCACAATTATTTTCCTACCAAACTTGTTGCACTTGTTAAATTTCAAGAGTCTGAGCTGTTTCTACAGTATTTGGGTATGTTGTTTTAGTTTTAGATATAGTTTATCAAAAAAAGTCTGTCATCATTTACTCACCCTTAAGTTGTTCCAAACCTGTATGCCACAAAAGGTGTTAAGCAGATTGCTTTCCATACTTTCACATTAATTGTAAATTGTAAAAAGATTGACAGTGATGGGTGGACTGAGGCTGTCAGCCCTTAACATTTGACATAATATCTCCTTTTGCGTTTCAGAGAAGAAAGAAAGCCATACAGGCTTGGAACAAGGCGAGGTTGAATAAATGATGAGAGAATTTTCATTTAACTATCCCTTTTACTCCAATTTAGTGAAAAATAGGTACTGCTTTAAACAAGCAGTTGCACAAAGACTGTTGCAATTCTGCTACAATGGCTCTCTGAGGGTTAATATGATCACTATTTCCAGAGACCAAAAGCACATGTGACTTTCATGTGAATATAAAATAACCGTAAGCAAAAGACATGGTATCAGCCCTCACCGCTTGAGGAGACTGAATACAGATATATGAGTGTGAAGCAACATGTTATCATGCTTCACACAGAGAGCACTGCAATCTTGACCAAATTATACAGCCACATTTATCAGAGACTGCACGTGAACTCACACCAGAATCTTTGCCAGCAGCCACTGAGGCAGTGGACTATGAGAATGATAGTAGAGAGAGAGAAAGAGAGAGAGAG
Organism: Myxocyprinus asiaticus; assembly: GCF_019703515.2. NCBI lineage: Eukaryota > Metazoa > Chordata > Actinopteri > Cypriniformes > Catostomidae > Myxocyprinus > Myxocyprinus asiaticus. The sequence continues at coordinate 39,854,242 of NC_059366.1, forward strand.
AGAGAGAAGATTCAAGTCAACATATAACCTTACTGCATGTTCCTGGTCTTATTGTGCATGATCCATCGGTGCACGTTCTCCCAAATAATATATATATATATATACAGGGTTGGGAGGGTTACTTTTGAAATGTATTCCACTACAGATTACAGAACACATGCTGTAAAATGTCATTTGTATTGTATTCCGATAGATTACTCAAGGTCAGTAACATATTCTAAATACTTTGGATTAATTCTTCAGCACTTGTAGATTTTTTCACTTGTTTTGACCACAAAAACTCTGCCAGTAACATACATTCTCTGAAAAACCTAAATATCTTATGCAGTGTTGTTTCTAAGGATTTAGGATTAAGGATTTTTTATTAATTATTTTTACAGGAAAACAATACAAAAATTATTATCAAGAATACGATTTTTGCCCTAATATCAAAGGTCTAAAGAAATTATGATCCAACGTGAATTTTCTTGATAAAAAAATATGATCGTGTCTGGTAACATGTGCACGTAAAATGGCTAGAAATAGCATTTTATCTTAGCGTAAAGCTGACAATTTACACAAGGTTTATTTCTATTTCTTCTGCTCCAAACTTACTTCAAATGTACTTCTCTGTCTGCTCGTATGAATGTAACACATTATAAGAAAGTGTTTCACCACTGTTCAAATGCACTTTGGATCGCATCATTTATATGTATACATTTTTCCATCTGAAAGGACTAAATATTAAATGAAACAAATGACAATAAAATGCAAAGTAATCTCTTCAGTAATCTAAATACTTTTTGAATGTAACTGTATTCTAATTACCAATGATTTAAATTGTAACTGTAGAGGAATACAGTTACTTAAATTTTGTATTTTAAATACGTAATCCCGTTGTATTCCATTGTATTCAGTTACTCCCCAACCCTGTATATATATATTTAATTACCACAGAAGTACTTCAGTTCTTATCTAACATTTAAAAGCCAACCATATGATACATAGCACTAATGAGGGATCGCTGAATCCGGCTAGCTTGTTGGAGTCCTCCCGCTGAATGTCTGCCCATGTGCTGCTCAAGGTTCAAAACTTCCAATTTTGACCTAGTTGCCGCTGATCTTTCAAAGCATCAGCTTATGATTATCAGACAATTAGAATGAAGTATCATTATGTGGTCAGTGCCAGCGCTAAAAGCAGAACAAGACGTTGACCATGTTCGAAAAGGCATACTGCCATAGTATTACTATTTCTGCCATATTAGATTTGTCAGAAGCAGTTAGAGTAGAATGGATAGTATGCCATTCTGAACTCGGCTGTTCTGTACAGCGCTTTTCATGTGGAGATCAAACTTCAAAGTTGCGTTTGATGCTGGTGTTAAGCGATTCGTTGGCGCCCTGATGCAAATCACATGAATGTGGCTTCACAATTGCTGTAGCAAAGTGGATAGCAACAGCCTGCCACCCGATCAATATTGTCCAAATGGGGACTTGTTCTTTCAATTAGTCAGTCTCCAACTTACGCTTCGGAAAACATTTAATGTTTCTTAAATTGGTGCTATTTTAGTGCATTTCTATCTTTATAGTGTGAAAGGCTTTCTTTTGAATATTGTTTTACGTTTTGTTTCGTTTTCTTTCATAAGTAGGAACATTTTGACAGGAAAAGAAGTATTTACAGAGTCAAATTTCAGCTCTTTCAAAATTGCAGTATAATTGCAATTAACTATTTTAATCAGATAGCACTAGTGTTAATAAAATGCAATATTTTAGATCTATATGTTGCTTGCCAAAATTTTTATTTTGACAGAATACACAGTTAACTGCACACATAAATTGTGTTGTTTTAATTTAATTACCCACATAATTGGGTAACTACAGCAAGACAAACCCTGATCCTTTGGCTGATGTCATGAAACACTCTTTATTTTCAACCCATCCCCTTCAACCTCCTGGCTCTATTTTATTATGCAACGGCCACTTGTCACTGTCTAATACATTTCTAATGGATAAAATCATCCAAAAAAAATAAATAAATAAATAAATAAATAAAATAAATCCATTTTTAAAACATTTTTTTCTCGTTGAATATGCGGTTTCACTCAGAAATACCGCAGATCACAGAATTAAAATAGGTTGCAAATGGCATTTCAAATTTACTTTTAAAAAACAAACAGAGCTTATATCCAACTTTTAACAAGCTTGGCCTTTCGTCCTTAAGATTTACGAACAGATTTTATTAAAAAGTAGCCTGGGTGGGCTTGATGGCCAAATAAAGCCCCAGACAGGGTCATAAACACTGTGGAGCGAAGCAGCCCTAAATGAAACTTACACACAGAAAGAATGAGACGAAGATCCTGTCGGCCCAAAAGCTAACGAGGCATAAAATCATCTCAAGTCAAAATAACAAACACACATACATGTTTTTTTTAATGCAGCCAGTCCTTAATTCATTTCAGCTAACATAAACTCTAACATGTCAGGTCTCTGAAAAACAATTAACACAAACACATTCAGCAAAGAGCTCTTACACATTGCTTCAGAGCTGTCTATATACAAAGCAATGACAAAAAAACTAGCTGATTGATATAGACACTTCAACTAGTCACTTTAAGTACAAGTAGTGTGGATCAACTTTCAACTTTTTCTCGAAACAAAAGGAGACAATTGTTTAAACACAGGAAGAATATACAGCTATACTGTATATCTGGCAAAAATTGTATTAGAAATGTTTGAGTTCATATTAAAGTCTCTGACTTTTGATTGCAGACTTCAGTCTCTTGTCAAATCTAAGCACAGTTTGAGACATTGTTGAGATCTCTTCTAAAACTCTGGGAGAAAATTGTGAGATTTCTTTCAATGTAATCACTTTGCTCTCTAGAAGAAGAAAAAAACAGATATTGAAGAAGCATCAGTGATTTTTCTGTCATATGGGTTGGGATCTCTTACATATTTTGAAAGAAAGGCCTTTTTCCATTCTGTTTTAGTTTTTGTAATGTCCTGAAATAGTCAGGAGTACCTTTTTTAGGTTAAAAGTTCTTTTTCGACACTTTCACAAAACTATTAACATTCAGTTATTCAGAGCTGTAGGCGAAACACTTGTTACTTTCTTTCTCCCGTGCAGATAAACGTTTGGTGGGTTTGGCAGTTTAATGTACTGTGCAGTTTAGAGGAAAATACATTAGCATGTCTGTTTCATATTCAAATGTTTGTTCAAAACAGCATTTGTGTTAATTGGTCATAGCTGGGGGAATGCCTCAGAGAACCTGTGAGAACAGAGAATGTGAAATGACAAACGAGGACAACTGTGAGAAAAGTTGTAGGAAAGAACAAGAGGAGAGACAGATGGGGAATTTTGTGTTTCCCCAAGACACAACCTTTCTTAGACCAGTGTTTCCCAACCACTAGTGTGCCGTGAAAGATTGTCAGGTGTGCTGTGGAAAATCATCAGATTCCACAAAATAAATCAGGGCTCCAGACTGCAACTCATTTTGCGACCATTTTTCCTAGCAGAACGATGAAACTTTGCAAGAGATTGCACTGGTGCTACTACAAAGTCGGCCAACTCTCTGATTGTGCACTGTCTTTTTTTGTTGCGTATGAGAAATATCAAACGGCAAACATTCCAAACGCGAAAGGAAACAGCTCTACTCGGATCAGTCAGCGTGGCTCAATGGACAGATCAGCGCAGAGCTGTGCATTAACAGTATACATGGACTGGTCTCGAGCACTCAGCTGCGTAGATCATCATAAACAGCACTGCGAGAAGCGCAGGCTGGGTGGTGGATTCGGCATTGGTTATTTGTTTAAAATTTCTATGAAAACCCATAATGTGTCAATGATTAATCTAGTTTAAAATTGTATTAAACGGCCCCAACATTCTAAACAGCATTAAAAAGGAATGAACAGACAGAAATGGTAATGTGTGATCCACACATCACAGATATTAAAAAATATTTACCATGAACTTATATGAATATATCAGGATAGTGAGGGAATACAATTTAATTTCTGGATGTGTTTTTCTTACGAAAAATGCCATCATTAGTTTTATGGTTACTGCTAATCATGGTTTTACTTTTACCTTTGGTTACTATGATCTTATTGCAAGTACCACAGTTAAACTATGGATACAATGAATCTTTCCTTCTTTGTGTAAAATCTTTTCTAATGCCCTTTGATTGTAGAAAAAGGCTTTGTTTGTTTTCAGATGACTTTATTTTAATCAAATAAGATAAGATCCTGATAAAAAGAAAGAAACAGTGAAAGAAAACACATTTATACTGTCAGAGTATTTTAATTAGGCAAATGCAAAGAAATACAGCTTTGACAATTAAAATAATAGTGATAACAATAATCAATAAATAAATAACTCTATTGGTTACCACAGAAAATAACGAGTCATACACGTTCCATGAGTACTGATGTCTCAGAACATCAGCACTCGGATGCTTCACTGTTTGTATCACTCTGCATGTGTTCATACCATTCTAAGCTAAAGTGTAAGGGCAGCGCGGATGTGTAACACAGCTACAGTATTTGTGTCTTTTCATTTTTCCCTGTGACATTAAAGGTTTTAGCCAGCAGGTGGCAACAAAAGACTATTTTAATGTGTTATGAGCCAGTTAAGTTTGAAGTGCATTGAGTCAGCACAGGTCAGTCAGCGAGTGGTTTCTTTGAAGTCATTGTCTCTCACTCCATGATTGCTTGATTTACTACATTACAGCTGGGAAATACAGTTAAACTAACAGCTTCAGCATTAAGGCTTATCAAAGCTGAGAGACTCAACAGAGGTGCTTACCTTTTACCGAAGTTTCCGCATTGTGAGGAGATATAAATATTCAACATGGTGGAGGAGAGAACAGTTTCTATAGTGAATTACTCTTGTGCACCAGCTACCGGGAAAATACTCAGGGAGGACCCCCACTCGGACGGCTGTTTTTTACACAGAGAAGATAGGATGTATGTGACCAGAATTCCTATTATCTTCAGCAAGCTGTACTAACACTACACTACTGCTTGGGACTGGAGACGCTACAGATGCAGGTAATCACAAGCTCAATCACTTTCTCTCTCTCTCTGTCTCTCTCTTTCAACACACACACACACATACATACATCCTTGTTTCTCCAGTGACATGTTAGAAATAGCCCAAGCCATCGTTACTAGTTCTGTGGCGTTTTAGAATTAGTTACGGAGGCTTGCACACATCTTTGAACTAGCATGGCAGATCCTGATCCGTGGTGTAATAAAGTAGTTCCATGCACAAATGCATTTTTTGTGACAGTCCTTAGTTTTTCCTAATTTTCTTTATTTTATTTTTTATTTACTTGTAATTTGAACTATTGTATTAAAGCAATATCACACTCGCAATCAAGCTGTGGCGGAATCACAGCTGTGCTGATGTAGGGCTATACAGCATGACTGTGAGTGTGATATTGCATTATATATATCATTTCAAGTTAGCTTGAAAAAGTCTTGTCTGTGCTTGAGGTTTTATAGTTTTACAGGCACAACATTCGGACAGACAGAAAGAAAGATAAAATGCTAACACTTTACAATAAGGTTCCTTTTCTTAACATTAGTAAATGCATTAGGGATCATGAACTAACAAAGAAAAATATTTTTTCAGGATTTATTAATCATTAATAATAATGTTAACAAATGGAACCTTATTGTAAAGTGTAACCGATGAAATGTAAGATAGACAGAAAGACAGAAGGCCGGCAAGGCAAGTTTATTTATTTATATAGCACATTTCATACACAGCGATAATTCAAAGTGCTTTACAGGGAAATGTAAAAAAAAATAAAAAATGATTGGCCCCATTCACTTCTACTGTTAATGCCACAGTGTAACCCAGATTTCATTTTTTTTTTGGGACAAGTGTGTGTGTGTGTGTGTATATGTGTGTATGTGTGTGTATATATATATATATATATATATATATATATATATATATATATATATATATACATACTGTCTTGGTTCATCTCGTTGTTTCTCCCTCATCTATATAACATCTTAGGGAGTTTTTCCTTTACCACTGTTGCCTTTGGCTTGCTCACTGGGTTCATAAGGCTCTACTTTTATATTTTTTATATTTTCTGTGAAGCTACTTTGCTGCTTTGTTGAATTTAATATTCTGCACTGTCAGTGCATTATAATGACAATTATGATGAAAAATAGAAAACACAGGATTGAGTTTGACATTCAGTCATTTACAAACCAACAGAAATGGTACTTCCTTCGTACTTGCTTTTCCAGACTGATACGGTATGAGAAACAGTCTTAGATTTCTGTTGTGGATATTTTGGATCCATATTTGCAGTTTTTACCATGACCATTTTGACTGCCCTTCTCAGCCATTGGCATCAGGAGAGAGCGGCCCCTTGAAGCCAATCCACATAGGGGTTGGGCTCATTTGTCACAATGCATGCTTTAATTTGAAGGTCAGTCTTTGGTTTGCATTTTTCACACATGGCTGCAACATGCAATTCTTCAATTCAAAATCAATGTTATTATTCTTTGTGCTTGATTTTTATTTATTTTTTTTATTTTTTTTTTTGACCAAAAAAGCATGAGTACAGTGCATGTGTGTGTGTGTATTTATCTTCGCTCTGAGCTATGGAAACAATCAGTTGTGTGAGTCCTGTGTGCAGCAGATAGCAGCAGTGGCTGTGAGGAATGATCTTTGCAGCTGAGCAGAATACCTGCACATCTCTCAAAGTCCATGTGTGCTATAGAGAGCCAACACTTCACACTGCCACAGAGACAAAACCTACACTGAGCTGCATTGGTCCTTGAAACAATCTCTGTTTATTTAAAGAACTACAGTATGTACTATGTTATACAATTACATTTTTGAATCATCATTTTGGTTTTTTTGTTTGTTTCTTTTTTTGTGCGTGTTACGTGGAAGAAATTAAGTCAAAAAGAGTTAAGAGCAACATTAAAGGAAGGGTTCACCCAAAAAAATATAATTCTCTCATCATTTACTTGCCTTTATGCTGTCTGAAACTCATACGACTTTATTTCTTCTGCAGAACACAAACAAAGATATTCTGATGGAGATATGATGTGAATATATCCATACATGATGTGAATATGCCCACCAAGTAGCAGAAGTTTTCACAGACACCTTCAGTATCTCCCTTGAGCAGGCGGTTTCCCTGTGTGCTTTAAATCTACCTCCATCACCCCAGTGCCTAAGAAGTCTACAGTGTCATGCCTCAATGACTACCATCCTGTCGCACTCACCCCTGTGATCATGAAGTGTTTTGAAAGACTGGTCATGGCTCACCTCAAAGCACTCATCCCACCTACACTGGACCGTTAACAATATGCATTCAGACACAACCGCTCCACAGATGATGCAATCGCATCCACAATTCACCTAGCCCTCTCACACTTGGAAAACATAGACTCATATGTTAGAATGCTGTTCATAGACTTAAGCTCAGCATTCAGCACAATCATCCCGCAGATGCTAATTGAAAAACTATCAGCACTTGGACTAAGCACATCAGTGTGCAACTGGATACTCGACTTCCTGAGCAACAGACAATAGGTTATCAGAATCAACACACAGACCTCTCAACCCATCACACTGAGCACCAGTGCACCACAGGGCTGTGTAATGAGTCCACTGTTATACTCCCTTCTGACTCATGACTGCAATGCAAAACACCAAAGCAATAGCATCATAAAGTTTGCAGATGACACCACAGTTGTGGGGCTCATCAGCAAAAATGACGAGACAGCATACAGGGACAAGTTGAACCAACTCATAGCCTGGTGTGATTTCAACAATCTCTCCCTAAATGTCAACCAGACAAAAGAGATGATTGTTGACCTCAGATGCACCAAAGCTCCTCATCAGCCATTATTCATCAATGGCACAGAAGTTGAAACAACGCAGAACTTCAAATGACCTCACATGGTCATTGAACTCCTCCTCCTTAGTAAAGAAGGCCCAACAGCACCTGTATTTTCTAAGGAGGCTGCCACCTCACTTACAAGTGCAGTATTATTATTACATTACTATGTGAAATAAATGTGTTATAATATATTCACTTAGTACTTTTCTGTTGTACATATCATCATCTTCCCACTGCTGCTACACTTTATATATTTCCTATTTATATTTAACTTGTTTAATTTTGTGTACTTGTTGTGGTATTATTGTCTGTATTTATTGTCCGTATTTATTGTTGTCTTTATGTCTACTACATGTTGCACTGTAGTTTCTGGAAGGAACTGTCTTTCGTTTTTATCCATTGCCATGCAATGTGCTAAAAATTACAATAAAGCTGACTTTGACTTTGATACAATACAAGTCGATGGGGTTCAACACTTCCAAACTCCAAAAAGGACTCGAGTGGTTTAATTCAGATATGATTGGTTTTGGGTGAGAAACAGACCAAAACGTAACTCTCACTATGAATACTGACAATGCAGTCTCCTCGACACAATAATGATTTGAAGCTCCATTACACTTCCTCATGCTTGACGCATGAGCAGATATTTCTCTTATGATATACTGTATGTGGTTTTGCAGAGTACATTCACTCATCTTCTGGTCATTTCATTATAGAAGCAGCATTGGTAAATTATTTGTGGATACAGCCTCAGGTTTGAGGTATGCTGGGGATTGACGGGTGAGAGAAGCATCTTCAAAATCAACTGCGTGAAGATCCTGATGAGTGCGTCTGGGGATGTTAATTCTGAGAACTGAATTTAATGTGGATGGAAAGAGGTAAAAGGAGAAGAAAAAAAGAAAAACCCTTCTCAAATTCATCGAATGTTTCTGAGGGCAGCATCTTCCAATGCATTTCATTGGGTTTAATTCACTACTAAGCACAAGTGTTTGTTCTTATGTTTGCAGAAATAATTCCACCGGATTCATATAAATATGGCCTTACTCTCATGTAAAGTTGATGAATCTGGAATATTCTAAATATAAGCAAATTCCGGCAGTAAGTAATTAGCATAATACATGCCCAAAACATCACCATGAAAAGGCTTTCTGCACAACCTAACCTGTACATGTGCAAACATATCTTTAAACTATTTAAAAATCAGGCTTGAGAGCACACCTAGCAAGATCATCTACACAGCCATTCTCAAAAAAATGTATACACAAACACCTTATATAAATATTATATACAGTATATATATTTCAGCAGCGTGCGGTCAGCCCCTTCCAACCCTTCAGAGGGTTGAGATGAATTGAGACAGCAACATTTCTCAAATTATGAAACGCTCTTCCCTGCGTTTATTTAACAAGTATATGCATTTAATAAATAAATGCATTAAAATACAGAAAAATACAACTTCAAAAACTACTTAAATTTAATGTAGACTACCTCAAATATCTTTGCATAGTTTCTTCTGATGGAGTGTAAGCGGTATGTGACAGCCAATCAAATCACACTGTACAGCTAAGTCACAATGTGCTCCCTTCAGAGGATTTTTTGAAGAGTTTTGTGGTTCAGTTGTATTAGCAGAGTGACAGAAAATCTGACCATTCATTAGTGTTAATTTCACCATGCGGGTTGGCCTTCAGCTGTTTGCCCCCTTCACAGATCTCGGTAAAAAGGGTTACGCACTGAATGGAAACAGGAAAGTTTTTTCCTTCAGCCACGTTTGAGGCTGACGATGCACAGTGCTACAGACAGAGAGCAAGCAGTCTTAAAATCAATGGATGATTTTACAGGGAAGAACCGCATGACATTATTTTCATCAAACGAACAGACTTATTGACAGCTTTCCTGTGATGTGTGCGATCGTAAATGGTCAGTCAAAGAGACTCTCATGATTGCTGTGTCATCAGGCTCTGTTGAGTGCTGCTTCCGAATTAAAAGGTATGTAAGAAACACAACAGAACAAGGCCACATTCAAACAGTCAATATTAAGTCACAACCGGATTCTAACACCTGTAACCATAGTGACAGTGACTAAAGTAAATATCAAAGATGGCGCCGTCCATATACCGGTATGTCATTTCGCAATTGACACTGCATTATTAAATAAACAAGTCCAATCGAGCATTCGAGGTGTGAGTTTATGCATCAGACCATAATTATCCTTCGGCAGCTTTCAATGCTTTTAAACCAAATGCACAGTGCAGCATATGTGTCGCATTAAAAGCAGCTGCTGGATTTTTGGATGACTCGCAGCTCATTTCTCCTCCATGAGTTAATAGAACTTCTCATTAAAAACACGAGACACGCACATGTACTGTGCAGCATGGCTTTCACATTATGTGACGTGAAAGACAACGGGGGGACAATGTGAAGTGGGATTGGAGGAAGATTCATTGAAGGGGTACCTGGTTAATGCACCGCACGGCACTGATATACTGTAACAGTACAACCCATTGTAAAGACTGTACTTCAATCTCTCACAGCCTCATTTTCATTAAAGTCAAAAATGGAATATGGCCCTACTCTGACTAAGATCCATTGTCTTTTTCAGAAAGAGAAGGGAAGAGCATATTTGCCAAAATGATATGCATAAGTGTTCTCATATCTTGACCTGATGATCTGCTTGAGACTGAACCCCAGAGCAGATGGAGAGAGACAAGCTAATAGTGACTGATGTTTAGAGAGGGCCTGCCTCATCTCTGGATCTCTCATCTTTTGAGACTGACAACCAATACACTTTGGTAAACAGCCTAAAAATGTGAAGGCCTAGATTCATTCATATGTGTTTGAAGGGGGCCAATTCTTGCTCCTCCCTGATAGCAGGATGGAAAAAGACAGGGATTTGATTGGAATGATGGAACGGAAATGGGAGCAGATGAGTAGGGTGAGACGGAGTGACAGAAAGTAATTACCCCAGAGAAAATGGGTGGAATAGAAGATGCGGCACTGTCTTGGTGGAGGTGCCAAAGATTTAATGTCTAATGATCATGACAAATCACCATCATCTTATGAATACACAGGAAAAGATAGAAGACAAGAGACAGAAAGATGAAAGAATAAAAGAGAGTGCGCAAACCACGAACGTGTGACACATACAAGAACATCCAATCAGATTCTAAATTAAATTGCTGTAGCCCTGCAGAACAATCCATTACTATACTATCAAAATCATATTTGTTATAATAAATACAAACACAGATCTACAGTATAAGAATGCAATGGTTGTGGTACTGTAAAATGCAAAAAGTATATGTAACTATTCCACCTCAGTATCTTGATTATTACTGGTGCTTACTAAGTCAAGCATCACTATAAGCCTATTGCTTGTCACCTAACCCCTAAGTATGGGGGATTTCTCACATCGTTTGTGAAACAGATATATATATATATATATATATATATATATATATATATATATATATATATATATATATATATATACACAGTATATAAACTCAAATTGCATGGCTTGTTGAGAAGAGGTGTGCTATTACTATCAACAAGTCCAAGCAATTGGCAATTGGATTTTCCCCTGGCAGACAATAAATAAGCTGAATGGACTTGCAGTAAAGGAGGGATCTCTAGGGATAGACACTTGGAGGTGCGCTCTTGAATGGGGGCCTGAAAGCAACTGCCAAACAACCATCCAGTACACCTTACTTGGATCACTGACAAATCAGGTTGTCCGGGGTAATTAAAATAAGAAATTTTGGTAACACTTTATTTTAGGGATCAGAAATTAGACAATCATTAATGACTAATAATTGGACTTGTAAGGGACTAGTTACGGACTTGTTTGGAATTATAAGGTAATTATTAGGCCTTTGTTCTTTGATTTCTTACCCTTGCCTAACAGCCTCTTAACATTTGTTTTTTCCTAACAATTAACTTATTAGATAAAAACAAAAGATACCAATAGCTCATAAGGTGCAAAATACATCCTATATAGGTTCTCATTACACTATGTGTATGTGCAGTTTATAAGTATAAAATAAATATAGAAGGCAGAGACTTTTGTTGCTTAGTGTAAATAGCAACAACAAGCATCGTCTTTGCAATAAGGGCAAATAGTGTTAGATGCTATTTGCATCCCTAATTAAATACTACCATACAGTATAGGGGGATCACTGCAGCGTGTTTATTGTTTTATTTAGAGTCTCACAAACACCTTACACCAACCATTACCCCTAAACCTAACCCTATATTTCCCTGCTTTGTTGAAATACTATATGCATTCTACATGTATTTCATACTTAAAAGCCACACATTCACAAATTTTCTTTGGATGGTTACACCACTTAAGACATGTTTGCTTTTTAAATTTAAGCCCCAGGAAAAAAATATCAAAATGACTTTTAACTCAGTAATTGAAATGATGAGGTGTGTTGAAAATACAGGTGCATCTCAATAAATTAGAATATTGTGGAAAAGTTCATTTATTTCAGTAATTCAACTCAAATTGTGAAACTCGTGTATTAAATAAATTCAATGCACACAGACTGAAGTAGTTTAAGTCTTTGGTTCTTTTAATTGTGATGATTTTGGCTCACATTTAACAAAAACCCACCAATTCACTATCTCAACAAATTAGAATATGGTGACATGCCAATCAGTTAATCAACTCAAAACTCCTGCAAAGGTTTCCTGAGCCTTCAAAATGGTCTCTCAGTTTGGTTCACTAGGCTACACAGTCATGGGGAAGACTGCTGATCTGACAGTTGTCCAGAAGACAATCATTGACACCCTTCACAAGGAGGGTAAGCCACAAACATTCATTGCCAAAGAAGCTGGCTGTTCACAGAGTGCTGTATCCAAGCATGTTAACAGAAAGTTGAGTGGAAGGAAAAATGTGGAAGAAAAAGGTGCACAACCAACTGAGAGAACCGCAGCCTTATGAGGATTGTCAAGCAAAATCGATTCAAGAATTTGGGTGAATTTCACAAGGAATGGACTGAGGCTGGGGTCAAGGCATCAAGAGCCACCACGCACAGATGTGTCAAGGAATATGGCTACAGTTGTCGTTTTCCTCTTGTTAAGCCACTCCTGAACCACAGACAATGTCAGAGGCGTCTTACCTGGGCTAAGGAGTAGAAGAACTGGACTGTTGCCCAGTGGTCCAAAGCCTCTTTTCAGATGAGAGCAAGTTTTGTATTTCATTTGGAAACCAAGGTCCTAGAGTCTGGAGGAAGGGTGGAGAAGCTCATAGCCCAAGTTGCTTGAAGTCCAGTGTTAAGTTTCCACAGTCCACAGTCTGTGATGATTTGGGGTGCAATGTCATCTGCTGGTGTTGGTCCATTGTGTTTTTTGAAAACCAAAGTCACTGCACCCGTTTACCAAGAACTTTTGGAGCACTTCATGCTTCCTTCTGCTGACCAGCTTTTTAAAGATGCTGATTTCATTTTCCAGCAGGATTTGGCACCTGCCCACACTGCCAAAAGCACCAAAAGTTGGTTAAATGACCATGGTGTTGGTGTGCTTGACTGGCCAGCAAACTCACCAGACCTGAACCCCATAGAGAATCTATGGGGTATTGTCAAGAGGAAAATGAGAAACAAGAGACCAAAAAATGCAGATGAGCTGAAGGCCACTGTCAAAGAAACCTGGGCTTCCATACCACCTCAGCAGTGCCACAAACTGATCACCTCCATGCCACGCCGAAATGAGGCAGTAATTAAAGCAAAAGGAGCCCCTACCAAGTATTGAGTACATATACAGTAAATGAACATACTTTCCAGAAGGCCAACAATTCACTAAAAATGTTTAAAAATGGGTTTTTGTTAAATGTGAGCCAAAATCATCACAATTAAAAGAACCAAAGACTTAAACTACTTCAGTCTGTGTGCATTGAATTTATTTAATACACGAGTTTCACAATTTGAGTTGAATTACTGAAATAAATGAACTTTTCCATGACATTCTAATTTATTGAGATGCACCTGTATGAGGTGCATTCAAGTAATTGTTTTGTGGGAATTGCATATTTAGTGTATTTCTGTGGAACTTAATCTGGACAAAGTTTGACCTGCTGCCAACACCTCTTTTATGGGACTATTATTAATGGTTATTTTTAAGAAGTTATTAATGAATGCTCTGTATGCTAATGGTGTCATACATAGCCTGGCCCATGACTTCATGGATCATGTCCTAAACTCACCACAGGAAGGGTAAGAGATTATTCTAATGCTCCATATTCCAGCTTGGAGATAAATAACTTCAACAAAGCCGTAATTACCCAAACACTCAAAGAACGCTAATTAGCATACTCACCATTGGTTGGTCAAGATCATCAAAGAGGGCCCCCAGAGGAGGATCATTTCAAAGTCATGAATACATTAGTTAACACAGTTAACACTACTTGAATGGGAAAGACAGAAATCTCCAAAATGGTTGATCAAAATTACAATCAAAGAGCACATTTCAAATCAGCAGTAAAATCTGACAACAATGGTATCATATATTGTGCTTCTTTAGCTCAGATCACGCTATTTTTCAGCATGGTTCAGCTAATGTGCATGCACGTTCTCGAGTGGACTGGCAAGCGATATCTGTGTATAAAAGGTGATTTACTCCTTTACCTGAAAGGCAGACTTCCTTTTCTACATCCGTTGGATGTTCCAAATTCTCACATTCATTTTAATAGCAGTGGTCCATCTCTGCTAAACTGTCTCTGGTCATACTCTCTAAAATAGAAAATAAGCATAGGAAAATAAATTGCCAGTTTTGAATTGCAAACATTTTTGTCTTGCGATGCAAGATGAGCATTTCCAAGCATAATTTCTCAGCCCACGCTCCCAATATATGGTCAAAATCCTGAAAGATTTAATTCCACTTAGACCTGAATAAGTATCAACTGTAAACAATCAAATTGGTTTAAAATGCTGAATTGTGATGGCCTCATCTAGATCAAAATAGCTCCAGGAATTATAGAGCACTGAACTAAAGATAACAAGGTTAAAACAACAAAGAAACAACAAAGAACAAAGAAAGAACAAAGAAACAACAAAACCTGAATCAATCTAATGTTCATATAGTCAAAGTCAAATGCTTCTTTAAAGGCTGACAGTCTTTGACTTTATCAAATTTTTTTCTGCAATGCACTGAAAATTTACCCAACACTTGTGTACCATCATTATCACAAGGGAGGTCGGCATGTTGTTTCCTATACTTCTGGTACCCAAGGATTGGCCACATAATGCTGACTCACTGACAAGCGTCATCTCCTATTATACATTTTAGCATCGGCTCCAGCGTGTTACCATCCCCTGAGGCATTGTGTCAGCAGTGTGGGAGACCCGGATTCACATCCCGCGTTGAAACCAGGAAATAATAGCTTTTGCATAATCAGTAACGAGCATGACTCAGAGGTTGTATTTTAAAATCTAACATTAAATTTTTACTCCAGATGGTTAGGTCTGGGGTTTGGGTTGGGGGTACAGTTTATAAAACATTCATTTAATAAAACAACATTCCTCTTCACTGTATTACTGCCTGTAAATGAAAACAAATCACTTTTGGCGCCCCTCCGTGGACATTACACCCGGAAAATAAAGCTCACACGTGCCCATACGCCCAAGAACACTTACCGCTTTGGCCACTGGGGGCAGTGTATCGAATTTTGGTTAGCAGTGACCAATTTTAGCCAAATAAAAATTAAACAAATTGTTTTCTATTTCACTGTGAGATCAGTCTGCGTGTACACAGTCCACTCGATTAACTAGAATATGTTCATGTTCTTTGAACGTTTTTATGAAGTTTGTTGTTGAAATGGTCATTTTAAAAGAGCTTTAATGAAAAAGGAAGTCATAATGTTATACATTTATTCACTGTTATTAATTAAATGTACATTTATTCTTTCCAAGACATGAACAAATAACAAGGAGATTAAAGTACCTTGGCTTGTTGTCCTCCGAGAGTCGAGCCAATTACTTTGATTAGAGCAAACACACTGTTAAACCTTGAAGTGTAAGAAATCGACCTTTCAAGGACTCTCTAAAACTTATTTTATTACACAAGTGGCCCCTCAGTTCTTTGTGTGTCAATAAAGTTGGTATTAATTCCGTGTATGAGGAATGAGGTGTATTAACATTTCTGATATTAAAATATGTAATGATCCTCTTCTTCTTCTGCCATGATTTAGTAAATCACACACAAGCAGTCCACAAATGGGGAACCTAGTTTTCACAAAGGCTCAATCTCAGTAAGTAAAATGTTTTCATAAATTGTTTTGTGTTTCATAATGGTTTAGTTTGTGATTAAATTTAGCTGAAAAGCCTTTAATAGGCAGTTTAATGGCAGGTTCCATTATGACAACTTAACCTATACAGCCACAAAAGGTCAACGTGTGTTCAATGAACTGTCTGTTTTTACCTGGGCAATAATGATGGAAATGTGCAACAGATTTATTTTTTCTTGCTAAGACTTTAAAAGGTAAGTTCAACACCAAATTATGTTTCAATTACTCACCCTCATGTTATTTGAAATACTGGAGTGATAAAAATTGCTACAACTAGCCCTGCTCTCCCTATCTGTTCACTGCATTCTAATGCCAGACAACAACTGTGGAGTAACAAACTCTGGCAGCAAAACTCTGGGCCGGCGTGTCTCACAGGAGTCCATGAAGATGAAATGCAAGAGTGTTTGTGATGGCTGGGGATGATGAGCTTGTCCTGTCTGCCTCTAATGGTTTTGGATGAGATGTGACAGTGATGCTTCATAGCACCATCTGGCTCTGGGGACGAAAATCATCAATGCAAAAACCTTCCCACAGAGCTGAGTAATGAATGAACAGCTTCCTTTGCCAGAGAGCTGAACAAAGCATGGCCCAAACTCTCTCATTTCCCTGTTCCAGGTCTTGTGTTTAGGCAAGAACATGACAAACAACAGCATCCATACAGAAAAGAACAGAACCAAGAATTTGCCCACAGCGCAGTCCAAATCACTGTGAATTTCACATTACGAAAATCAGCGACTTCCTCAAATGAGCCAACCCATACTCAAAGGTACCGAAACAAAATTAAGAAATCACTATCTGAAATGACTACTTCTGCTTAGAAAGAATTATCTATTTCTTCACATATGTGAATTCAAGTTTATACAATTATAGCAGAGGTAAAGATGTGATGTATATACAGCATTAAAGGTAATTGGCTCTTTTGCCTGAAAGGTAGGACTTCCTTTTCTACATCCGTAGGGCATTCCAATTTCTCCCATTCATTTTAATAGCAGTGGTCCATCTCTGTTAAACTGTCTCTGGTCATATTCTCTAAAATAGCAAATAAGCATAGGAAAATAAATTGCCAGTTTTGAATTGCAATCATTTTTAAGTGTCTTTGTCTTGCGATGCAAAATTAGCATTTCCAAGCATAATTTCCCAGTCCACGCACCCAATATTTGGTACAAATCCTGAAAGATTTCATTCCACTTAGACCTGAATGAGTATCAACTGTAAACAATCAAATTGGTTTGAAATGCTGAACTGTGTTGGCCTCATCTAGATCGAAATAGCTCCAGGAATTGTCGAGCACTGAACTAGAAACAACAAAGCCTGAATCAATCTAATGTTCATATAGTCGAAGTTAAATGCTTCTTTAAAGACTCCAATGCACTGAAAATTTACCCAACACTTGTGTAAATTAGTGGAATGAATTCACTAAATAGCTAAGCCACTTTTGCATGCTGCTCTGGCCTTGTTCTAAATGACAATATGACATATTTACAGTAATTCTTGATTAATAAACATTCTCAAGTTCTCAAACTATACGTATGAATAAAAGGTCACAGTAAAGTCAATATGAGTTTTGTGGCTTTTAATCCATGTCTATTGGCTCTGGGGCCATCTATACGGCTGACAAAATCTAATATTGAAAAAAAAAAACAGCTTTTAGTAGATAAACGGGTAACACTACAATAGGATTCCATTTGTTAACATTAGTTAATGCATTGGGTATCATGAACAAACAATTAATATATTTTTGACAGCGTTTATTAATCTTTGTTAATGTTAGTTAATAAAAATGCAATTGTTCATTGTTAGTTCATGCATTAACTAATGTTAACAAATACAACTTTTTTTCTTTTTTTTTTTATTAGAATATGCTGAAAGAAGTGTGAACTAAGATTGATAAATTTTTATTAAGTATTGTTAGCATTGTTAGTTCATGTTAACTAATGTTGTTCACTTATGTTAACAAATGGAACCTCATTGTAAAGTGTTACCTATATATGCATATACTCATATGTACATTGCAAAATGAGTCTATGACACATCTTGCACTAAGGGGCGTATACATTTTTTAGTCCAATAGAATGATTTCTAGAATGAGAATTTCCATTTCCCTTATACCACCTGACTGTCAT